>NC_136745.1:10735000-11040000 GCF_936440315.1 Barbus barbus | reverse complement strand
ATGCAAGCAGCCGGGGTGAATCTTTGCTTATTGCTCTGACACTAATGACACTAAACAGCCTACAGCTAAACTAATAAACTGCATTATTTGGCGTAAGAATTGTTCATTCCAATTATTATTGTATTTAACTACTTAATGAACATCTGTGACTTTCATCACTTTATAGAAGCAATAAACCACCTGAGGCCTTGCATTACTGTAGTTTTAGGTATGTGCTTCATGTGTAAAAACACCATTTACCTTTGGCGAAATCACGGTAATGCAACATCTCTCAGTGGTGTATTGCTTTATTATATCAGTCGTTCTTCATTTCCGTCTGGACATTGTAAAGGGATGAGTGGGGTAAGAAGAGCTAGTTTTAACTTACATTGTTTTGCTCCAGGTGAGGAGGAGAAAGGAGACAGAGTTAAAACTAATTCACCTAATTATATTTCAGAATGTCTCCTATCAAATTAAATGATACGGATCTAAATGACAGGTCCAGAGAAATGTGACTTCTCGAAATAGTCCAGCGCCTCAACTTGCCCCGAAGCATCTGGCTCACTTGCCACCACAATTCTGTAACAAAATGAATATAATCAGTATCAGAAAGTTTTATATATAATTTATATAATATTTAAATATAACGAAAAAATATATACTTTAAATTAAACATAATATATGTAAAAATTTAATATAATTTTATGTATGTATAGGTCTGTATGTCATATATATATATATATATATATATATATATATATATATATATACGGTGCCCTCCAAAAGTATTGGAGCAGTAAAGACAAAATTGCTCTGTTGGCTGTGGAGTCAAGACATTTACAAATATGATTAAAAGATGAATATGAGACAACACTACAGAATGTCACATTTTATTATTGGGTGATTCAACACATAGATGTTTTACCAGCTAAGAAGTTCAGCACTTTTAGAGTTTCATCCCTCTATCTGATGTGAGCATAAGTATTGTAACAGTTGCCTCTCAGGTCTTTCTAAGTGATCAGCTGTGTCCTGTTGCATTAATTCTTCAGATATTAAAAGCAGGGAATGTGTCGTATCAGTTATATCCATTACTTCTACATTCTGAATCTTGCATTCGATGATGACACACACAAACCAGGATGAAGACGAGGGAGCTGACTTTGAGAGAAAAGCAAGCAAAAGAAAGCTAAAAGAAAAGAGGAAGTCAGTTAGAGCTCTAGCAAAAACAAAGGGCATGGAGAAATCAAGAGTTTGGAAACCACCAGCGACACCAGCAACCAACAATGACCTGATCGGCTGAGAAAACAACAGTAGTTGATGACAGACAAATCATAAAAGCTGTGAAAATTAATCCTAAAAGACGTGTCTGTAAAATCACCAACAACTTCCAGAAAGCTGGGGTGATGCTCTGACAATTTACTGTCCTCAGGAGACTTTGACACAGAATTACAGATGCTACACAGCAAGATGCAAACCTCTGACCAGCACCAAAAATAATCTCCTCCTGGAGAGGAGAGTAAAGGCAGAAACTCCCCAAAACAAGCAACAATTGGAATTGGCTGCATTAAAGGCTGGGAAAAGCATTTCAATGGATGAGACCAAGAGTCTGGTGATGTCTATGGGTCACAGACTCACTGCTGTGATTGTGCGCAAGGGATCTGCAACTAAATAATAGCTTTTCATCTTTTATATCTGCCTTATGTTCAACTGTCCCAATGCTTATGCTCACATCAATGAGTGGGATGAACTCTAAAAGTGCTGTTCTTTTTATTTGGTAAAACATATGTGTTGAAACGGCTAATAATAAAATGTGACATTCTGTAGTTTTGTCTCATATTCATCTTTTAATCATATTTGCAAATGTCTTGACTCCACAGCCAACAGAGCAATTTTGTCTTTACTGTTCTGATACTTCAAGGATGCTATAAATTGGTCAAAAGTTATAATAATGACATTTATAAGATTATGACATTATATTTCAAATGAATTATGTTGTTTAACTTCCTATTCTACAAAATAATTCTGAAAAAAAGTATCACAGTTTCTACAAAATATGAAGCAACACTATTGTTTTCAACACTGATAATAATAAGAAATGCTTCTTGAGCAGCAAATCAGCATATTAAATGATTTCTGAAGGGTCATGTGATACTGAAAACTGCATGATGATGATCAAAATTCAGCTTTGAACACAAGAATAAATTGCATTTGAGGATATATTCAAATAGAAAACATCATAAAATATCATTAAAAAAGTCCTAATGATTTCAAACTTTTGAATGTTAGCATATATACACTGTCACTGTCAGAAAGTAATACTGTTGGTGAGAGTAAATTATATAGCCATTTTTCAGCCAGGCCCAATGACTGAATTACATCATCATATTGATTTAAACACAGGGCCGCTACCCAAAACCTGACCTTAAAAAAAGACAAATAAATGACAAGAATGTGTCAGCCAACATGATGTCAACAAGGTGCTAAATTATTAACAGACTCTAAGCGTTGATTGGGTAAAAAAGGATGTGCTGTTCCCATATGCTTTTTAGCTGTTTACAGAGCCAGCGACAGGTGTGATTTCTCAAGACACCTATTTCAGTGATATCTGTCATTTAGTTGGGACATTTTATACGTGGCATCTCAAAAAATCATTTATAGCATCTTAAAATGATTTAAATTGAATGGCTTTCTATTTTTGGTCAAATCAGTCTCTCTCTGTCTTCTTGTCTAAGCTGGACAATGATCCTTGCAAACACATTCTGGCCACATGCTCTTGACCCTGAGCGAAAGCTATATTCCATAATATTATGTAAGTCCAGGTTTTATTAAGAACCAAGAATCTCCTTCAGTCATAATTCTGTGCGCTTATGAGTGCCATTTATGAAAAAATATTTTAGAACCATCAACCACCCACTTGCTCTGTTCAACTCCATTAGCCACATCGTCAATATGCTGCTGCTGAAGTCTCATAGATCTGCCTTCCCATGCTAGCACGCTCATGGCATAAATTTTAAAGGAATAGTGCAATCAAAGATTAACATTCTGTCAGAATTTACTCACCCTCATGTTGTTTCAAACCTTTATGATGTTATTGTTTGTGTGGAACATGAAGGGAGGATTTTTGAAGAATCTTCATGTGGCTCTTTTCCAGATAATGAAAGTTCAAGGATATTTCGTGTTCTACAGGAAAAAAAACAAAGACAGTTTTAGGGTATGTTCATACCAAGGAGGATAACTGTGACTATAAAATTGTAATAATCATTCTTCTTTAATATGGAGGCTTGTTCCAGCCCTAGGAAAGAAAAATTAAAAAAGAAATTGCGGCTTTTTATCTCACAGTAAAGACTTTTTTCCCAAAACCTTTTGAGTTTATATCTCACAATTATAACTGTCTTGTTTTTGTAATTCTGTCCCTTATGAAAATTAACCATGGTTTATTATAAGTGTGTGATGCAGTTATGTAGTTTCCCCGTTTTCACTGTCAAGCTTGCTTCCGCCATGGAATAAATGAAAAAAAAAGTGACTTTTTAAATCCGAAAATTCTGACTTTTTTTACCTGAAAAATCTGACTTCAAATCTTGCAATTATTTTTTTAAAAATCCGGATTCTGAATTTACATATTGCAATTTTTCATCACAGAATTAAAAAAAAAAAGTAATTACAACATTTTTGTCATGGCTCTGTTAGTTTATTTTTTTCTGTTAGTCTTTCATTTTGCACTTTTTCCCTGTTTATTATTTCATCATTCTGCTCAAGTGTGTGTCGTTAGTGCCCTTGTTTGCTTGTGCATTTAAGTTTCTCTCTTTCTGTTCATTATTGTCCAGTCGTATACATCAATTGTGATGCTGTTCTCTCTTTGTGGATTATTACCCTTTGGATGTATTAAAGATTAACTTCTACCTTCATCTTTGTGTGCGTGTGTGTTGTACAGCAGCAACTTGTGACAGTTTTATATTTTAATTCTCAGTTTATATCTCAGTTTTGACACCCATTACTAAAGTTAACCAAAGTTTTATTGTCCGACGTTGTGTTACGTGTACGACACTAGGGGTCGCTCTTGGGAGCCCAAACACCTCTGACATCTTTGAAAAAAGGCCAATGAAATTGGGTGTGCAGAATTTGCATGGCTAGCCACGCCCCTGACATCCGGGTATAAATAGGCCAGCTTGGCATCCGCTCACTCATTCTTTCGGAGCCGAATGCAGCGTCTCTCACTGAGAAGTTGCGATCCTTCACCTCTCAAATCCTCATCGTTGGTCTAAGGCACGGACAGCAGTCTGTCCCCTCTCATACACAGATAAGTGTTGTGAGAGTACCCCTGGGTGCTTCAACGGCGATCTCTAGAAGAGCAATTTCTTTGAAAGAGCTACACGGGTGGAATTGTGTGATTTATCATGCGTTTCCGTCCGTGCGTTTCTGGTTGCGGTTGGTATGTCTCGAAGGACGACCGGCATGAGCGCTGTATTCAGTGTTTGGGCCGTGCTCATGCTGAGGCAGAGCTCGTGGATGGTTCGTGAACTGCTTGTGAGGCACTTCCCATCGGCACGTTGCGCTTGCGGTTCGGGTTCTTCGCCAAAGGACCCATCACCTGGTGGGTTTTCTTCATTCCTAGTGGTGAAGGCTTATGCGGACTCTGGACAAGCTGCGTCCGCCCTGCACACTATTGCCATCCTGCAGGTCTACCAGGCCAATGCATTGAAAGAACTGCACGAGGGTGGTCCCAACACGGAGGTACTGCAGGAACTGTGTTCGGCGACTGACTATGCCCTCCGGGCTACGAAGGTCACGGCGCAGTCTCTGGGAAGGGCGATGTCCACTTTGGTGGTCCAGGAACACTACCACAGGTAGAAATTTCACAGGTTGGTCTCTTTGGAGACACCGTGGAAGAATTTGCCAAGCAGTTATCCTTGGTAAAGAAGCAGACAGAGATCATCAAGCATATCCTGCCTAAGCGCAGGTCAGGTCCTGCTCCTGCACCCCCGAGTCAGCAGCCCTTGTCTGCTCGTCACTGGGGATGGCCCCCTGTAAGTACTGCTGAGGCCATGCACCACTCGCAGGAAGATGGCACCGCCAGCCCGTCATCAGGCCACCAGGAACCCTCGCAAGGCTTCAAAGCGTTCCTGAGACGGGTGTCCCAGGGAGGAGGGACCATCTGACCAGCCTCCTCATGTTCAGATGCAAAATGTCTGTCACTCAGCCTACTTGACGCATGCTGGCGAATTCATGTTCACTCATCCGTCGGTGGCGCAAGTGACAGAGCCTGCAGACAAGGTGTGTGTTACAGGACGTTTCACCTACTACCACAGCGCCTTCCATTCCGCTCAGCCACAGGAGCCCTACTCGAGGTACGTCGAACATGATTCCTCTGAGACCGTTGGCAGGGTATCTAGATGCTTGGTTAAGCCTCTCCAATCCCTCCCGATTGCTCCTTAGAACCATTCGGCTCGGCTATGTGATTCAGTTTGCCAGGCGCCCAAGTTCAGTTGCATTTTCTTTACCTCAGTACGAGGCGAGAATGCTGCTGTACTTCGGGCGGAGGTTGCAACCCTTCTCGAGAAGGGTGCAATCGAGCTTGTCTCCCTGGCCAAAATGAAGAAAGGGTTTTACAGCCCATACTTCATTGTACCTAAGAAGGGCGGGGGGCTCAGACCGATCCTGGATTTGAGGACTCTGAACCAGGCCCTTTACAAGCTTCTGTTCAGAATGCTAACCCTCAAGCACATATTAACATGTGTCAGAGGTCAGGATTGGTCTGTGGCAATAGACCTGAAGGATGCGCACTTTCATGTCTCTATCCTACCAAGGCACAGGCCGTTTTTTCGGTTTGCCCTCGAAGGATGGGCATATCAGTACAAAGTCCTTCCCTTCAGGCTGTCCCTGTCTCCTCACGTCTTTACGAAGGTTGTCTTTATGAAGGTCGCGGAGGCTGCCCTTGCCCCTCTCAGGGAAGTGGGCATTTGCATTCTCAATAATCTCGACGATTTACTAATTCTAGCTCACTTGCGGGAATTTGTTTGAGCACACAGGGACATGGTCCTCAACCACCTAGCCCGATTGAGACAACTGGGAAAAGAGCATACTCTCCACTGTGCAGAGTATCTCTTTTCTCGGTGTGGAATTGGACTCGGTTACGATTACTGCATGCCTCGCTCAGGATCCACAGCCGGTGCTGAAATGCTTGAGGACTCTCAAGCAGAAACAGCGGTCCCTCTCAAAAACTTTCAGAGGCTCCTGGAGCATATGCCATCCTCAGCTGTGGTCAGGCCACTGGGTCTGATGCATATGAGACCGCTTCAGCACTGGCTTAATACCTGAGTCTCAAGATGGGCGTGGCATCACGCGTGAACATTACACCATTGTGTTGCTGTACCTTCAGTCCATGGTATGACATCTCTTTTCTATGGGCTGGAGTGCTCTTAGAACAGGTGTCCAGACGAATTGTTGTTGCCACAGATGCTTCCATTCTCCAAGCCCTCTCCGTTAACGAATCATGCCTGGAGTTTGGGCAGGCAGACTCTCACGTTTTCCTCAGACCTCGGCCTGGATATGTGCCCAATGTTCACACCACTCCTTTCAGGGACCGGTGGTAACATTGCAAGCTATCCCCGACCTGTCTCTGCTGTGCCCAATGCGAGCCCTATGCACATACCTAGATCGCACTCTAGTAATAATAATAATTTGTTACATTTATATAGCACTTTTCTGGGTACTCAAAGCGCTTCACATAGAAGGGGAGAATCTCCTCAACCACCACCAGTGTGCAGCATCCACCTGGATGATGCGATGGCAGCCATAGTGTGCCAGAACGCTCACCACACATCAGCTTACTGGTGAAGAGGAGACAGAGTGATGAAGCCAATCAGTGAATGGGGATGATTAGGAGGTCATGATGGTCAGAGGCCAATAGGCAAATTTTGGGATTTTTAATGACTACAGAGTGTCAGGACCTCGGTTTAACATCTCATCCGAAGCACGGTGCTTTTTTACAGTATAGTGTCCCCGTCACTATACTGGGGTGTTAGGACCCACACAGACCACAGGGTGAGCACCCCCTGCTGGCCTCACTAACACCTCTTCCAGCAACAACCTATTTTTCCCAGGAGGTCTCCCATCCAGGTACTGACCAGGCTCAACCCTGCTTAGCTTCAGTGGCAACGAGTCTTGGGCTACAGGGTGATATGGCTGCTGGTTAATTCAGAGTTTAATAACTGATACTCAGAGTTTCAGACGTTCTGAACAGCTTTTATCTGCTTTGGAGGACAGCAGAAGGGCAATGCTGTCTCCAGACAAAGGATCTCCCACTGGATTGTGGATGCGATTCTAACGGCCTTATCAGGCCAGAGGCTCACCCTTCCCACTGGGAGTAAGGGCTCACTCTACTAGGGGCATGGATGCATCAGCAGCCCCGGCAAACGGGGCCTCTCTTGCAGATATCTGTAGAGCTGCAGGTTGGGCTGTCCCTAATATATTTGCTAGATATTATAATCTACAAATTAATCTACAAACCGAACCGGTTTCTTCTAGAGTTCTGAACGTCAGTTCTTTGACTCAAGAGACTGGCAGGGTGTAGAGCTTGCTGCCAGTGCTACTCCTCCCAGGGTAGTTATGTGCCTTTTCAGTCCAGCTTAGGTTCCGTTCATGAACTCTGGACTACCCTTCCATCATAAAAGCACTTTTTTTAAGCAAGCTCAGCAGAGGAACCTGCTATTAGAACTCATTACGAGGAAGTTTCCCTCGAGTGAACTCTTGCATTGGGTTAGTGCTCCATATGTAGTGGCTCCTCTCGAGGCCCCATGTGTGTATTTTCCACTGTATTTTCCTTAGGCTCAGTTTTCCCCTAGACTGATATTCTGTCTTTAGGTTCTGAGTTTTGGTAGATCTCCCCTTACGCGGAGCCCACCCCAGTAACTTCCTTATGTTGTACTTCCTCTGTAAGTCCATAGGTGGATCTTCACATGTTACCTCCCCATCGGGTAGGATGTGATCTCCATAGTGCCTTTCTCCCTAAGGGGAATAGTCACTGTCCCAACGTTGATACCAAGACTTTTCAACTGTTATATTCTGGTGAGTATTACCAAATGGTAAAAGGCTCCAGCTGAGGGGACCTCTGCCTTTATGGCGGCTCTCCCCGATGTTGGAGAGCGAGGTCTCAAGTTTCACTACCAATACCATGATTAAACTATGGATAGTATAGAAAAACCATGGTTATTTTGTGGTTAACTATAGTATCGCTGTTTTTTGGTTTTATTTATGGTAAAACAAATGCTCATTTTTGCAAGGGACAGAACTACAAGAAAACTACAAGAGAACTGTTAGTTGTTTATTTAAAAAAGTCAGAATTGTGAAATAAAGTCACAATTACCTTTTTTTATTTTTGTATCCTGTGGCGGAAACAGTCAGGTGTATTCTGATTGGCTGTTGATGTTTCACACAGAATGAGAATGATTATTACAATTTTATTGTTACAGTTAACCTCCTCTGTATGAACAGATGTTAATACATTGTTTCTTTAGGTTTTTTTTTTTTTTTTTTTTTTTTTAATGTTGCAGAATAAAAAAAAAGTCAGTTTATATCTCACATATGTTGACACCCCTTACAAAAATTACCCATGGTTTTATTGCAGTAAATGAGTAATAACCATGTTTTTTTGGCATATAGATTGCAATTTGTATAACGTCTCGGTTACGTATGTAACCCTCGTTCCCTGAAGAAGGGAACGGAGACGTCACGTCGGTGACCGACGAATTGGGATCTCGCTTAGAGAGACCAATCCCCTACGAGAGTATCTAAACGAGCCAATGCACATTGGCATGCGATTATTGCATCCAGCTGCCGCTAATCACAGCGTGAGTATAATTAGGCAGCGGGTGCAGCGCATATTCAGGTTTTCGCTGAGGAGCCGAGCCGGTGACCCGGCCGCTCAGCGGTGGTACAGCAGCCGTGGCGACGGGACGTGACGTCTCCGTTCCCTTCTTCAGGGAACGAGGGTTACATACGTAACCGAGACGTTCCCTATCAGTCGGTCACTCCGAGTCACGTCGGTGACCGACGAATTGGGATCCCTACCAAAAGCCCACGGGTACTGCCCCTTCCAGTGTCCTGTGGAAGCCTCCTGAGCCCCTATTTTTTGGCGCAGGTCAGGGCTACCGCAGAAGACCAGCTACTGCTGCCATGGCACTACCCACTCAGTAAGACTGGATAACACTGGGAAAACGTACCCATTCCAGTTGGAACCGGACGCTACGGAAGCTCGCCCTTCCCGTAGGAGGTTCGGAGCAATTACGCATATGATCAACCTTAGGCGCATATGGAGGATTAGAGGAATTTGTACCTCATGGAGATTGGCAGAAGACCTGCCGGGGAAACACGGGCTCTCAGGCTATACCGTGGACTATACACATATGGGGTCCAAAAAAGGCCTTTCATATGGAACCCAGCCCTCTACCGGTTCTCATGGATTCAGCGAGTGAGGGCCTGGCGTCAGATGCTCCGCTACATCTGACTGCCGAGGGGACGGAGGAACTCGACAGGGTCTACAGTACGGACTCTCTGGAGCAGTTTTAGCAAGCCGACCCGAAAACGGGACCTCTCAGTGCTTCTACCCGTTTGAGGTGAGAACACAGGAGGAAACCGGTTCCACACGAAGGCTATAGAACCTAGCGAACGTGTTAGGGGTCGCCCAGCCCGCAGCTCTACAAATATCTGCCAGCGAGGCGCCACGAGCCAACGCCCAGGAGGATGCAACAGCTCTAGTAGAGTGAGCTCTCAACCTGAACGGGCAGGGCACACCCTGTACCTGATAAGCCAGGGTGATGGCGTCCACTATCCAGTGGGCCATCCTCTGCTTGGAGATGGCCTTCCCCTTCTGCCGGCCTCCGTGACAGACAAAGAGCTGGTCTGAGGTCCTGAAGCTTTGTGTCCTGTCAACGTAGCATCTTCGCGCTCGGACGGGACAAAGCAAAGCAAGGGCTGGGTCTGCCTCCTCCGAGGGCAGCGCTTGCAGGCTCACCACCTGGTCCCTGAAGGGAGTAGTGGGAACCTTGGGCACGTAGCCAGGCCGGGGCCTCAGGATTACCTGGGAGTCAGCCGGCCCAAACTCTAGGCACGAATCGTCGACCGAAAATGCGTGCAGGTCCCCTACCCTCTTGATGGAGGCCAATGCAAGCAGGAGCAGAGTCTTCATTGAAATAAACTGCAGCTCAACTGACTGCAAAGGCTCAAATGGGGCCTGCTGTAGTGCTTTCAGCACTAGAGACAGGTCCCAAGAGGGTATAGAGGGGGGCCGTGGAGGATTTAACCTTCTTGCCCCCCTAAGGAACCTGATGACCAAGTCATGCTTACCCACCGACTTCCCTTCCACGGGGTCATGGTTGGCAGCAATCGCAGCCACATAGACTTTAAGGGTGGAGGGAGACAGCCTTAGCTCCAACCCCTGCTGCAAAAAGGAAAGCACGACTCTGATCGGGCACTTTCGGGGGTCTTCTCGGTGAGAAGAACACCACTCGACGAACAGGTTCCATTTCAAGACGTAGGCCTGTCTCATGGACGGCGCTCTAGCCGAAGTGATGGTGTCAACTACCCCTTGGGGTAGGTCACCTAGAACCTCCGCGTCCCGTCCAGGGACCAGACATGAAGTTTCCAGCTTCTTAGGTCTGGACGCGGGTGCAAAAAGGTGCCCCGTCTCTGAGTCAGTAGATCCTTCCTCAGAGGAACCTGTCAGGGAGGGGCTGTCACGAGGAGCATCAGTTCTGAGAACCAAGTCCAAGTGGGCCAGTACGGCGCCACGAGCAGGACCTGCTGCTCGTCCCCCCTGATCTTGCATAGTATCTGTTTTTGCGAGAAGGCTCACTGGGGGAGACGCACACTTGCGAAGGCCCCGCGGCCAGCTGAGCTGGACCGTCTGGGGATGGAGTCTCCATTCTCCGGGGAGCGCAGCTCGTGACAGCTCGTCGGCTGCCCGGTTGAGCAAGCCCGGAATATGAATGGCACGAAGCGACCTCAGATGCTTCTGACTCCAGAGGAGGAGGTGGCGGGCGAGTTGCGACATGCGACGGGAGCGCAGACCACCTTGTCGGTTGATGTACGCAACGGTCGCAGTGTTGTCCGTGCGGACCAGTACGTGTTTGCCTCGTAAACGCCTTCTGAGACGGACCAAGGCCAGACGTACCGCTAGCAACTCTAGGCAATTGATGTGCCAGTGCAGTTGGGGGCCCGTCCAAACCCCCGACACCGCAAGCCCGTCGAACGTGGCACCTCAGCCGGTGGTGGAGGCATCCGTGAAAATCACAGCATGCCTGGAGACCTGTTCCAGGGGCACTCCTGCCCGCAGAAATGAAAGGTCTGACCACGGGGTGAGGGTTCGGCGGCAGGCCGGTGTGACTTGGACCCGGTGAGTGCCGCGCTGCCACGCCCACCTCGGGACTCGGCCATGGAGCCAGTGTTGAAGCGGCCTCATATGAAGCAGCCCCAGCGGCGTGACTGCCGCTGCAGCTGTCATATGCCCCAGGAGCCTCTGAAATTGTTTCAGTGGGGCCGCTGTCCTGCTCTTGAACGCATTCAAGCAGTTCAACACCGACTGAGCACGTTCCTACGTGAGGCGTGCTGTCTGACTGACCGACTCCAACTCCATACCGAGAAAAGAGATCCTCTGCGTCGGGGAGAGTTTGCTCTTTTCCCAGTTGACCTGAAGGCCCAACTGGCTGAGGTGTGACACCAAATCCCTGTGTTCGCACAACTGGTCCTAAGACTGAGCCAGTATAGGCCAGTCGTTGAGGTAGTTGAAAATGCGAACGCCCTGTTCTCTCATGGGAACAAGGGCTGCCTCCGCAACTTTCGTGAAGACACGGGGTAACAGGGACAGCCCGAAGGGCAGGACCTTGTACTGATATGCCCGTCCTTCAACGCAAACTGCAGGAATGGCCTGTGGCGCGGAAGGAATCGACACATGGACGTACACGTCCTTCAGGTCGACCGCTGCAAACCAATCTCGGGGACGGATGCACCCAAAGATGCGTTTCTGCGTGAGGGTCTTGAACGAAACCCTGTGAAGGGCCCAGTTCCAGACACGCAGATCCAAGATTGGTCGTAACCCACCGCTTTCTTGGGCACAATGAAGTAAGGGTTGCAAGCCCTGTCTTCATATCGGCTGGAGGGACCGGCTCCATCGCGTCCTCCGCCAGTAGGACAGCGATCTCTCCACACAAAACATGAGCATCAGCTGCCTTCACTGCTGTGAGGTGGATGCCCCTGAACTTGGGAGGAAACTGAACCGCATAGCCGAGTCAGATGGTCCACTGGAGCCAGCAAGACGGGCTGGGTAGACAGGCACCCAGACACCGTACAAGCGGAGCAGCGGGACCACCGACGTACCCGCGGTGGGGCAGCGAGGTGGAACACAGGAACACGGCCCGTGGCGGACCAAGGGGTCTGAGTGTGCGGTGCGCGCTTACCTGGTTCCGAGGTTTGGCAGAGGGTGCGTGAGTAGGGCCTTTGATGACGCTCTCGAACCGCCCACTGCTGCCAGCTGGCGAAGAGGAGGATGAGCGCGGTCCGGAGTTGGTCCGTCCGCGACTCTCCATGCCCTCTTGGGACCCAGGGCAGAGACAACCGCTTCTTGTCGAGATTTTTGAAATAGGAGAATCTCCACCCGGCCCTCCACCGGGGGAGGGGGAGGCGCATCCGCCACCTCCCAAAGCAGTCCTCTCTCTCTCTCTCTGGGTCGCCCGTCCTGTGCCTCTTGCTCTTCCGCTCACCGCCAGGTTTGACGGGGGCCAGGACGGGCGGGGCGGCCTGCCTACGCCCAGCTCAACGGCACCGCTTCTGGAAGCTGCTGCGGATGCGGTGCGGGAGCAGGGACGGACGCAGGGGCCGCCCTCGGCGACAAGCAGGCTGGGGCGCTGCAGCCGGCGGACGGGTGGAGGCAGCAGCTGCCCGCCGGGGCAGGAGGTGTTGGATCGCCTCAACCTGCTCGTGAGCAGCCGAGAACTGCTGGGCCATGTTCTCGACTGCGTCGCCGCAGAGGCCAGTCTGGGACACAGGGCCCTTGAGGAACCGATACTTTGTCGGTGTCCCCATGTCGACCAGACACAGCCAGGGGTGAACGTCCTGGACCACAAGTGTGGACATCGCACGACCCAGAGACCGCGTCACCTTCGTCGCTCGTAGCGCGAGGCCCGAGGTACAAGCTCTCAGAGCTTCCGGATCGTAACCACCCCCGTGCATGTCCTCAGTGCCTTTAGCCTGAGGACCCTGCAGTAACGCCGTAGCGAAAGGTGGAGGCAGCTTCCCCACAGGCCATATAAGCCCCGCCGGACAGACCAGACGAGTACCTACAGGCCCGGAAGGGGAGGCACGGTTTGCCCCGCCGAGTGGAGACGGTATTAGGACACAACTGCATCGCAACCGACCGCTCCACCGGGGGGACCCCCGTATACCCCCTAGCTGCGCCACCGAGGGTGGTGAGGGGGAGGAGCTAGCAGGGCGGTTTCTGGCAGTAAAAGGTGCCGTCCACGACCTGGTAAGCTCCCCATGCACCTCCGGGAGAGAGGCACTAGGGCAGGGCGCTGAGAACCAGCGCAAACTACCCCGAGAAACCAGTCGTCCAACCTCGAGGGCTCGGGACACGGTGGGATCTCCACTCGAGCCCTACCCTCTCAGTGGCCCGGGAAAGCATAGCCGTGATTTCTAGATCCGACTCAGGCACTGCTACTGCCAGAGCAGCAGCAGCCGAATCTTCTTGCCCAGAAATCTCCAGCTCACCCTCCGATGCAGCAGTCGACGTCTGGTGACCAGGAGGAGCGCCAGGGTAACTGCTGGTGCTCCCCTTGTAGAGGGCCCAGCACGCTCCACTGACAGCTCAACTGGTTTTGGAGCGCAAGAGGGGCGATGGTCCCTCAAGGGTTGGTTCCCTGGAGGGTTTGCCACCATGCCACCGCCTGAAATGGTCCCCGTCTGTCTGCAGCCAGAACGAGGGCCAAATCAAGGCAGGGGCAACAGAGCTCCGTCCCTTTGTCGAGGTATCGGAGCCTGGCCCGCAACTCCAAGATGATCACCTTCCCATGAGAAGATGCCTCATCCACGAACGCCACCTCAGCATGCTTACTGCCCAGGCATGTGAGGCAGTGATCATGACCATCACCCGGCCCCAGGTAACGACCGCATCCAGAAACGCACGGGTGACACGTTGTCTGAAGCAAGACCCAACTCGTCTTTACAAAGACGCAACGTCAAGTTTGCCAGATGCAACGTCGTCTTTAAAAAGACGCACCCGTGAATGCTCTTTTAGAGAAATCACTCTTTCAGTGTGCTGAAGCGCACAGGGGAGATGGCCACTTGCAACACAATCAGGGGGTAGTGCAGCCTGATGTGTGCAACCCACTCGACACAGGAAGAACCACCGCCGCTGAAGCGCCGTACCGCCAGCACGAGAGTCTCCCAAAGAGCGTGCTTAACTCGTTGAATTCACTCGTCAGCAGAGGTCAGGAGCAGAACAATGTAACCGCTCGGCTCCGAAGCGAAAAGCTGAATATGCGCTGCACCCGCTGCCTAATTATACTCACGCTGTGATTAGCGGCAGCTGGATGCAATAATCGCATGCCAATGTGCATTGGCTCGTTTAGATACTCTCGTAGGGGATTGGTCTCTCTAAGCGAGATCCCAATTCGTCGGTCACCGACGTGACTCGGAGTGACCGACTGATAGGGAACCACAGTTTAACAACAAATACCATGTTTAAACTATGATTAGTGTATAGCAAAGCCATGGTTAATTTGTGGTTAGCTAAAGTAAACCCTTTTTTTAATGATCAGTATGTTATCCTCACTTGGTGTGGACACTAATATAGTTATCATTACAGTTATCCTTATAGTTATATATATATATATATATATTTATTTATTTATTTATTTTTTGTGAACGTGCCTTTAGAACAACATGAGGAGTAAATGATAGAACATTCATTTCTGATGTACTATTCCTTTAAAGAAACGTTTTAAACATCTATAGTTAATCCTGTTTAAAGCAGTACAGGGGCTCATGGTCTGTCAGATGATGTTTTTTTTTTTATTTCATGTATGTTCACCAGTGAGATCACCTGAGTATCTCAGCTTAGTCTGAGTGACATCCGATAAACGTACAAATTTACATTAGCTATATTCCTCAGCGGCTGTCATTATCATGGCCCAATGTCATGCTGTCAGGGAACTGTTAGCTCACAAGACTGTGTGTTGCTTACACTTTTATGGGAGTGTGGTGTAAAGGAATATTTGCAGTAAAATAAAGGGACTTTAAAAGTCTAAAAGTTTTGTTAATCACATGTACACACTCATCATATGTCTAGCTATCATCTGATGGTAATAGAGTGCTTAATTTAGAACAGCTCATTAGCAATGCACAACCGACAAACCCTCAAATGCCTCCTTCCTACACACGGCTCTCGCATTGTCTTTTTTTCTTTTTTAATTGGTGCTAAGTGAAATCTCGGTTGACATGCATTGTGTTTTCAGAATCTTGTCAGAGAAATGAAGCACTTTCTTTTCCATTTGCAGAAAGACAGATTGGTCCAAAGATTTCATGATGGAAACGAGCCCTGAGATTTGAAACTGTGTTAGGAAACCTCTTCCTGTCAGCTGATGGCATGATGCTTATGAACAGATGGAGCTATCTGAACCAACAAAAATATGAATGTGCAATTAATTTGGGGTACAATATTGCTTTAAATTAGGTTTGCCAATCAAATGTAATTATTAGAATACTTCATTTTGACATTTTCTTAAGATCTTGCCTATGCAAAATTGACCTACATGATGCCAGGGTGTTCTGGCTAGTTGCTAGGTGATCCAAGTGAAAAGAAACAACCTCAAATGATATTCTAGTAGACTGGAATGGTAAATTATGACCTCCTTCAATGTGTGATTTTGCCCATTTCAGTTAATTTTTAAATGCAATCACTACAGACACTACAGGCAAAAACATTTTATTTCTTGCACTGGTTCATTTTGAGATTTTTGATTATTTGGCTTTTTGTAACATGTTGTTTCAGACTAGTGGAAAGGATACATTTGAAATACTCTTGTTTTTTCAAGTGTAAAATACACTTAAATACAGTGTTTATCATTGCATATTTATTATCTATTTCCATCTGTATTACACCTTAAAGGCTTTTTTCATGCAAATGCACTCCTTACAAACACCAAACTTTACATTTGTATTCCCATCTATTCTGATGATTTTCACAGAAGAGTTTGTTCATATACCATTTGCCTTTTTCATTTCGAAAAATATGAAATTTTATTTTTTTCTTCTTCTTCTTCTTTTTTTTTTTTTTTTTTGTCTGGCTGTTGACAGTATTTTCTGATTAATGGAGTGATAAAAAGACAAATCCAAAATCCCTCTAAACCTTTGACTTCAAAATGTCAACAAAAATAAAAAAAATAAAAAAAAACTTTTGAACCTGGCTTTATCTAGTTAACGTTTGTACCTTGTTCACCTAGAACACTCTCCATGCATAATTGGATGAGTTAAACCTAAATCTTCTCACCCTCAGGCCATCAAATATATAAATGAGTCTGTTTCTATGTGGAACATATTTGGAGAAATGTATCATTACATCACTTGGTCACCAATGGATCCAATGCAGTGAATGGGTGCCATCAGAATGAGAGTCCAAACAACTGATAAAAACATCACAATAATCCATAATCCACTCCAGTCCATCAATTAATGTCTTGTGAAGTGAAAAGCTGCATGTTTCTAAGAAATAAATAGATCATTAAGAAGTTTTTAACTTTAAACCATTGCTTAAGGCTAATATATGAGTCCACAATCCATAATATAAATCAAAAAGTTATCTTGTCTGAATTTGGAGAGAAATATGCAAAGATCAAGCAGTGTTTACAAGGGAAAACAGTCCAAAACAGATCTAAACAAATATGTCTGTTGATTATGATGCGAGAAGAACACAGGGGATGGACTTTTCAGAGGAAGAGTTATTATGGATTATGAACTGGTATTTTGGCCAGAAGCGATCAAGTTAAAACGTCTTAATGATGAATTTGTTTCTTACAAACATGCAGCTTTTCACTTCACAAGACATCAGTTCATGGACTGGAGTCTTGTGGATTACTCGTGCATGTTTTTATCAGCTGTTTGAAGTAAATTTTCAACAAATTGTTATTTTGGGTGAACTTTGCTTTAAATTTAACTGCATTAGGTGTTTTCCAATCTCTAACCCCAAGTATAGTACGTTTTCATCATATTCTCTCAACACTGTATCTCAAAATGCACATCAATCATCAGAAGTATGTGTAACTCTGTAAGGAAATGTACGCTGTGTATTCATAGAGTCGAGGGCCAGCGCTCTGCAGCAGTTATCAGAGCGATTGTCCTCCTGTCCAAGTCTCCAGCAGTGCCTTCAGGCATCTGGCCATGTCGTTCCCGTGTCCTCACAAATACCCTTCTACAACACCAGATGTTTCTACACACGTCGCTGTCCAATCGGAACGCGAGATTTTCCCTCCCTGAATGGAGCGCTCACCACATTACGTAAGTCTCCTCGTTTTCTCAAACAGGTTCTAAAAAAGTAATTTCCATGTCAATAGAGAGTAATTACTACTGATGCTTTAAATAACACAAATTATTTATTGATATGCTCATGCATATACGAGTATTTTTAAGGAAAAATAAGAAGATTCATCATAAATGCATCTACTGTCTCTCTCTCTCTCTCTCTTGCATAGCGAGTACAGTGCGGTAGGCAGAAACAGAGAAAGACAGATATATACCACCACCCACACATGCATGTATGACCCTGTACATCTCACAGCAGCAAGTCGGCCCCCACATCCGTGCACACACCAGCGATTTTAACATCCATGGGGTCAGAGTCACTCCCAGAAACACATGCATGGGCTGGCGGAGGGAGTCACGCTGCTGTTTATCACACGGTTGGAGAGCCGCTCCACAATCATGGCGATCAAAGTGGGAAAAAAGGGTTCATACTCACAAAAACATGGCTATATGTAGTTTGGGAGAGAAGGAAAAAAAACTCTTGTGTGTCGTATTTAGCACACTGCCTGTTGATGAGGTCTTTAAAGAGTCTTGTACAGTGCGCTGTCAGTTGTGTTTAGAGAGCGCTGCTGCGTAGCTCTGCCTGGGATTATAACAAATCTGTCATGAATTTTAGATGCTACTAAACGCAGGGATTCAGCAGCCCAAGAGACGGCAGTTGGCTGTGAATTGTCATTAGCGGCTCCCTCGGAGGCTGCGAGTGGTGAAGCCGTACTGGCATTGAATGTTCTCTGGTGAGAATACTCACTTCTCCCTGCTGATCTGGGTCCATATGGATATCTAGAGTCTCAGATGTCTGTTTCAAGATCGCTTCCGTTCTGGATAATGTGAAACTGACCCTGGATTAGCCCTCAGCGGATTTAGAGATATGATGCAATTTACCCCCCCCCCCCCCCCCCCCCCAAGAAAATTAGATATACATAAGTAAATTTCCATATTTTATAAACAAAATGTGAGTAGTGTTTACCTGTCAGGATTTCACTATGCATTTGCTAAGAGGTTCTGGGTCGTTGCTAAGATTATATAGTTGATTGCCAACAGGGTTATAACTAAAACTAAAATGGAAACTAAATTTACAAAAAAAATAAAAAAATAACTTTAAATAAAATAAAATATATATTTTTTATTATTATTTCATCTAGTTGCCAAAGCAACATTTATCATTTAAATTAAGTTTAACTTGATGTACTAAAATAACTAAGACTGAAATAATTAAAAAATAATAATTAAAAAAATTTAAATGACAAAACTTTTAACGAAAATTTTAATGAAAAAAGGAAACATGAAAATAAAATCTATTTTATAGTAAATTATACTAAAAGAACACTGATTGCTAGGTCAGGACCAGGGTTATTATCGTTTTCTAAAAGTACTAAAACAACAAACTAAAGTAAAGTCAAAAGTAAAGTAAAGTCGTGACGTATTGTCAACCCATACTCGAAATTGGTGCTCTGCATAACCCATCCAAGTGCACACACACAGCAGTGAGTAGTGAACAAATGCGCACGCGCACGCGCACGCACACGCGCACGCACACGCGCACACACGGAGCCATGCTGCGGCGCCCGGGGAGCAGTTGGGGGTTCGGTGCCTTGCTCAAGGGCACCTCAGTCGTGGTATTGAGGGTGGAGAGAGCGCTGTACATTCACTCCCCCCACCTACAATCCCTGCCGGCCGGGGACTCGAACCCGCAACCTTTCGATTACGAGTCCGACTCTCTAACCATTAGGCCACGACTTCCCCCTTTTGTTACTACTTTTGTTAACTGAGATAAAGATGAAAAAATAAAGTAAACTAAGATGACAATTAGAATTGTTCCTTGGCAACTACAATATGTTTAAATTGAACCACTAAAATGACTAACTAAACTGAAACTGAATAAAAACTAAAACTGAATTAAAAAATAATTACACTTAAATAGTAAGAAATAGCACATAACACAAAACTACCACAAAAAAAAAAGGAAAAATAAAAACATAATAATGTATAAATAGCCATAAGGTTCTTTCTTTCATGTAAATCAATGTTTTTTCCCTATTTCATCATCATCAAGCCACATAATTTGATGTATTATTAGTGTCTACAAACATTGCAGGATGAGTTATGCTTAAGAAAAATCTCTAACAGAAAGAAATAATAATTGTAATGCTGATTCTTGCCTCAGCAACACCACTACAAAGCAAGCAAAAAGAACTTGTTTTAAACCAGTTAAATCTTTCTGTGAGCAGATGCTCTAATGGGCCTATTAACACAAAACAGGCATGTAAGGATTCCTGGAGTTTCATCTCAATAACTTTAATTCAGTTTTTACTTTCACTTTTTTCTCTCTCTCTACGCAGAGGGTCGAGAAAAAGCTTTGAGAAAATCCTTGTGAGGATGTCTTCATTTATAGATAGAAAGCTCAGATATATTTATTGATCTCCCAGGAGAAACGTAGTAATTATTGGCGGATTAGCTGAGAGTCTGAAGATTTTTACTCTTCCGGAATTTGGAAGTCTGTTCTCTTAGAAACCTCATGGTCATGCCAGTTAATTATTTTATCGCATCAAGAGACAAAGCAACATTTATGTGCATTTTTAAACAAATGGAGATCAATAACTCATTAGCAGGGTAATTTAGTTACAACTGCTTTAGTTTAACACTACTAGATAAAGACACAGTCAGTATTGATAAAAGAATCAGTACGTCACCTGGTCAAAGTGTAAATGAATGTGTGTTCACATTGATTCTGCTGTCATTATCCACATGTACTGTCATGTCTCATTGACTGTGTCCTATTGTTATAGTGGTCAAAATTATTACAATTACACTGTAATCTCGTCCTCTTACAAAGCTTCTTATAAGCATCTCCAGTTAGAAAATCACGACATAATGTGTGCCATGGTCCAAGCTTGACTTTACTTTCCAAAGCCCTTTAGCTGACAATCTGAGTATAAGACACTTCTATTTAATTTTATCTTCCATAATGCTCACATCGTCTGCTCATTGGGTCTTGGCTGTCTGATTGTCCTTATGCCTTACTGTCTAAAGACTAAGAGTATTCAAAGTAGTGCAGGATATCAACAATCTGGTCTCTAAAATGGTTATCCTCCAGTCTTGTTTCTTCATTGGATCCGATTTGGAGAATTTTTTTTTAGCATTGCATCACTTGCTCACTAATGGATCCTCTGCAGTGAATGGGTGCCGTCAGAATGAGAATCCAAACCGCTGATAAAAACATTACAATAATCCACAAGTAATCCACACGACTCCAGTCCACCAATTCATGTCTTGTAAGCAAAAAGCTGTGTGTTTGTAAAAACCGAATTCACCAGTAATTTGTTTAGCTTCTGGTCAAAATACTAGTCCATAATCCATAATAAATCTTCCTCCAGTAAAAGTTATTCACCTATTGTCCTTTCACATCAAAATCCACTAGCATATGTGTTTAGAACTGTTTTAGACTGTTTTAGCTTGTTTGCTTGATCTGTGCATATTTCTCTCCTGATTCAGACGAGATGAGTTTTTCAATGGAGAAAGTAAAATTATGGATTATGGTCTCGTATTTTAGCTGGTAGCAGCAATTTGAAGTTAAAAATGTTTTAATGATGAATTTCTATTAAAAATATGCAGCTTTTCGCTCCACAAGATTTGAATGGATGTCGTTTGGATCACTTGTGGATTATTGTGATGTTTTTATCAGCTGTTTGGACTCAAACTCTGATGGCACCCATTCACTGCAGAGGATCTATTAGTGAGCAAGTGACGTAATGCAACATTTCTCCAAATCTGTTCCAGTGAAAAAAAAAAAAAAACATTTTGGACGGACTGAGGTTGAGCACGTTTTCAGAAAATTTTCATATTGGTTGAACTATTCCTTTAAACTAAGATCACAAAGATAAACATTTGTATTTTTAATTAATGTGCTCTGAAGAATCATTCACAATAAAACCAGGAATGGTTCATTTGGATTTCATGTTGACTTAGATCGTGGTGCACTTAGCTATAAAAATCCTGCAAAAAGATCCAGACTACTCCACCTGTACTGTGTCTTTGGTCTACAACCTTCAAATTTATTTAGCGTGCCAGTCCACAGTATCCCACCTGACTGACTGCACTTCCAGCACGTGCCAGATACTGGTCATGCAACCTGTCTCTCCAGCTCAAATCCTGATCATTCCAACTACTCACTGCAGCCCACCTGATGCCCCACGATGCCACGGCCGCTACCCCTGAGTCCCTGCAACTGCAAAAGCACCACATATCTGGATAAACACACATTATATATTTGTAATAAAACATCCCCATTAGGCTGTCAGATATGAGTGTTCATGTTTACGTAGATCAAATCCCATAGGAAAGAATTACAAATGAGACATCTTAATATAAAATAATATCTTGTTTCTCCTAGGCAGCAATGAGATTTTTTTTTCCTGCATGAGAAAAGGAGCCAATTTAACTCACAGAGATCTCAGCAATGTTTTCTCAACAATGTGAGATTTGCCAATACTCCAAATGTGCAATCAAAAGTCAAGAGATCTTGATATGAACTCTCAAATTCTTCAAAGTCCAAATGTTGAATGTGAAGCTTTCCACAAAGAATTGGCTGTCGAAAGAATTTTCTTTCAAGAACTGATAGTAAATTTCACAACCAATTATAAAGAAAAAGCAAGCAGCACACTGAAATAAATGGGAATTTTGAAGTATTTTCATGTAAACATACTTCAATAAAACTTCACATGAACATTCATCTTAAAGAGGTCATATAATGCTACATGCAATTTTACAAGTTGTTTAAACTGAAATATGTGTTGGCAGTGAGTGTACACAACCACCCTATAATGATAAAAATCCACCCAGTGTTTTCTTTTTTAATCTACTAAAATCTTTACCCCTTTCTTAAATCAAGCCGGTCTCAGATGCCTGTCTGTGTGATGTCACACGGACAAAGGCCGCTCCCACGATAGTTTGATTGACAGTAGCGTTTTAGCACAGACTGCACTGGTGTCTTACCTCAGACCTGCAGTTGTTTCACCGCTGGAGCAGATGTAGACAAGAATGACTGCTAAGCAATTGAGGTGTTTTGTTGTTGGATGTAATAATGAACATAGCAGTAGTCATTTACTCCTGACATCTGAGCCGCTGAAGAGGATTACGTTTGGTTCTGAAGGGAATGCACCCCTGATCTACCTAAATGCGTCTATGTTCACGCAAATCATTCAGTAGCCCCTCACTGCAGAACAAAGATCCATGGGGCGGGGTTGGATCCAAATCTAGGGGGCGGAGATGGTAGATTTAGGGGTGGAGATGGTAGATTTAGGGGCGGAGATGGGTAGGTTTAGGGATCAGGGGGTGGAGACGGGTAGGTTTAGGTAAATGTAAGGTAGGAGGAGTTGGATCTAGAGCCAGTATCTGGCATGTGCTGGAAGTGCAGTCAGTCAGATGGGATACTGTGGACTGGCACTCTAAATAAATTTGAAGGTTGTAGACCAAAGACACAGTACAGGTGGAGTAGTCTGGATCTTTCTGCAGGATTTTTATAGCTAAGTGCACCACGATCTAAGTCAACATGAAATCCAAATGAACTATTCCTGGTTTTATTGTGAATGATTCTTCAGAGCACATTAATTAAAAATACAAATGTTTATCTTTGTGATCTTAGTTTAAATCTAGATCCCCCTGGATCTTTTGTTCTGCAGTGAGGACCATCTCGAATCATTCCAAGTAGCACAACATTTTTCATGCAAGACATTTGCAGCATGTTATTAAAATCAAAAGTTGTTTATAATCTGTTCAAGATTTAAGATTTAAAAGTCATATAGTATCAATCAACCAAAAAAGAGCCTTAGCGGTTCTCATCTCCCAAACAAAACAAGGGTTAAAGGAAGCACTTTGATTTTTAACAAACTATCCTCAGACTTCATGGAAATATAAGCTATACAGTATTTGCAATTTTGAAACATAAATTATAAATAAAGTGTAGTAAATAAAATGTAAATAAAGTTCATCAATATTAAATCAGCAGAGATGCAAAGAGAGCAAATACTTACCTCACTGGATAGACAACGATAATAAATTGCTGCTTGTTATTTTGGGCTTCTATTATAAGACCCTCCAAAATATGCACAGAAAATAGTGACAGGAGGTTAAACCGACACAAGTGACTCATGGACGTCAAACTGATCAGGTTATTTTTAGAGGACATCACGTTTTTGATGGCTTTAACCTCATGTGTCTGTGAGCTGAAATAATAGGATAATAATATTAGATAATAATAATAACAGAAAACAATAAGAGCTCATTTAATATTTGACCTTCCGCAAATTGCATTGCCTTACCGTGAAACTGAGAGATGAAAATGGATTTAAGTTGGAAACGTTTAATAACACACTAGAAGATTAATTGCCATTGAAGCTTATTATGCCAAGAACCGCTCAATATCCTCTGAGCTCGGACACAAATGAGACACACAAAAGAAGCTGTTCTTATTCACCTTGACACATTAAATGTCCGCGCTGACAAGAACTCAATCGAATGGTCATGTCCTGGGGCTATGAGAGTTTTGTACTGCTCTGAGGTGACCTGCTGAATGATATAAAAAATGCAATGTTAAAAAATGACATAAGAATAATAAAAATTAAAGTTAATTATTATAATAAAATTATAAATTATAAATAATAAATTAATTTAAATATTATAAAATAGTATATATATTATATAAAAATTATATATATATATATATATATATATATATATATGCATATATAATTATGTTTATATTATTTAATTATAAAATATTAAATGATTCAATATTTTGAAAATTGTTTCCTTTTTCTATGATTTCTATAAAGATTGTAAGTTCACATAAGCAGTAAGTTTATAAGCAGACGTTCACAGTCCCATATGTGGTATTAATACTGATTTAAAAATAGCACCCTATTTCATTAGGCTTCATGTAAATCTGTCCCACTTGAAGTGTGTTCAAACCCTGGAGACCAGGAGAAACAGGATACTGGAGCCGATCCCTCTCTTCTCATGGAAGCAAGCATTCTTCCTCTTTTTTATTTCTATTTTATGCCTGATTTGCTGTCGTAAGCTATGACTCACCATCAAGCATATGAAATTTGAGTCTGCTGCCATTATATCACTGTAAAATGCCTTCATTTGGTTTATAGCTGAGCGTGGTTGTAGATGTAAGATCAGATTGACAGACTGCTAACATGTCCGTATACCATTCCAGACAGGTTTGGGGATGGTAAAAGGCTCATGCCACCAGATTTGCCTTGCTGTTTTGAAATAAAAAATATATTGTTGTAAAATTTTGAAAATACTATACCATTCATCAAGGTTATGATGATATACACTGGGCCCATCATAAAACTTCCAATTGGAAAAGTTGTTATTCATTTTCTGTACATGCAATGACATTAGCAAATCATATTAGAGGTTATTTGCTTATACTTATAGGTGCAGAAGAGAAAAATGAAGAGAAAACTTGGAAAAAATGCCTATCAGTCATTTCTGCTCATTCACAGCAGGCTGTCCATATATGAAAAGCCACATATATTTTAAAAATGCATCAATCTGTCAACAACTATTTACACAATCAAAGACTAGAAAGACATAAGAAAAAAAAGAAGCAAGACGAGAGTGAACGCTAGAAACTTTTCATCGTTGGAGAGAGCTGAGAATTTCAAAGCGCTTGAAATCAACTGCTGAGCTTGTTTTGGTTTTGCTTGACAGGCTATAGAATATATGTCTAATTAAGTGGCAGATGTTCTACAACACTTAACATTACTTGCTACATCTTATGCAAGCACAAAAGCATTATTTGCTATGATTAAATCACAGCAGCCAGCCTACACAGATTAAATTTAGAGAATGTCGCCTTCAACGCCAAGTTCAAGAGTTCGATTTCCAGAAAATGCATGAACTGATTAAAAAAATGCAATGTACTGTTAGATAAATACATCTGCCAAATGCATAATGTAAATAGTTACCTGGAAGACTTCTAAATTTGATCCAGCAAAGGCGTCAGTAGGCGGTAACCAGGTTGTGTGCCTGGAGAAAGCCATCCGTTTGCATTCCCGTTTATCTCAATCGCAGCTGTTTGGATGCCACAGGACATCTACTGAAACATAATGAAATATTAGTGATATATACAGTATGTTGCTTTCATCCAGAGTAGTTACAGCATCTAACAGCAGGGGCAAATGGGTCCATGACTATTGCATTACTTGCCTTTTTTCTTTTTGTGAAATTTACTAACAATTTCCTTAGTTGGAGGGACATTTGCATACAAATTATAAAAAAAAGATCTTTCCAATATCGCTATGACTCATTTCAGAGTGTGAGCTGCTGTTGTATGTAGTTTTTGTCTGGAATTAAGATTAAAGCATTACTTATTTGGGAATCTGCTGCAATGTGTCCAGTTTATTACATTCAGTTTCACTCAAGTCATCCATGAGTGAATACTATCACTATTACTTATAACTTAATTAAATGCATGGTTGCAAGATAAACATCTAATTGATTGATTTAATTAAACCATGATTAAACCAAGTTGTAGTAACTTCATGAAACTGTTTTAAAAATTTAGGAAATTGGGCAGTGGATTTCCAGTTTCCAGCATGCTTTGCATAGGAATGGATAAGGAGAGTAAATGTTGAAGTTATGTGTTATTTCATGGCCTATTGGTGACATTTAACAGACTTTCTGTTATGATGAAGTTTCTTTTTCTGTTTCTGGTGGGGGAAAAAAAAGGTTTTGTGACCAATTTTTATTTCACAATTCTGACTCTTTTTCTCAGAATTACGAGTTTATATCAGAATTGTGAGGAAAAAGTCAGAATTGTCAGATATAAACTCAAAATTGTGAGGAAAAAGTCAGAATTGTGAGATACAAACTCGTAACTGCATGGAAAAAAGTCAGAATTGTAACATAAGAAGTCACAATTACCTTTTTTTTTTATCCCATGGCGGAAACAAGCTTTCATATAGTTTTTAGGTTGCACAATAAATAAACAAATACATGACACCGCTAATGTTTTAAACCATGAAAGATTTAGAGGTTAAGTTCAGCTGCTGCAGCTTCAATTACAGCCACACACACCTGCTCTCTTAACTGAGGCGTTTACCTCAACTGACCCTGTATCATATCGTTTCATCTTTGCAGTTGTCTCCCTTGACGCCCATCCCCATTTAGCTGGGATGCGGCCTGGACGTCCTTAACACACAATGACTGCGTTATGCTGCCTCTGGGACTGAAAGGGGCATGTGTCGCCCCGGCCGAATCCATTGTTCACACGTAAACACACACACTCACACTGAAGGTGTCCTTTGCCCCACACTGCCGGTTGGTAATTATCAGTGCTCATCTGGTCCTGCTGGCCGGACAGCCGGTCAGAGAGTGAGACAGACAGAGATAGACAGACAGACGAAGATAATTAGAGTGAGACAGACAGAGAGAAAGAGATACGTGGTCTAATCTCAGATTGCAGGGGTTTGGTCATGTCATGTCAAAACTAACACACTTAAGTCAAACAGTGTTTACAATTTGCAACCCGTTTTACTTTCGCCATGTGACATAATGTGAAATGTATGGCGGTGACGTTGGTTTTATATGTGAGGACTGGATCAAGAAACACGGAGGCTTCATATTAGTTTAAAACTAGTGATGCACCGATTGCAATTTTCCGATTTACGATTTTTTGGAAGTGTGACCTGCCGATACCGATTTTTCCGATTCCGATTTTCTTTCTAAGAACTATAATTGACAGCATATACAAACAAAAATCTATGCAAATGTCAATTTACATAATAAAATAAATTATTAAACATTATAATTCCCCCAATCTGGACTAAGTTACAGATTTTCTCTCACTTAAACAACTCTCAAAATAAAGTGCTCTGTGACTGGAAAGAGGAAGAAATGGCTAACGTAAATGAGTTGTTGTATGTAACAAAACAGATGTCATTTCCCACTATGTTTATGAATGGTAATTTCTTCCCCCTAACCTTATTAAATGTGTCATCTTTCACATCAAATTCTTACTTTGCTTCAATTAATTCAGTTAGCATAATATGAAACTGTAGAGCTGTTACTATTCAAATGAAATTAGTCTTAACAAACTCTATCTTTCCACTGCTGAGGAAATAGAAGCTGCATCTGAAGTGGCATTAGATGCATTTACACAGACTGTTTGATGAAGCTGAGGTGCCATAAATGCATTTACACTGCAAAATGTAAAATGCATAAATAATTTTATAAAATTAATGTTTTTTTTTTTAAACATACAAATAAATGTTGAAAAAATGCAATAATTATAAATATGACTAAACCACCAAGTGTCTGTTTTAATGAGTGAGTCATTTATTCATTCATTCAACTGATTCATTCAGATTCGAGGCAAGTTACTGTCCTTATGAATGGGCCACTGAATCATTGACTCACTCGATTCATTCAAAAACGTGGATTTATTCAGTAACGAAACACCACTGTGTGTTGCTCGGAGACACACCACAGTTCTGCTGTGGTTTTGATCAGAACTATTTTCGTCAGCGAAACTGAACTTCGCCCTTTTCAAATGTCAAATTACACAGAAAAGCAGTATCGGATAGGTGTAGGGAGGGCTTTATTGTCCCAATAAGGTGGCATCCATTTAATAATTTGAATTTAAATTAAAATTTACACTCACTCAATAAGTTATTATTGCATAGCCTACTGTTTTATAATGTATTGCAATACTGAGGTGCAGATAATTGCCACTATTTGCATGAAGTAGTATAAATAGCAGAAAATCCTGCTATTTTAACACAGTGTATCTATCGAAAAGAAAATATGTTATTTTCACTTAGTACTAATAGCCGCTGCCTTATTGATTCTACAACGGGTTACATTTGAGAGATATTGAGTTAGAAAATACAGTAAATGAGGTCGCCTATAAGGTGATTAGTCTGATTAACATCACACAAAGAGACATATACTCAAATTGAAGAATTCTGTTGTTTCAGGTTTCTAGTTTCTAGATTCAAGGTTTATGTTTATCGTTGTCAAATTATACATTTTGCGTTCTGCTCTTTTTATGTAGTTTTCAAGTATTTTAGTTCATACAATAATGTATATTTATTTCAAGCCCATGCTGAAAAAAAATTAAAATAAAAACCAGCACATCATTTGTAATGGTTTTACTGATTTATAATGAGAATTGTATTGGTTTGAATTGAAACTGGAATGGTGGCTGTTGGCAGGGCCGTGCAGAGACTTTTGGAGGAGCAGGTGCTCAAAGTATAAAAGGGGCACATAGAACACGGCTTTCAATAGGGCTGTGCTCCTTGCTGATATGTGTATCGCAATGGATGCTTCTGAACTGATACAGCAGCAAATGCCATGACGCAGATTTGAAAAAGAAACACAGAACAGAAAAGACCATTTTAAGTTTAAATGTTAAAGACATATTTTGCACCTCTTAATTACTCTGGAATTATATTATTATTATTATTATTATTATTGTTGTTATTGAGTTTACAGGGTACGGTGATTTTACTGTTGTAAACACTATGGCTGTATCTGAAATCGCCCCCTATACCCTCAAATAGTGCACTATTTGAGGGGACAGCCATTTTAAGTGGTGTTCGAAACCATAGTGGATGTTCTCGAGTGCACTCATTCAATCCCACAATGCACCGCAAAAACGAGTGTACAAGCGATGTACACTCAACAGCTAGAGAATCCCCAGAGAGTCGCGCGCCGAGTGAATTCCCGCGTCTCACCAGAAGATGGCGCCCACAGCTGAATCATCCATCCATTAATTTTAGAAGCGCTCGTCCACGGCGTAATACAACACAGGTACAAATTAATTGTAAATTGACTACTAGGGTTTATACATAATTTCCGTGACTGAGTTCTAGATAAATCCTTCAATCTTACTATTGGAGCTGCCCGTATCAAATTATTATATAACAGGAAGCAAACTATGCAAAAGGGGCAGTCCTTCCGGTGCACTTAGTGTCCGAATTCACTCACTCGTTTTCATTCACTCCTTCAAGTGAACTGTATGAGTGGACTAATGTAGGGAATAGTGAATGAGGGTATAGGGGGCGATTTCGGATACAGCCATTGTTGTTGTTGTAGAATTGTTTTTTTTCCCGCACTTTATTCGAGCTCGAGCAGGTGTTTTCACATAGAGGTTTCTAGATTTAAATCTAGATTTAAATTAAGAGACAGGACCTGACATTTTATTCGGATCCAAAATGAGGAGATATATCAGGAGAGCTGAACACTCTCGTGCAGTGCATACTCGAAGCCAGAGGAACTATTGATGTGCAGGAAATCCCTAATATGGACAAACTCGCATTGCTATGGCTGTAGCTGAGCTGAATAAAAAGCAGAAACGTTTTTACTGATGAAACATGAAGACAATAAACACACGATTGCGAAAATATATGGTTTATGTGTGTTTTTCAAGTTATCTTCAGGTAATAAATGAATAAACTATATGAAAAATGCAATAGGCTACTGATTGACATATCATTTAGTTTAGAAACTATAAAATATATTTCCTGAATTATTCTGTGATAAAAGTGGGAAAAGGGTGTTCGTAGTAGCCTTTATAAACCAATTGTTTCCACAGGCTACACACAGCAATATGAACAACAGCTGTGCATGATCTCTTCACGCCGTTCTCGTAAAATAATAATAATTCAATAATATAACTTTACAAGCACACCGTTCCGCTGAGAACTCCATTTATCGTCAGGTGAAAGGTCATCATGTGGATAATTTAATTTACGGCTAAACTATTATTAATAAATTTTACTAATAGTTAGATTTGGCAGGCTTTCACAAAAGGGCGTTTAATTACAAAAAATTTCAATAAAATTGCCTTGACAAAAGGGCACTTTGGGCATCAAGGGGAAAAGGGGCAGGTGCTCAAGCACTATTTGGCAGAAAACCCAGGGCCGTTTTTTACTCCCAGTCCGTCCCTGGTTGCAATCATGTTGATATTGATGTTCGGGGAAACATCATGGCCGTATAATTTTGCTTATCTAAATCATATATTGAAAATATAGTTTTTTTCCTTCTAACGCAGTATACATCTATACATTTCTGTGAGTTATTTTGTGTGTGCTGTCTCTCTCACATGCTCACTCAGGATGTGCAAGCCTCATCCGGCACGACATAAATACATTATCAGTCGCCGTTTACACTGAATGCAATTAAAATCATTCTCACACGAAACGACATGTCCCAGCTAACACAGCCATTTTGGGGCCCACATTTGGGGTTCATCGTTTCAAGGCATGTCAAAACATCTCAAGGGCCCCAAAATCACCTCGGACCCCAGAGGGTTAAAACAGTAGGTAGTACAATTCGACAACGGAAAATGCTACCTGTTAAATTATGATTTATTAATGTCTACATCTACCACAACCCTAATCCTACCCTTACAGTAATGCAAATATAGTAATTATGTGTTATATTCGTGGTTGTGGCTAGAAGGGATACAGCCACCGGAAACCAACAATAAATATTTTTTTTCTACCTATTAGATTGTGTTTTATTAACATGTACACCTACCCCAACCCTAAGCCTACCCTTACAGTAATGCAGATGCATTAAATATTTTTCAGCGTGAGAAAAAGGACAAAATATTGATGTGCGCATGCGCAGTAAGCCCCGGTAGGAAAATCTGACGGGTAGGATAAAATGGCGGTCACCGATCCGGGCCGGTCATGCAAAAAATCGTCCGATTCCGATCACTGGCCGGTCAATCGGTGCATCTCTATTTAAAACCACAACTAAATGCGAGTTTGTTTGTATTGTACAAATTATATTATATTTATTGTGGTTTAGCTTGTTTTAGCTAGTTTACCACTATAGACGTTAATCCAACAATGACAACTTCTGCTTCTGAGAAGCCCAATAATATGAAAAGGGTCCATAAAGCCTTAACCTAAACAATCCCTAAAGTCTCTAACAGCAGATTTTATTTTCATTCAAGCTTTTTTCTCAGAGGCAGATGACAATTTGTTATCAGCGATATCCTTTCTTTTCCTCCGTGGTGGGAAAAGCTGCAAGTTTCCAACTGATCCGTTGAGACCATCGCGACATTCAAGAGAAAAATAACAGAACTGAAAACACACCTCTTTGGCAAGCACGTATGATAAATTGCTTGTGCTGTTCCTGATTTGTAAGTCACTTTGAATAAAAGCATTTGCTAAAGGACTAAAAGTAAATTCATATCATGTTTATGTGGATATCTTTGATGCAAATTTTCTCTGATAAATTTTGTTGATTCCTGTCACTTTGTGGCATTGCGTTTTCCTTTGAATATTGTAATTTTTGGGGGGTAGTAGAAGTTGATGAAAATTCATGTTATGCTTTATGTGAATGTTTTTGACACAAATTCGAAAAAATTGGCAATGATTTGCTACATTGCTCTTGGTGTGAATAGGCTTTTAGTGTGTAACCACACTAGCCTGTTTCTAACACCATGGGCAAAAAAATCTTTTTTATTAATTTCCTGCATTTTCGTCTCTGCCTCAAGCTTACTGAACTAAAGCATTCAAGATAAAAACACTGTTGTCATTTATTAAATTAAATACACAGCTAGTCAGGAAGTCCAAAGACCCTCCATTTCAGCTCTTAATGACTGAGATGCTTTTGCCTTTTCCTTTGTAATTATCAAATAAAAGATGTTCCTGTTCTTTCATGGAGTTTCTAAGCAACAATAAAATGCATTTGTGTCTCCTGTGTTAGGAAAGCAGCAGCTAGTGGAAACGACAAGAAAATAACACAGCTGAATGTGTCTGTGTTAACATGCATGCATGTTTAGAGGTTTACTATACATGCATGTGTATGAATCTTTCTATAGTTACATATGTATGAATTTGTTCATATCATTGAGTTTTCTGAAGCTTAACATACTGGCCCCAAATTAATTAATTTATACAGAAATTCTGGAATTATATGGTGAGGTATACATTTGATTAGATTTCCTCATGTAATTCCCATAAACTGAAACAAAACAGCAAAGACCAGACTGTAATTCTTGCAATTTAAACCTTTTATTGTAAATAAACTATAAGAATTCTATTAAACTGTAAAAATACATTTTCAAGGTTGTAAATAAACAAAGATTACATGAGTATGTGTTATTGTTGTACGTGTTACTGTATTTGTGATTTTGTGAACTACACTAGCAATTTTTAAATGAAGAAAAGTTAGGTTTCTAATAAAATTACCAGTCAAATGACCAATAAATGTATCGCAACAAAGTCAAATTTGACCAGCATTTGACCTTAATTTCATGTTAATTTTGCACCCCGTTTACAACAAATGTGGTTTTAGTGCACAGAGGCAGCATAAATGAACTTACAAAGAAATCACAATTATCTGGAACTACAGTATATACAACATGCTTGGAAAAGACATGAACTGATTGTCATGACAACGGCAAAATTTATGACGCAGAGCAAGAAGGGTAGATTCACCAGAATTATATATTAATTTGGTCCTAACTACCATATTCTGTCCATAAAATCAATGATAATACAGTCATTTATTGGTTATATGCTCAAACAATGGCACCCCCAAACCCCACTTTTGATGCATGCATGTGTGTTTATGAATTGAAAGCAATATGAAGTGACGTCAGTGTAAACATTCTCTCTTAACATACATCAAACCCTATTCAGGCTCTAATAGAATAAACTGTTTTGCAGTTTCAGAGCCATTATCAGAGCAGGAGGCATCATCACATCTGTTTGGCAGGTTGTTTTTGCATGACTGTCCCCAATCGTAATCAATTCTCTTTTAATTTGGGAACGAACAGAAAGCAAACAGCTTTCTCTCCTTGATGTATGTTTTTATTGCTGTGTATGCCCTGCAGGGACAGCATGAAACAAGTGAGCATTTCAAACAGGCAACATTCATTGAAATCATTTCAGCTTGTCCAGCTCAGTGAAACAATGAATCTATTGCTCACTTCAGTGTTTTTGTTTGGGATGGGGTGAGAGTCTGGTGACAAAAAGCTTTGAATAGACACAAATTGGCTCTCTAAACTGAGGTTTTATGTGAACACATACTGAATATTCTTGCAAATAGAGATGATAATTGAGAATCACAGACCTAAGCATATTGTACTGTAGTATATCACTATAAAAAAAAAAAACTTAAAATTTACAGTAAAAAACTGGCAGATGTGGTTGCCAGAATTTTACCATAAAAAATACGGTAGCAATATTTTTGGGTTTAATATAATTTTATAATTTTAATATAATTAAATTTACAATTAAAAAACGTATATCATTAACTGATATAATGTTAATATACCAACCTACTGAAGTTCTGAAATCTGTTTTGTACCTTTGTAATACACTGAACACCATCATGGTGACATACATCAAACTGAAATATGCAATAAACATTAATTTAACAACATTAGATGTACTATGCAACCCTAATAAACATAACTGATAAGAAAAAAACTAAGAAACATAATTATTTCAAAGAAACATCACATTTGAAATGCAATGCAGGGAATTTTGTAAATGTCACTTTACGGTTTTTCACTGTAAATTATACATTCTTTTTCACTTACAAAGTGGTATTTTACCGTAAAATGACATGAAATGTATTTTATAGTTTGTTACTCTATCTATATACAGTACCATGGAAACTTAATTTAGTTTAGTTTTGATTTAGATGTTCAAGTCATCATCTTGCTATAGAAACAGGCAGATGGAGTAATACACCAATGGCAGAGAGAATCTGTAGTTATTGTAAGTTAACATCAAATATGTCTGTGATAGAAGATGAGAAGCATTTTTTGTATGATTGCTCCTTGTATGAGGATTTGCGTAATAAATACTTTGGTGATCTTGTTGGTGATGTTTGTATTGATGGGTTAAGTGTTTGTGATTCGCGGTATGCATGGAGATTGGCATTGTATATATATCATGGAATGAAGAAAAGAGTTTCTGCCATGTCATTTTGATTTTGTGCAGGGGTGTAAATTTCATCTATCAGTAGTGGGGGACAATATACATAAAATTTCTCAAGAGCAGTTTTTGAAGGGGACACTAATAATATAGCTAAAATTGTTCTTGTAAGGATGTATACACAGAGGAAAGCTACTACTAAGGTGTTATTTTAATGACAAATGTAGAATCTCTTCCCTAGCACGCGGAATTTGTTTTTGCTCTCACAGAAAACCGGGCGCGCGCTCTCAGAAACACGCTGCTTTCGCATAGAGAAAATAATCACTTCATCCGATGTTTAAGTGAATAAAATAGCCAATTGACAGCCTTACTTACTGGAGTTCCACAACTATTGAGGCTTATTATCTCTTGACTTGTGTGTGTGATATAAAAGAGGAAAGCATTTGGACCAAAGGCACAGTGAGGCAAGGGAGGGGGAGACTCAAAATGTTTCTAAACTTAAAACACATTTTTGCCCCGTTTGCGTTTGTGTTGTTTTACTACTTACACAATTATGTTAAGTATAAAACATTATTAACAATACACAACGTGGTTTGTTTAGCGCCATGTATTCCTGGAATAAATTTGAAACTCAAACTCAAACTGAAACCATGGAAACTTGATAGGGGAACTTACCATTAACTATTTAACAGGTTTTTACTGCAGCATTTTCACAGATCTTTACCATTAAAATAATGATATTTTTTTTCAGTATTACAGGCCTGCACAATTAACACAAAAATACAATAAAATAGATTATGCTTCCCACCCCCATCAAATCAAATCTACATTAACATTAAAACTGGAAAGATGGGCAAAGTATTGTAAAAACGTGGAAACCGTGTTTACCTTTAGTCAAAAGGCTTTATGTGTATACAGATGTTTAACTCAATAAGGCCTTCTTCATCGATGTGCACTCTATTTACAGGTTTTGTTTCAATGAAGAAAATCCATTTTTTTTCTCTTTGTTTTAAAATACGGTGATTTACTGTTGTATGGTGTGGGAAACCGTTCAAAACATTTCAGCCAGGGACTGAGCTGTCCGAATGACTGGGAATGAATAGCAAACCGATTCAGACCACTTTATTGAAAATAATCGGCTCAAAGGAATGATTCATTTTGATAGTTCTGATTCTAAAATTTTTTTTAAATACAAACAGTTTGGATCACTGAACTGTTTTCACTGTTGTTCCCAGGTCGTTGGCAATTTATTTTACAGAACGTGTACTTCCCTGGTACATACATGGTAAATATCTTGTACCTACAGGCAAGTGAGTGGTAACACAAGGTATGTACCCTTTATGTAAAATGGTGCACTTTATTTTACAGTCCTATTTACATATACTTACTATGTAAGTACTGGTGTATGTACCTATTAGATAATGTACAGAATAAGTTATGTGGTACTCAAGTTGGGGTGTATAAACATGGACCAAGGTACTTATTGAGTAATGGATGTTAGGTGCCATAGAGTGGGGGAACTATGATGTCACTTTTTAGGCAGATAGGCTGTTAGCATGAAACTGGTTCTCTCGACAAAAAGCCAATAGGATTTTTCCATAGGCTTTTGGATTATCGCCAAAAATAAGCTCTGTGTTCAATCATAGTTCATGAAACTTACACGCTTTGTCCATCAAGACAATGTTCACAAAACAATATAACTTTTTTTATTATTATTATTATTTTGTTTTTATTATGCAAGTAAAGAATGTGACTGTAATGAACTGGTCAGACACAGCAGGTTAGTGGAATCACAAAGTGTTTATTAGTGAATCTTCGAACCCGAAGTACTGAGGGGTTCGTCTTCTTGATAGGTGAGTAAACGTCAATGGGATACAGGAGACCCGTGAACAGGGATTAACTCAGTCTATGTTTTCTTGACAGGGATGTGGGTAGCAGGAACCTCCAGCGTGCAAGGGAGTGCTCAGGGTATCGTGATACGTGTCCAGTGTCCGGTGTCCACAACAGTGTCCGTCGTATGGCGTCAGGATCTGAGGATGAGGAAGATGAAGAGGAGCAGAACAAGAGGTAAGTTTCAACAGGTAAGTATCGTTAGGTAGTATACTCAGCTGTGAGTCTTGAGAGCGTCGGTCCTTGTGGTTTACAACAAGATCGGACACTGTTGTGATTGAGGAGAGTGCTTTTAAGAGTGTGGTGATTGTTAGCTGATGAGGTGCAGGTGCGGGTGATTAGAACTCTGGTGAAGTGGATCGTGGCAATTGGTTGGGAGGAGAGCCTGGCCGTTCTCTGACAGTGACAATGGCCGTTTCTCAATACCAAGTTCGCAGAGTCTGGACTTCCGTCCTTTCGAGTTTGGACTTGCCAAGTTCGACTCAGAAGAACGAACTCTCGAGGACGGGAGGACGAACTGAATTCTGGGTTATGGCCTGTATCAAGTCCGCACAAGTCACCTCTCGATGCATCCTCGGTAAAAGGGGCGGATCAAGAACACATCCGGGGATTTGAACTGGACTTGGCTAGATGTGAACTTTGAATTGGAACAGTACTTGGGCAGCGACTGATGACGTTTCACAAGTCCACAAGAACACAAGTACAGACAAGTACGCATATTGAGAAACGGCCAATGTTTACATGTACCAAATACAGAACCCCATGGACCAAACATATAACATATAAGAAAAAAAAAAAAAACTAGGTAAAGAAAGTGATAATATTTACATGTGCCAAAATGTAGAATCACTTGGACAAACAAACATATATACTGATAGCCAACATTACAAGTCCGTTCTGATTAACTCCTGTATTTGCATTCATATGTCTGTGAGCATGCATGTGAGAGTGTGTGTGTGTGTGTGTGTGTGTGTGTGTGTGTGTGTGTGTGTGTGTGTGTGTGTGTGTGTGTGTGTGTGAGAGAGTGTGCGTGTGTGAGTGTGTATGTGTTTGTCATTGTGTCTAGGGTTGGGGAAGGAGGCATACAACTGAAATAGTATCTTAATAGATTGATAACAGATATAAGTAGTGTAAAAAAAAAAAAATATATATATATATATATATATATATATATATATATATATATATATAAATAAAGACAAATAATAGCAATAAAAATAATAGCGACAACAAATGTTGTATTGTTGCTAATAATAGTAGCAACAATAATAACCATAATAATATTAATCATAATGATAATAATAATAGTAATAATAATGATTTCATCAAAACAGGGAAAGGGTGAAGGACAATGAAGAGGGCAAGTAAAAATAATAATATTACTAATATTAGTATTGAATTACAAATTAATAAATGTTTAATAATTGTGGGGGGGGTGGGGACTCCAATCCCGCCGTGGCTACAACATATCACAACTTAACTCCCCAGTCCATGTCACGCCCCAACGGGGGTGCCAGGGAAGGATGCTGCTGGGCAACAGGGCCCAAAAAGCCCCCCCATTGGCACTGGAAGCAATAGCTCAGGGAGACGGCGGGGAGACACAAGCCCCACATTACATCCACCCACCTGTATTACAACTCCACCACACCAGATACAGACCTGGATGTCACAACCTACTGGGAACCGGAGGCCAAACAAAAAAAGATGATGAAGAAGAAGAAGAGGAGAAAGAAAGAGAGAGCGAGAGGATGAGATGACCAGAAGGGGTGTAAATCTATTGTATTATGAGATGAACTGACCTGAGGGTAGCACTTTATTTTACAGTACGTGTACTTCCCTGGTACATACATGGTAAATATCTTGTTCCTAGAGGCAAGTGAGTGGTAACACAAGGTACTTTCCTGAAGTGTATGTGCATGGTGACAAATAAGAAACAGGTCTGTACTTAACAGCCGTACATGCATGGTAATTAGTTTGTACATACAGACAAGTGTGGGTAAGAACGGTCACTTACAGATAGTGTCCGTACATGGTAAATAATTAGATACTTTACTGTACTTATGTATATACATGGTAAATATGTTGTACTTATGGACAATTGGGTACAAACAGGCACGTTCTTACAGTATCCGTATATGTTAACTAATAAGACACATTACTGTACATAATGATAAGCACATGATAAATGTGTAGCACCTGAAGCAAAATGTGGTATTATATGGTAACAAACAAGACACATACTGTTCTTGGTATATACGGTGCGCTTGGTAAGTCCTAACCTTATCTAATAAAAAGGACTGTTTTTCAATTCAATTGTGTAGGACTGTTAATGTTAAATTGCTCTCCACAACAGTGCTTACAAAGTTTGAAGAACTGGTAATTCCTGTGTAATGTCTATGTAAAATGGTGGACTTTATTTTACAGTCCTATTTCCATATACTTACTATGTAAGTACTGGTGTATGTACCTATTAGTTAATGTACAGAATAAGTTATGTGGTACTCGAGTTGGGGGGCATAAACATGGACCAAGGTACTTTTTGAGTAATTGATGGTAGGTGCCATTGCAGTTAACATGTCTTATCTTTAACAACACTGATTAAGGTCCTTGGTTCACACAGGATCAAGATACTTTCACATTCCCCTTCAGGAACTCGAGCTGAGTCAGAAAACGCTAGGGGAACGCCTTCAGAAATATCACGTTAGGTGGTACTACGTCACAGAAGGGATTAATTTAAACAGCCTGCTAATAATAAACAAAAGGTAAAAACTCTGTCCGTGACATTCAACCATCATTTTATACAATGAACCAGATAAACATCTTGTATGTTTTTTAAACTATTTATAAGTGAATTTTAGGTGTTTCGTGTTCAGTAAAGTTTTAAAGATTTACTTAATAAAAATTATAATCATGAAGGCATTTTACATTTCAACATTTATTTTAATGTATTGTATATAATATTCCAAGATTCACAGTTATCCACCAGACTTTCACTAAAGTCTCCAGTTGCTCTCTGTTCAATCTAATTGCTTATTTTGTTTGAACTTATTAGTTCTCTCTTTTTTATAGATTCCGTGTGTGTGTGTGTGTGTGTGTGTGTGTGTGTGTGGCCTTTTTGGAAATTTGAGCGGCTGGTTGGGAACGTGGCTATCCATGAGTCCATCTCCGGAGAGCTCTCTGCGAGAACTGATGCTTATTTCTGGAGCTCCTATTTATACTACAGGATCCTGAATGAAGAGGAGCTGGTAAAGGGGGATGACCGAGATTGTCAATGCGGGATGGTCCAGGGTCGATTTACAAAAAGATGCCCGCAAGACAGTGTAGACTAACTGCTGCAGAGTCTGTTCCTCTAAATATTAATAATAAGTCAATAATTTAAAGATAAGAAAATATAAGAAAAAGGACTAAGAAAAATTATACTTCCTACACAAAGCTTTCTCCTTATATTTTTCCCTCACTTTGCTTTGTTTTGTTTTGTTTTTCAGATATGGTACCACACATATAGGCTATTAAAACATTACCATGTTTTTTGTATATTCTCTGATGTTCCTTGTAGTATCATGTACAGTAAATGCTGGTACATAAATTTGGGATTCATGAACTTCTTTCAGTGACAAAAAAAATTAAATAAAGAAAAAATGGAAATGGTATCAGTTGTGTGGTCCAAGTAAATACGTAAATCATGGAAATACCATGGTATATGCTTATGGTAATCAATCAATACCATGGTATATTTAATACTATAGTTTTACCATCTGATAATATCATAGCACTTGTTTTATAAGGGATGAACATATATTTTTTTTCTGTGTGATTCATAGTTGCAGTGGTACAATATTGTGTGCTGTTGTTAACTAACGCAGGTTCTTGTTTGCTACTGCAGGCTCATTTGAAAGCCTACTGCTTCCTCTCTGTGAATGTGTTCTGCTTCAGTCCCCTGCGGGTGAACTTCCTAATCGCTCGCTTTTTGTAATGAGAGATTTGGTCAGTGGGCTGCACAGTGCTGTAAATGAACACTTATTCCTCCCTCAGAAACTACAGCAATTTTCCACAGTTGCAGAACGCAGGAAGAAACAGGTGTTGAGATCTCAGCAGGTGTGAGGACAAAGTCACCTGATGCAGAAAGGTGTTTATTTTTGACAATTTGAATTCAGCTTTTAAAACTGTTATAAATATTAAAATTTAAATTGTTTTCTTTAATTTTTTAATTTAATTCTTTAATTAGTTTCCTATCCCTGTCATTGTTTTGAATTAATTTGCCTGCATTTTTACTGTTTATATACAGTGGTGTGAAAAAGTGTTGGCCCCCTTCCTGATTTTGGATTTTTTTGCATGTTTGTCACACTTTAATGTTTCAGATCATCAAACAAATTTAAATATTAATCAAAGATAACACAAGTAAACACAACATGCAGTTTTTGAATGAAGTTTTTTATTATGAAGGGAAAACAAAATCCAAACCCACATGGCCCTGTGTGAAAAAGTGCTTGCCCCCTAAACCTAATAGCTGGTTGGGCCACCCTTAGCAGCAACAACTGCAATCAAGCGTTTGCGATAACTTGCAATGAGTCTGTTACAGTGCTGTGGAGGAATTTTGGCCCACTCATCTTGGCAGAATTGTTGTAATTCAGCCACATTGGAGGGTTTTCGAGCATGAACCGCCTTTTTAAGGTCATGCCACAGCATCTCAGTAGGATTCAGGTCAGGACTTTGACTAGGCCACTCCAAAGTCTTCATTTTGTTTTTCTTCAGCCATTCAGAGGTGGATTTGCTGTTGTGTTTTGGATCATTGTTCTGCTGCAGAACCCAAGTTCGCTTTAGCTTGAGGTCACGAACAGATGGCCGGACATTGTCCTTCAGGATTTTTTGGTAGACAGCTGAATTCATGGTTCCATTTATCACAGCAAGTCTTCCAGGTCCTGAAGCAGCAAAACAGCCCCAGACCATCACACTACCACCAACATATTTTACTGTTGGTATGATGTTCTTTTTCTGAAATGCTGTGTTACTTTTACGCCAGATGTAATGGGACACACACCTTCCAAAAAGTTAAACTTTTGTCTCGTCAGTCCACAGAGTATTTTCCCAAAAGTCTTGGGGATCATCAAGATGTTTTCTGGCAAAACTGAGACAAGCCTTTATGTTATTTTTGCTCAGCAGCGGTTTTCATCTTGGAACTCTGCCATGCAGGCCATTTTTGCCCAATCTCTTTCTTGTGGTAGAGACATGAACACTGACCTTAACTGAGGCAAGTGAGGCCTGCAGTTCTTTAGATGTTGTTGTGGGGTCTTTTGTGACCTCTTGGATGAGTTGTCGCTGCGCTCTTGGGGTAATTTTGGTCGGCCGGCCAGTCCTGGGAAGGTTCACCACTGTTCCATGTCAAGTCAAGTCAAGTCTGCTTTATTGTCAATTCTTCCACATGTACGGCACATACATACAGAGAATTGAAATTGCGTTACTCTCAAACCCTTGGTGCATACAGTTAACATTTAAAACACTAACAGTAGACGTTCAAATACAGATAAATACAGCATAACAATTGATGAACACAATTATTGAAACGGAAGATTTTCCTTTTGTCCCCCTTTTGCTTAAATGACAGCAGCACTCAAGCTGATGTGAACAAAGCTTGAAGAACATGTTTTCCAGCATGATTTGAGAATGTTTTAAAGAGCCTCTTGTGCTTTTTACCAGCTTTAAATGAGATTTGCCGTTCCATATTTTCAGTGTGAACCCTTGAACCTCACTTTATGATCTATAGTTTTCATTATTCATAAACTCAACGTTTGTATTTCAGCTACAGTACTTGTGCACTTTTTATTATAAATTTACAATCCCTTCCTATCATGTTTTACAATGTATGACACTTTGTTTCCATAGGGACACTGATGAATGAGTGTTGATTTCCGAGCCTCCTGATAATGTAGTTACTAACACGTTTCCTATTTTCATTTCCCCCTTTTTCCACAGAGACTAAAGCATCTTTTTAGCAGCGCAGAGCGGAGCAACATTGCACTTCCTCATACATCATGTGTGTCAACACTCAAATCTACTGCATTGAAAATTGCCCCACAAATCAGCAAGCAATAAAGGAAACAGAGCATTGAAAAAACAAATTTTTACAATTACGTGCAGCTGTTTGTGGATCTGCGTATTGAGCACAATACAATTTCAGTTTGAATTTCTGATAGAGAAAAGAAAAAGCAAATCTACAGTTACTCAAATTGTTCAGATAAATCCAAACCGACACTGAAAGCTGTTTTAAATATGTCTGTTAACTTTAGTGCAGGTTATGCCGTCGCATGTCTGGCCTGGTGACTCTATGATGGATTTTCATTTGCTGTGTGATTTAGTGATTTACAGTACGCACAGTGGGTTTGACCTTAATACAAACGTCTGGCCTCTGTGGATATTATATCAAGTGAGAGAGTTACCACACACACACACACACACACACACACACAAGCACATTTAGTTAAACCCATGCATTAAAGTGTACATTTAGATGTGTGTTATAACATTAAAGGAATATTACAAATTCTGTCATTATTATGTCATTCCAAACCCATGTGACTTTCTTTTTTCCATGGAAAACAAGCAAGAAAATAATGTACTTATCTGACTTTTCCATGCAATTACAGTGAACAGAGGCTTGCAAAAAAGACTTGCAACCATTAAAGTATCTTTAATGTAGGCAGTATGACTCGTGTGCTCTATTTTAAGTCCTCTGAAGTCTTACAATAGCTTTGCATGTGGATCAGAAAATTATTTTATTTTATGAAAATCTTTCTCCAGTGAGCTGTTAAAGGAATAGTTCACACAAAAATGAAAATTGGATGAAAATGTACATACTGTTTCTTCATTGGAACAGATTTTGAGAAATGTAGCATTACATCACTTGCTCACCAATGGATCCTCTGCAGTGAATGGGTGCCGTCAGAGTTAGAGTCCAAACAGCTGATAAAAACATCACAATAATCCACAAGTAATCCACACGACTCAAGTCCATCAATTAATGCCTTGTGAAATAAAAAGCTGTTCTTATTTTTATCAGCTGTTTGGAATCTCATTCTGACGGCACCCATTCAATGCAGAGGATGCATTTATGAGCAAGTGATGTAATGCTAAATTTCTCCAAAAAAACACATATACATCTTGGATGGTTTGAAAGTGAGTACATTTTGAGGAAATTTATTTTGTTTAGGTAAGTTATTCCTTTAACCACAGCAACACAGTGTTGTTATTTGTTAACAAACAAAAACTGTAAAAAATTATTGTCATTAAGTGAAATAAAGCTGAAATATAAATATTAGCTTAAAACATAAACTTAAATGTAAGCAAACATTTAAAATGTTGTCTTGTAAACTAACGGTAATAAAATAAGTTTAAGATAAAGTACTAAACTAACTATAATTAAAATAAAACTAAAGCTAAATAAAAATGTTTAAAAGCAAGAACTAATAAAAATGATAAAATCACGTAAAAAAATTAAGCTAAAATTAAAAATGAAAATAAATTTATATTCAAAACACTGTTATAATAGTATGTAAATATTACTAAAATAAAACTGCTGCAATCAGATCATTGACTGATTTGTGAACAAATTATTCAGACCAATTCTGTAAAATGGTCAAACAATAGACAAACAGGCATTTCTGCAAACTCGCATGTCTCTGTTATGATATGGAACATCCCCTCAAAGTCTAATCAAATCCCGCCCTACATTTTTTCTCATTGAATATTCAGTTTCACTCACATTTCCCTATGGAAGCCAGTTCCCGCCACCTTAAGAAAAAATATAATTCTGTAAGTCATAATAATGAGATACTTTCTCATAATTATGACTTAGTATCTCGTTATATTGAAACTTTCTCGTAATAATGAGAACATTTCTCGTAATAATGAGATAATTTCTCATAATAATGAGAAAAGTTCTCGTAATAATGACTTAGTTTCTCATAATAATGAGAAAATTTCTCATAATAATGAGATACTTTCTCGTAATAATGACTTAGTTTCTCGTAATAATGAGAAAATTTCTCGTAATAATGCGATACTTTCTCATAATAATGACTTATTTTCTCGTAATAATGAGAAACTTTCTCGTAATAATGAGATACTTTCTCGTAATAATGACTTAGTTTCTCGTAATAATGAGAAAATGTCTCGTAATAATGAGAAACTTTCTCATAATAATGAGAAAATTTCTCGTAATAATGAGATAATTTCTCATAATAATGAGAAAAGTTCTCGTAATAATGACTTAGTTTCACATAATAATGAGAAAATTTCTCGTAATAATGAGATACTTTCTCACAATAATGACTTAGTTTCTCGTAATAATGAGAAAATTTCTCGTAATAATGAGAAAATTTATCGTAATAATGACTTAGTTTCTCATAATAATGAGAAAATTTCTCGTAATAATGAGATACTTTCTCACAATAATGACTTAGTTTCTCGTAATAATGAGAAAATTTCTCGTAATAATGAGATACTTTCTCACAATAATGACTTAGTTTCTCATAATAATGAGAAAATTTCTCGTAATAATGAGAACCTTTCTCGTAATAATGAGAAAATTTCTCGTAATAATGAGATACTTTCTCACAATAATGACTTAGTTTCTCGTAATAATGAGAAAATTTCTCATAATAATGAGAAAATTTCTCGTAATAATGAGATAATTTCTCATAATAATGAGAAAAGTTCTCGTAATAATGACTTACTTTCTCATAATAATGAGAAAATTTCTCGTAATAATGAGATACTTTCTCACAATAATGACTTAGTTTCTCGTAATAATGAGAAAATTTCTCGTAATAATGAGAAAATTTCTCGTAATAATGACTTAGTTTCTCATAATAATGAGAAAATTTCTCGTAATAATGAGATACTTTCTCACAATAATGACTTAGTTTCTCGTAATAATGAGAAAATTTCTCGTAATAATGAGATACTTTCTCACAATAATGACTTAGTTTCTCATAATAATGAGAAAATTTCTCGTAATAATGAGAACCTTTCTCGTAATAATGACTTAGTTTCTCGTAATAATGAGAAAATTTCTCGTAATAATGAGATACTTTCTCACAATAATGACTTAGTTTCTCATAATAATGAGAAAATTTCTCGTAATAATGAGATACTTTCTCACAATAATGACTTAGTTTCTCGTAATAATGAGAAAATTTCTCGTAATAATGAGATACTTTCTCACAATAATGACTTAGTTTCTCGTAATAATGAGAAAATTTCTCGTAATAATGAGAAAATTTCTCGTAATAATGACTGTTTCTCATAATAATGAGAAAATTTCTCGTAATAATGAGATACTTTCTCACAATAATGACTTAGTTTCTCGTAATAATGAGAAAATTTCTCGTAATAATGAGATACTTTCTCACAATAATGACTTAGTTTCTCATAATAATGAGAAAATTTCTCGTAATAATGAGAAACTTTCTCGTGATAATGAGAAAATTTCTCGTAATAATGAGATACTTTCTCGTAATAATGATTTAGTTTCTCGTAATAATGAGGACATTTCTCGTAATAATGAGAAACTTTCTCGTAATAATGAGAAAATTTCTCGTAATAATGAGATACTTTCTCGTAATAATGATTTAGTTTCTCGTAATAATGAGGAAATTTCTCGTAATAAAGAGAAACTTTCTCGTAATAATGAGAAACTTTCTCGTAATAATTACTTAGTTTCTCGTAATTATGAGATACTTTCTCATAATAACGACTTAGTTTCTCGTAATAATGAGATACTTTCTCATAATACTGACTTAGTTTCTCGTAATATTGACTTAGTTTCTCATAATAATGACTTAGTTTCTCATAATAATGACTTAGTTTCTCGTAATAATGAGAAAATTTCTCGTAATAACGACTTAGTTTCTCGTAATAATGAGATACTTTCTCATAATACTGACTTAGTTTCTCGTAATATTGACTTAGTTTCTCATAATAATGAGAAAATTTCTCGTAATAATGACTTAGTTTCTCGTAATAATGAGATACTTTCTCATAATACTGACTTAGTTTCTCATAATAATGAGAACATTTCCTGTAATAATGAGACACTTTCTCACAATAATGACTTAGTTTCTCGTAATAATGAGAACATTTCTCGTAATAATGAGAAACTTTCTCATAATAATGAGAAAATTTCTCGTAATAATGAGATAATTTCTCATAATAATGAGAAAAGTTCTTGTAATAATGACTTAGTTTCTCATAATAATGAGAAAATTTCTCGTAATAATCAGATAATTTCTCACAATAATGACTTAGATTCTCGTAATAATAAGAAAATTTCTCGTAATAATGTTAAAATTTCTCGTAATAATGAGATACTTTCTCACAATAATGACTTAGTTTCTCATAATAATGAGAAAATTTCTCGTAATAATGAGAAACTTTCTCGTAATAATGAGAAAATTTCTCGTAATAATGAGATACTTTCTCGTAATAATGATTTAGTTTCTCGTAATAATGAGGAAATTTCTCGTAATAATGAGAAACTTTCTCGTAATAATGAGAAACTTTCTCGTAATAATTACTTAGTTTCTCGTAATAATGAGATACTTTCTCATAATACTGACTTAGTTTCTCGTAATATTGACTTAGTTTCTCATAATAATGACTTAGTTTCTCGTAATAATGAGAAAATTTCTCGTAATAATGACTTGGTTTCTCGTAATAATGAGATACTTTCTCATAATACTGACTTAGTTTCTCGTAATAATGACTTAAATCTCGTAATAATGAGAAAATTTCTCATAATAATGAGAAACTTTCTTGTAATAATGAGAAAATTTCTCGTAATAATGAGAAACTTTCTCGTAATAATGACTTAGTTTCTCGTAATAATGACTTAGTTTCTCATAATAATGAGAAAATTTCTCGTAATAATGAGAAACTTTCTCGTAATAATGACTTAGTTTCTCGTAATAATGACTTAATTTCTGGTAATAATGAGAAACTTTCTCATAATAATGAGAAAATTTCTCGTAATAATGACTTAGTTTCTCATAATAATGAGAAAATTTCTCGTAATAATGAGATACTTTCTCACAATAATCACTTAGTTTCTCGTAATAATGAGATAATTTCTCATAATAATGAGAAAATTTCTCGTAATAATGACTTAGTTTCTCATAATAATGAGAAGATTTCTCGTAATAACGAGATACTTTCTCACAATAATGACTTAGTTTCTCGTAATAATGAGATACTTTCTCATAATACTGACTTAGTTTCTCATAATAATGAGAAGATTTCTCGTAATAACGAGATACTTTCTCACAATAATGACTTAGTTTCTCATAATAATGAGACTTTCTCATAATACTGACTTAGTTTCTCGTAATAATGACTTAGTTTCTCGTAATAATGAGATACTTTCTCATAATACTGACTTAGTTTCTCGTAATAATGACTTAGTTTCTCGTGATAATGAGATACTTTCTCATAATACTGACTTAGTTTCTCGTAATAATGACTTAGTTTCTCGTAATAATGAGAAAATTTCTCATAATAATGAGAAAATGTCTCGTAATAATGAGAAAATTTCTCGGTAATAATGAGATACTTTCTCGTAATAATGACTTAGTTTCTCATAATAATGAGAAACTTTCTCGTAATAATGACTTAGTTTCTGGTAATAATGAGAAAATTTCTCATAATAATGAGAAACTTTCTCATAATAATGAGAAAATTTCTCGTAATAATGACTTAGTTTCTCATAATAATGAGAAAATTTCTTGTAATAATGAGATACTTTCTCACAATAATCACTTAGTTTCTTGTAATAATGAGAAACTTTCTTGTAATAATGAGAAACTTTCTCGTAATAATGACTTAGTTTCTCGTAATAATGAGATACTTTCTCATAATACTGACTTAGTTTCTCGTAATAATGCCTTAGTTTCTCGTAATAATGAGAACATTTCTCGTAATAATGAGAAAATTTCTCGTAATAATGAGAAAATTTCTCATAATAATGAGAAACTTTCTCGTAATAATGACTTAGTTTCTCGTAATAATGACTTAGTTTCTGCTAATAATGAGAAAATTTCTCATAATAATGAGAAACTTTCTCATAATAATGAGAAAATTTCTCGGTAATAATGAGATACTTTCTCGTAATAATGACTTAGTTTCTCATAATAATGAGAAACTTTCTCGAAATAATGAGAAAATTTCTCGTAATAATGAGAATCTTTCTTGTAATAATGAGAAAATTTCTTGTAATAATGAGAAACTTTCTCGTAATAATGACTTAGTTTCTCATAATAATGAGAAAATTTCTCGTAATAATGACTTAGTTTCTGGTAATAATGAGAAAATTTCTCATAATAATGAGAAACTTTCTCATAATAATGAGAACATTTCTCGTAATAATGACTTAGTTTCTCATAATAATGAGAAAATTTCTCGTAATAATGAGATACTTTCTCACAATAATCACTTAGTTTCTCGTAATAATGAGAAACTTTCTTGTAATAATGAGAAAATTTCTCATAATAATGAGAAACTTTCTCGTAATAATGACTTAGTTTCTCGTAATAATGACTTAGTTTCTCGTAATAATGAGATACTTTCTCATAATAATGAGAATATTTCTCGTAATAATGAGTTTCTCATAATAATGAGAAAATTTCTCGTAATAATGAGATACTTTCTCACAATAATCACTTAGTTTCTCGTAATAATTAGATAATTTCTCATAATAATGAGAAATTTTCTCGTAATAATGACTTAGTTTCTCATAATAATGACTTAGTTTCTCATAATAATGAGAAGATTTCTCGTAATAATGAGATACTTTCTCATAATAATGACTTAGTTTCTCATAATAATGAGAAGATTTCTCGTAATAATGAGATACTTTCTCACAATAATGACTTAGTTTCTCGTAATAATGAGAAACTTTCTCATAATAATGAGAAACTTTCTCGAAATAATGAGAAAATTTCTCGTAATAATGAGTAACTTTCTTGTAATAATGAGAAAATTTCTTGTAATAATGAGAAACGTTCTCGTAATAATGACTTAGTTTCTCATAATAATGAGAAAATTTCTCGTAATAATGACTTAGTTTCTGGTAATAATGAGAAAATTTCTCATAATAATGAGAAACTTTCTCATAATAATGAGAAAATTTCTCGTAATAATGACTTAGTTTCTCATAATAATGACTTAGTTTCTCGTAATAATGAGAAAATTTCTCGTAATAATGACTTGGTTTCTCGTAATAATGAGATACTTTCTCATAATACTGACTTAGTTTCTCGTAATAATGACTTGGTTTCTCGTAATAATGAGATACTGTCTCATAATACTGACTTAGTTTCTCGTAATAATGACTTAAATCTCGTAATAATGAGAAAATTTCTCATAATAATGAGAAACTTTCTTGTAATAATGAGAAAATTTCTCGTAATAATGAGAAACTTTCTCGTAATAATGACTTAGTTTCTCGTAATAATGACTTAGTTTCTCATAATAATGAGAAAATTTCTCGTAATAATGAGAAAATTTCTCGTAATAATGAGAAACTTTCTCGTAATAATGACTTAGTTTCTCGTAATAATGACTTAGTTTCTGGTAATAATGAGAAAATTTCTCATAATAATGAGAAACTTTCTCATAATAATGAGAAAATTTCTCGTAATAATGACTTAGTTTCTCATAATAATGAGAAAATTTCTCGTAATAATGAGATACTTTCTCACAATAATCACTTAGTTTCTCGTAATAATGAGATGATTTATCATAATAATGAGAACATTTCTCGTAATAATGACTTAGTTTCTCATAATAATGAGAAGATTTCTCGTAATAACGAGATACTTTCTCACAATAATGACTTAGTTTCTCGTAATAATGAGATACTTTCTCATAATACTGACTTAGTTTCTCGTTATAATGACTTAGTTTCTCATAATAATGAGAAGATTTCTCGTAATAACGAGATACTTTCTCACAATAATGACTTAGTTTCTCATAATAATGAGACTTTCTCATAATACTGACTTAGTTTCTCGTAATAATGACTTAGTTTCTCGTAATAATGAGATACTTTCTCATAATAATGAGAAAATGTCTCGTAATATTGAGAAAATTTCTCGGTAATAATGAGATACTTTCTCGTAATAATGACTTAGTTTCTCATAATAATGAGAAACTTTCTCGTAATAATGACTTAGTTTCTGGTAATAATGAGAAAATTTCTCATAATAATGAGAAACTTTCTCATAATAATGAGAAAATTTCTCGTAATAATGACTTAGTTTCTCATAATAATGAGAAAATGTCTTGTAATAATGAGATACTTTCTCACAATAATCACTTAGTTTCTTGTAATAATGAAAAACTTTCTTGTAATAATGAGAAAATTTCTCATAATAATGAGAAACTTTCTCGTAATAATGACTTAGTTTCTCGTAATAATGAGATACTTTCTCATAATACTGACTTAGTTTCTCGTAATAATGCCTTAGTTTCTCGTAATAATGAGAAAATTTCTCGTAATAATGAGAAAATTTCTCGTAATAATGAGAAAATTTCTCGTAATAATGAGAAACTTTCTCGTAATAATGACTTAGTTTCTCGTAATAATGACTTAGTTTCTGCTAATAATGAGAAAATTTCTCGTAATAATGAGAAACTTTCTCATAATAATGAGAAAATTTCTCGGTAATAATGAGATACTTTCTCGTAATAATGACTTAGTTTCTCATAATAATGAGAAACTTTCTCGAAATAATGAGAAAATTTCTCGTAATAATGAGAATCTTTCTTGTAATAATGAGAAAATTTCTTGTAATAATGAGAAACTTTCTCGTAATAATGACTTAGTTTCTCATAATAATGAGAAAATTGCTCGTAATAATGACTTAGTTTCTGGTAATAATGAGAAAATTTCTCATAATAATGAGATACTTTCTCATAATAATGACTTAGTTTCTCATAATAATGAGAAGATTTCTCGTAATAATGAGATACTTTCTCACAATAATGACTTAGTTTCTCGTAATAATGAGAAACTTTCTCATAATAATGAGAAACTTTCTCGAAATAATGAGAAAATTTCTCGTAATAATGAGAAACTTTCTCATAATAATGAGAAAATTTCTCGGTAATAATGAGATACTTTCTCGTAATAATGACTTAGTTTCTCATAATAATGAGAAACTTTCTCGAAATAATGAGAAAATTTCTCGTAATAATGAGAATCTTTCTTGTAATAATGAGAAAATTTCTTGTAATAATGAGAAACTTTCTCGTAATAATGACTTAGTTTCTCATAATAATGAGAAAATTGCTCGTAATAATGACTTAGTTTCTGGTAATAATGAGAAAATTTCTCATAATAATGAGATACTTTCTCATAATAATGACTTAGTTTCTCATAATAATGAGAAGATTTCTCGTAATAATGAGATACTTTCTCACAATAATGACTTAGTTTCTCGTAATAATGAGAAACTTTCTCATAATAATGAGAAACTTTCTCGAAATAATGAGAAAATTTCTCGTAATAATGAGAAACTTTCTTGTAATAATGAGAAAATTTCTTGTAATAATGAGAAACTTTCTCGTAATAATGACTTAGTTTCTCATAATAATGAGAAAATTTCTCGTAATAATGAGAAACTTTTTCATAATAATGAGAAAATTTATCGTAATAATGACTTAGTTTCTCATAATAATGAGAAAATTTCTCGTAATAATGAGATACTTTCTCACAATAATCACTTAGTTTCTCGTAATAATGATAAACTTTCTTGTAATAATGAGAAAATTTCTCATAATAATGAGAAACTTTCTCGTAATAATGACTTAGTTTCTCGTAATAATGACTTAGTTTCTCGTAATAATGAGATACTTTCTCATAATAATGAGAAAATTTCTCGTAATAATGACTTAGTTTCTCATAATAATGAGAAAATTTCTCGTAATAATGAGATACTTTCTCACAATAATCACTTAGTTTCTCGTAATAATGAGATAATTTCTCATAATAATGAGAAATTTTCTCGTAATAATGACTTAGTTTCTCATAATAATGAGAAGATTTCTCGTAATAATGAGATACTTTCTCACAATAATGACTTAGTTTCTCGTAATAATGAGAAAATTTCTCGTAATAATGAGAAAATTTCTCGTAATAATGAGAAAATTTCTCATAATAATGAGAAACTTTCTCGTAATAATGACTTAGTTTCTCGTAATAATGACTTAGTTTCTGCTAATAATGAGAAAATTTCTCGTAATAATGAGAAACTTTCTCATAATAATGAGAAAATTTCTCGGTAATAATGAGATACTTTCTCGTAATAATGACTTAGTTTCTCATAATAATGAGAAACTTTCTCGAAATAATGAGAAAATTTCTCGTAATAATGAGAATCTTTCTTGTAATAATGAGAAAATTTCTTGTAATAATGAGAAACTTTCTCGTAATAATGACTTAGTTTCTCATAATAATGAGAAAATTTCTCGTAATAATGACTTAGTTTCTGGTAATAATGAGAAAATTTCTCATAATAATGAGAAACTTTCTCATAATAATGAGAAACTTTCTCATAATAATGAGAACATTTCTCGTAATAATGACTTAGTTTCTAATAATAATGAGAAAATTTCTCGTAATAATGAGATACTTTCTCACAATAATCACTTAGTTTCTCGTAATAATGAGAAACTTTCTTGTAATAATGAGAAAATTTCTCATAATAATGAGAAACTTTCTCGTAATAATGACTTACTTTCTCACAATAATGACTTAGTTTCTCGTAATAATGAGAAAATGTCTCGTAATAATGAGATACTTTCTCATAATAATGACTTAGTTTCTCGTAATAATGACTTAGTTTCTCGTAATAATGAGAAAATTTCTCGTAATAATGAGAAACTTTCTTGTAATAATGAGAAAATTTCTCGTAATAATGAGAAACTTTCTCATAATAATGACTTAGTTTCTCATAATAATGAGAAGATTTCTCGTAATAATGAGATACTTTCTCACAATAATGACTTAGTTTCTCGTAATAATGAGAAAATTTCTCGTAATAATGAGATACTTTCTCATAATAATGACTTAGTTTCTCATAATAATGAGAAGATTTCTCGTAATAATGAGATACTTTCTCACAATAATGACTTAGTTTCTCGTAATAATGAGAAAATTTCTCGTAATAATGAGATACTTTCTCATAATAATGACTTAGTTTCTCATAATAATGAGAAGATTTCTCGTAATAATGAGATACTTTCTCACAATAATGACTTAGTTTCTCGTAATAATGAGAAAATGTCTCGTAATAATGAGATACTTTCTCATAATAATGACTTAGTTTCTCGTAATAATGACTTAGTTTCTCGTAATAATGAGAAAATTTCTCGTAATAATGAGAAACTTTCTTGTAATAATGAGAAAATTTCTCGTAATAATGAGAAACTTTCTCATAATAATGACTTAGTTTCTCATAATAATGAGAAGATTTCTCGTAATAATGAGATACTTTCTCACAATAATGACTTAGTTTCTCGAAATAATGAGAAAATTTCTCGTAATAATGAGATACTTTCTCATAATAATGACTTAGTTTCTCATAATAATGAGAAGATTTCTCGTAATAATGAGATACTTTCTCACAATAATGACTTAGTTTCTCGTAATTATGAGAAAATTTCTCGTAATAATGAGATACTTTCTCATAATAATTACTTAGTTTCTCGTAATAATGACTTAGTTTCTCGTAATAATGAGAAAATTTCTCGTAATAATGAGAAACTTTCTCGTAATAATGAGATACTTTCTCATAATAATGACTTAGTTTCTCGTGATAATGAGAAAATTTCTCATAATAATGACTTAGTTTCTCATAATAATGAGATACTTTTTCGTAATAATGAGATACTTTCTCATAATAATGAGAAAATTTCTCGTAATAATGAGAAACTTTCTCGTAATAATGAGAAAATTTCATAATAATGAGATAATAATGAGATACTTTCTCGTAATAATGACTTAGTTTCTCGTAATAACGACTTAGTTTCACGTAATAATGAGAAACTTTCTCGTAATAATGACTTAGTTTCTCATAATAATGAGATACTTTCACATAATAATGACTTAGTTTTTCATAATAATGAGAAATTTTCTCGTAATAATGAGATACTTTCTCATAATAATGACTTAGTTTCTTATAATAATGAGAAAACTTCTCGTAATAATGAGATACTTTCTCATAATAATGACTTAGTTTCTCGTAATAATGAGATACTTTCTCGTTATAATGACTTAAAAAAAAAGACTTGAGTGGCGGCACGCTAGCGACATCTGCTGGTCAAAGCAATGCAGGAACACCGCAAACATTGCTTGTTCTGTAATCTAAAACTGTATAATCTACCATTAAATAACGATTTCAGATAAATTATCTGCATGTAGTCCTTTGTTACTCTGCCAGACAATGAAGTTCATGGCTTCAGCGATAGAGGAATATATTCCAACAAAAATCACACGCATTTTATGAAGAAATGAAAGCCATTGCACATATAAACTTAACAAATAGATGTTCATTTCGATGATTTGTTAGTTTTTATTAGCTGTCACTTTCATGCATCACATGCATAAGCCCACAATGACCAATTATACAGTAGACCAATTTCCTCTCGCTAGCACAAAGCATAATTTTTCGTTACCATGGCAACCGCTTGGTCTTCAGCATCCCACACCGCTTCTTGCAGGACATGTGAACGTGAAAAATAATTAACGTGGCTTAAAGTACAATGACTAATTCAGGATACAGTGTTATTGATCATGCATAGGCAAGCATAAGAACCCAGAATTTGAACACAACACCCAAAGTTGCATGTTAAGTGTTTTCCTTTAGAAAACCATTATAGTTTTACCTACATTTCACTGCTGGTTATACTCTGTATAATTGTGTATGTGACAAATAAAAACTCTTGAATCTTGAATCTATAGAAAATGCTGCATAAGAGTTGCTGTTTTGCGTTGCATTCAAGTTTTGGGTCCACCTGAATGCCTGCATATACAGTATGCATGATCATTAAGTTATGTACTGAATTTGGTTCAATCTGTCTTTGTACTTCAAGCCACGTTAAGCATTTTTCAGGTTAAGCGTTTGTCCTGCAAGAAGCGGTGTGGGATGTTGAAGACCAATCGGTTGCCATGGTAACGAACAATGATGCTTTGTGCTTTTGAAATGAGATGGCTTACTGTATGAAGCATGTGATGCATGAAAGGGCCAGCTAATAAAACTAATAGATCAAAGACATCTATAAATTAAGTTTATATGCATAATGGCTTTATTTCTTCATAAAATGCCTGTATTTCTTAACTGAAATATTAGTCTGAAATGTTTGAAGCCGTAACTATCTACAGAGTAACTTGCTGGTACGTGCTACAAATTAACAAGACTACATGCAGATAATTTATCTGAAATCGTTATTTGATGATAGATTATACAGTTTTAGATTACAGAACAAGCAATGTTTGCGGTGTTCCTGCATGTCTTTGACCAGCAGATGTTACTAGCGTGCCGCCACTCATGCATTGCGCATGCGTGGAGTAAGTCTTTTTTTTTTTTTTTTTAGGAGTAAGTCATTATTACGAGAAACTAAGTCATTATTACGAGAAACTAACTCATTATTATGAGAAAGTATCTCATTATTACGAGAAATGTTCTCGATATAACGAGAAACTAAGTCATTATTACGAGAAAGTATCTCATTAATATGACTTACATTTACATTTACATTTATGCATTTAGCAGACGCTTTTATCCAAAGCGACTTACATTGTATTCAAGTTACAGTTTTTACATTTTTTACAATATCAGCTCTTTATCAGACTTACAGAATTATATTTTTTCTTAAGGTGGCGGGAACGGGCTTCCATACATTTCGGATATAAAATGGGTCGCGAATACTGTTTCAATATTAGGTGATATTAATCCAGAGCATTCATTTAATATTGATTGAACATTGATTGTAATACAATAATATCACAAAGTCTGTTACAGTCTGGTCTGACACCACATACTCAGCAGAGAATCTCCTGTTATGTATTTATTTATTTTTGCTCATAACACAAATCACACATTCTTTTTGCTCTTCTCTGTCTACCCCGAGCATCAGGACAGAGCTAATTCTACAGACAGCTGAATTTCGGGACGTAGAGTAAGAGGGGGGAAATAAGATGGATATAATCCCAGTGCAGTGAAGTCTCTGGATCTGGTCAGAGTTGAGCTGTTACTCTGGATTTAGACTGACTGATGTGCACAGGGAGCTCAACGCAGCGAGTGATCTTGCGTATGTTGCAGGGGCTGTGTAGGTGGCAGGTATTTATTGCTTTAACATAGAGGCCTCGACGAACACTGGCCATTTACACACCGTGAACACTCTCTCGCCTCAGGCCAGCGAAAGAGAGATGGGGAGGTGGAAGAACACAAGGCTGAGGTGATGCTGCTGGATGAAAGGGCAAGAGATATAAGTCTGGGGTTTACGCTTGTGTACAGTAGGGATTCTTTCTGTCTTTTTTGTTTTCTCTTGTTTTCATCAGTCTATCTCCCTCTGCTTTTGTTTATTCATAAACAGAGTCTGAGTATTGCAGCAGAAGATAGCGGGAAGCAGCCTCCTGTTGATTTGGGGTTATTGAGTTAAGTTCTGCTGTTTGACAGTAGCTTCATCACTACCGCTTTAATGCGTCCGCAGGGACGTACAGGTGCCAAGAGGGTCCATTTCTAGCCTTGTCCTGAGGCAGTTGATCAGAGTTAATTGTTTAAACTGTACAAAACGAAGCAACGCAACTCTAGACCAGAATTCGTCCTCTTTGACTTTTTGTTTGACATGCTCTCCTCTTCTTTTTTTAAACAGAATTAAATATTTAGTCTTGCAGGCTTTGCAGTTCTGTTGTAAATCATCCAGTAATCTCCATACACTCCAGCAGCACAATACCGCAGCTCTACGGCTTGATTTCCGAGCAACTCTTTTTAATTAGGTGACATATTTAAGCACCCCTCCCCCCAGTTTTATATCCATGTCTTCCATGCCGTTTTTCTCTCGCTACCCCTCAAAAAACGTGCTGCGCTCTTTTCCTAAGGTTCCTGTGAGGAGAATCAACACCCCTAATGAGTTTCATCACTGTAATTGATGCTGTAGGGTTGCTTTTACAAGCATATAGACCACTTAGATCCCCAGGGTTCACCGTCTAAGATCTATCTGGGTCTGAAACCACTTCAAGCACGCACAGAACCATCTAATCTGTGAAATTACACACACTGGGCATGAGACACTGTATAGGAGAAAATGTAAACTTAGGCAAGTATGTATAAGTAGGCACGGAAAGATGGGTCTTTATTTTTATTTTTTATTTTATTTTATTTTTTGATTGTTATTAGGACTGCTGAAGGTAATGCATGATTTAATTAGATTATTTAATGCCTTTTAAATATACATATTTATACGCTATCGTTCAAACGTTTGGGGTCAGTAAGATTTTTTTTTTCATGCTTTAGGCTGCATCAAAAATAAAGTGAAAATGTAATATTGTGAAATATTATTACAGCATTACATAACTCTTTTAAATAAATATATTTTAAGATATAATTTATTCCTGTGAAGCAAAGCTGAATTTTAAGCATCTTTACTACATACTTCAGTGTCACATGATCCTTCAAAAATCAAATATTGATTTGCTGCTCAAGAAACATTTCTTATTATCAATGTTTTCTATTAGTTCCTTGATAAATATAAAGTTCAAACATTAAAAATTTAATTTCTTCACTTACATTGTGTGTGTGTGTGTGTACAGTATATATACGTACAATATATATTTACGTATAATATATATATACGTAACATATACGTACAGTAGGTTCTTATTTTTTTTAACATTTTTCATACAATGAATGTAAACTATTTTAATTTTGCAATAAACTATTTAATTTTGCACTAATTTTATGTTTTAAAACTGGAAGTCTGAAACAACCATAAAACAATAAAAATAAAATGAAAAATAAAAAGAAATGTATTAAATGAAATGGTAAAAAGCTCCCAAGACAGCTTTAATTTGACTTTTATATTATCTTCAAAAATACTGTCCTCAAATTATGCTCTAAAAAGTGGCAGATGTTAAAACATCAGTATTTAAATGTGGAAATAATCATCTCCGTTTAAAATGTGAAATGAGTAAAAATTAACTAAATCATATTCCTTTGATTAGTTATTTTACTCTATTAACAGCCCTAATTGTTATATAGGCAGAAGTTGGTAAGACTTTTGTGTTTTGAGTCTGTCTCTCTCTGAAGGTTACTAATATATATCATGCTTTATTTCAGGTGGGCGGTGTTTTCGATGCCCTTCAGTGTGTGGATATGTCTCTTCCTTAATTGTTCCCTGTGTGGCCATCTATTTCCCTCCCTTTTTAGAAATGAAAAAATACTTTTTTCCATTCCTTCATCCTCATGGAAAATTTTTCTCTGTTGGCTCCAGCATCACTTCCTCAGCGTTCGCTGTGGCGACACCACCCCCCGCCAACAGCAGCAGATGTAGCCCCAGCACTTTTCTGGGGCTTTTGCTGAGCCGAGAAAATGGTGCTGAACCCGATGGAGCAACATCACCCATCAGAAAACCCCTCGAAACAACATACAGGACAATGTCTACGTTTGTTTGTTTTTTTTTTTTGATGGTCTCTGAGAATTGTTTTACAGGTTTCAGCTGAGCATATTGTCCTGCTGCTCTATCTTTGCCTGAGGCCAGATCACAGATTGTTGATGCAGTGTGTCCACAATCTCACCTTTGAGATGTTATGGAGAAATTCATAATACAACAGTGGCTCTCAGTAGGTTTCGCTTCAGGACCCAGATGTGGAGACCAACACAGCCCCAAAAAAGTAGACACAAATACCCTTAAAGTCGATTGACAATTGATGATTTTGGTTCCTAAATGTGTCTTGAATTTTAATGGTTTCATGTGCTTGGCAGCCAGTAATTCACCACACAAAATAGGTTGTGCTCAACACAACCATGTTTATCCTTGCTGCAATCTATTTTTAATACGGTCTGAGTTGTATTTTTGTACCTTGTGAAGTTATGATTCTCAAGGGTAAGGGCATGTCATGCAACCTATCCATGTTGGCATATGTCTAGTTTGGCTGCTTCTAACTCTCAGATCAATCTGTGCCAAAAATACTGTAGAGTTTGATTGGATGTGCAGCCGTTGATGTCAACAACAAAACATATGGGAAGAATATTCTCCTGTCTTGATAGGCAAACTTGAAAACTTGATAGGCTGGCTTTTTATAAGAGTAGACTGGTTAGCATGGCCTTGCTAGCCCCTGCTGTCAGATACCATAACTGTACCATCTGGCAAGATCATCATTTTCCATTGATGGTCATTCAAATACCCATGTATTCTCTTCCAAGTGACGAATGTTTGATTATAGATTATAGTAGATGCTTCACCAGATCCTAAATTGTTTTTGGAGGATTTAGATTTCTCACTGACTGCTGTTTTTGACAGCATAGAAGAGTTTCCTGTTAAGATCTTGGTGTTCTTATGGTACCATCAGTCAATCCATGTTGTCTCCAGATTGAATAATCATGTTTATGCTCCAGCTGATAGCTGAACAAAAAAAAAAAAAAAAAAAAAAAAAAAAAAAAAAAAAACTGGTGAACTGAAGACCCATGAACAAAGATGCCATGCATTTCCAACTTCATTGAGATAAATGTGTTGCTCATGGACAGCTTTATCCAGCTATCTGGATGGGGAAGTCGTGGCCTAATGGTTAGAGAGTTGGACTTGTAATTGAAAGGTTGCGGGTTCGAGTCCCCGGCCGGCAGGAATTGTAGGTGGGGGGAGTGAATGTCCACCCTCAATACCACGACTGAGGTGCCCTTGAGCAAGGCACCGAACCCCCAACTGCTCCCCGGGCGCCGCAGCATAAATGGCTGCCCACTGCTCCGGGTGTATGTTCACGGTGTGTGTGTGTGTTCACTGCTGTGTGTGTGCACGTTGGATGGGTTAAATGCAGAGCACGAATTCCGAGTATGGGTCACCATACTTGGCTGAATGTCACTTCACTCACTCACTGTTAAATGCACTTAACTCACTGCATTTAAGATGCACAGTTACACCATTCTGCATCATATTTGCTGAATTAAATCCAGTGCTTGATTCATACTAATTTTGGGCTGCTCATTCCAAAAATAGTGCCTGTTTTCCTTGAGCATGTCACACTTTCTCATGAAATATGATGCTTTTGATGCGACAGCCATTTGTTACCATTGTATTATCCCTTAATCAACAGAAAAACTGACACAAAGACATGATTTCTATCTTCCTAGGTTACAACTATTTGTTTAATTCCCAGCCAATTTTCACGTTTGAATGATTCTGAACACATGCCCAATTCTGATTTCCACATTGTAAGTTAAATGATGAATTTTTGCCCTTTTACATGCATTAAAGCTGTAAAGCTGATTAAAGCTTGCCCTTTTACATGCATCTGTTGCCCTCTGGCCGGCGCTACAGATCACTGAGCACCAGAACAGCCAGACACAAGAACAGTTTTTTCCCCCAGGCCGTATCCCACCTGAACAATACATAACACACCCCGGTACTGTACATCTGTAAATAACTCATCAAACCTTCATCTGTACATAGGACACATGCACATTCAGAGTTCTGTCTATGGTCATGTCTCTTTTCTGTATATTTTTATTTTTATTACTATTGTTATCCTTAATCATTGTATATTCTCTTCATTAGTGTTCTTTATCACCTTAATTATATGTTGTCTGCACTATGTTTGTACTTTCTGTACTGGAAGCTCCTAACACCAAGACAAATTCCTTGTGTGTGCAAACACACTTGGCAATAAAGCTCTTTCTGATTCTTCTTCTGATTCTGATACACATGTGTGACCCTGGACCACAAAACCAGTCAAAAGGGTCAGTTGTTTGATATTTATACAGTGGGGCAAATAAGTATTTGATACACTGCCGATTTTTCAAGTTTTCCCACTTACGAGATCTGTAATTTTCTTCGTAGGTACACCTCAACTGTGAGAGACAGAATATAAAAAAAAATATCCAGAAAATCACATTTTTGAATAATTAACTTCCATTTTATTGCATGAAATAAGTATCTGATACAATATAAAAATAGAACTTAATATTTGGTACAGAATATTGGTACCTTTGTTTACAATTACAGAGGTCAGATGTTTCCTGTAGTTCTTGACCAGGTTTGCACACACTGCAGCAGGGATTTTGGCCCACTCCTCCATACAGGTCTTCTCCAGATCTTTCAGGTTTTGGGGCTGTCGCTGGGCAACACGGAGTTTCAGCTCCCTCCATAGATTTTCTATTGGGTTCAGGTCTGGAGACTGGCTAGGCCACTCCAGGAATTGAAATGCTTCTTACGGAGCCACTCCTTAGTTGCCCTTGCTGTGTGTTTGGGGTTATTGTCATGCTGGAAGACCCAGCCACGACCCATCTGCAATGCTCTTACTGAGGGAAGGAGGTTGTTGCCCAATATCTCGCGATATATGGCCCCATCTATCCTCCCCCTCAATACGGTGCAGTCGTCCTGTCCCCTTTGCAGAAAAGCACGATGTTTCCACCCCCATGCTTCACGGTTGGGATGGTGTTCTTGGGATTGTACTCATCCTTCTTCCTCAAAACACGGCGAGTGGAGTTTATACCAAAAGGTTCTATTTTGGTCTCATCTGACCACATGACCTTCTCCCATGCCTCCTCTGGATCATCCAGATGGTCTTTGGAAAACTTCAGACAGGCCTGGACATGTGCTGGCTTGAGCAGGGGGACCTTGCGCACGCTGCAGGATTTTAATCCATGACGGTTTAGTGTGTTACTAATGGTAGCAGTTGAGACTGTGGTCCCAGCTCTCTTCAGGTTATTGACCAGGTCCTCCCGTGTAGTTCTAGACTGATCTCTCACCTTTCTCAGGATCATTGATAGTCCACGAGGCGAGATCTTGCATGGAGCCCCAGTCCGAGGGAGATTGACAGTCATCTTGAATTTCTTCCATTTTCTAATAATTGCGCCAACAGTTGTTGCCTTCTTACCAAGCTGTTTGCCTATTGTCCTGTAGCCATCCCAGCCTTGTGCAGGTCTACAATTTTGTCCTTAGACAGCTCTTTAGTCTTGCCCATAGTGGAGAGTTTGGAGTCTGATTGATTCAGTGTGAACAGGTGTCTTTTATACAGGTAACAAGTTCAAACAGATGCAGTTTAATACAGGTAATGAGTGGAGGATAGGAGGGCTTCTTAAAGACAAACTAACAGGTCTGTGAGAGCCAGAATTCTTGCTGGTTGGTAGGTGATCAAATACTTATTTCATGCAATAAAATGGAAGTTAATTATTTAAAAATCATACAATGGGATTTTCTGGATTTTTTTTTTTTGTTTATATTCTGTCTCTCACAGTTGAGGTGTACCTATGATGAAAATTGCAGAGCTCTCCATTCTTTGTAAGTGGGAAAACTTGAAAAAATCGGCAGTGTATCAAATACTTATTTGGCCCTCTGTACATCATATGAAAGCTGAAAAAATAGGACAATATTTGGATATAACTATGAAAATCTGGAATCTGAGGGTGCAAAAAAAATCTAAACATTGAGAAAATCGCATTTAAATTTGTCCAAATTAAGTTCTTAGCTATGCATATTACTAATCAAATATTAAGATATATTTATGGTAGGAAATTTACAAAATATCTTCATGGAACATGATCTTGACTTAAGATCCTAATGATTTTTGGCATAAAAGAAAAATTAATAATTTTGAGCCATTCAATATATTTTTGGCTATTGCTACAAATATACCAGTGCTACTTATCACTGGTTTTGTGGTCCAGGGTCACATACATACTGTCATTTGAAAAATCCACATTCATATTTTGCAAAAAATCTAAGTGATTGAAAGTTTTATTCCTATTTTTAAACTCACCATCATCAAATTACGTACTTTTTCTTTTTTTTTTTTTCAAATCGGCAGTATCAAGGTACAGGGTTGTGTTATGTGGTTGCATTTTATGATTTGCCTTTTGCATAGTTTTTTTCCTGTTCTAAATGACTTTATCATAACAGACCAGTGGCCTGTTTTTGGGTCACAACCCACCAGTTGAGAACCTCTGCAATAAAACACGTTAAAACACAAAGTGGCTATAGAAAGCATCTGCCAACAGCCAGAGGATCTTACAAAACGAGCTGGACAAACCGATAACACGGTGATGGATGCCATGCTATGAGAAGGGAGGTTGCGATAGGATATCTGAAACGCGAGCAGGACAGCTGCGAAGCTGTGAAACGCTGGAGTGTGGCTGTTAAGAGATTGTGTAGTGTGGGAGAACGATTGTGGGCAGCGGATGGGCTTTTTTCAGCGCAATAATACAGGGATTTGTCAGGGGCAATGGTGATCACAAGAAAATGTGGCATGTTTTGTGTGTGTGTGTGCGTCTGTATGCGTATGTTTGCTCATGTCAAGTGCTTTTCTGTGGATAGGATTTGATTACCAGACAGTTTGAGTCACAGTTCTGAGTCATTAGTTTCATTTGCCAGTCCTTCCATAAGAGCTCTGAAAACATGCAGTAAAAGGGCCCTCTCCTCTCTCGGCCTCCGTCTCTTTTTTCCTGCTCTCGTTTCTCTCTCCCCTCTATCCTCGCTCTCTCTGGCGTTCTCTACGCTCTCACACTCGCTAACAACTCTACGCGCTATTCCCTAAATGTTCCCCCAGTGTTCCTACATGTTCCTGAGTGTTAATGCACATCGGTTAACAGTGTATCTGCTATCTGCTTGCTAAAATTGAAGCAAATCAAACCACTTGACACAATATATATATATATATATATATATATATATATATACTGTATATACACTCACTGGCCACTTTATTAGGTACACCTTGCTAGTATTGGGTTGGACCCCCTTTTGCCTTCAGAACTGCCTTAATTCTTTGTGGCATAGATTCAACAAGGCTGTTGGAAACATTCCTCAGAGATTTTGGTCCATATTAACATGATAACATCACGCAGTTGCTGCAGATTTGTCAGCTGCACATCCATGATGCGAATCTCCCGTTCCACCACATCCCAAAGGTGCTCTATTGGATTGAGATCTGGTGACTGTGGAGGCCATTTGAGTAAAGTGAACTCATTGTCATGTTCAAGAAACCAGTCTGACATTATTTGAGCTTTGTGACATGGTGCATTATCCTGCTGGAAGTAGCCATCAGAAGATGGGTACACTGTAGTCATAAAGGGATGGACATGGTCAGCAACAATACTCAGGTAGGCTGTGGCGTTTAAACGATGCTCAATTGGTACTAAGGGGCCCAATGTGTGCCAAGAAAATATCCTCCACACCATTACACCACCACCACCAGCACGAACCATTGAGACAAGGCAGGATGGATCCATGCTTTCATGTTCTTTACGCCAAATTCTGACCCTACCATCTGAATGTCGCAGCAGAAATCAAGACTCATCAGACCAAGCAACGTTTTTTCCAATCTTCTGTTGTCCAATTTTGGTGAGCCTGGGTGAATTGTAGCCTCCGTTTCCTGTTCTTAGCTGACAGGAGCGGCACCCGGTGTGTTCTTCTGCTGCTGTAGCCCATCTGCTTCAGGTTTCGACGTGTTGTGCGTTCAGAGATTGTATTCTGCATACCTTGGTTGTAACGAGTGGTTATTTGAGTTACTGTTGCCTTTCTGTCATCTCTAACCAGTCTGCCCATTCTCCTCTGACCTCTGACATCCACAAGGCATTTTCATCTACACAACTGCCGCTCACTGAATATTTTCTCTTTTTCAGACCATTCTTTGTAAACCCTAGAGATGGTTGTGCATGAAAATCCCAGTAGATCAGCAGTTTTTGAAATATTCAGACCAGCCCGTCTGGCACCGACAACCTTTCCACATTCAAAGTCCCCTTTCTTCCTCATTCTGATGCTCGGTTTGAACTTCAGCAAGTCATCTTCACCACATCTATATGCCTAAATGCATTGAGTTGCTGCCATGTGATTGGCTGATTAGCAATTTGTGTTACCAAGCAATTGAACAGGTGCACATAATAAAGTGGCCGGTGAGTGAATCTCAACACAGTATCAAGCCCAAAAAAGACGTAAAATTAATCTGCTAACAAATCAAGAACAAATGAAACTGTGAATCGTATGTGACCTGTTAATCTTAATTAACCATCTAAACAAATGAACTGAGTCACTAAAATCAGTGCTTTATGAGTGCTTGTTCACTAAAAAAAATGTTTGCACAACTCTGTGACATAAACATCCTTAATACAGTTTCTTTTTTTCATTACACCACTACATTCTTAAAAGTAAAGGTGGTTAAATGGTTCTTCACAGAGATGCCATAGAAGAACCATTTTTGGTTCCACAAAGAACCATTCAGTCAAAGGTTCTTTAAAGAACCATCTCTTCCTTACCTTTTTATAATCTGAAGAACCTTCTTTCGCCACAAAGAACCTTTTTGTGAAACAGAAACAGGTTTCCTGAACACTCCCCCTCTTTGTCATTTGTTGACCTTTTTCACATTTAAATATTATTCATTGTAATTTCAGTTTCATGATGTGGGAAATTAGGACATGATTTCCTTCAGTTTTCATTGGATTTTATTAATTGTTATTATTTTTCCCTACACATGCACCCTTGGTTACATCAGCAGAACAGAAATTATTTTAAAAGTGGAGAAAGCAATATTTTAATGAAGGTTTACAAAAACATTTATAATACTTTCAGAACAATGTGTACTGATGAACAATGCATTACCTAGACAGAAGTTATTTGGCTGATTCACTATTTGATTTTCTGTTGTGCACAGTCTCTTTGCTTCATGCTAAAGTGAATAGAATAGGTTGTGCTGCCTTATTTTAAATCAAAATTAGGACAAGCCTCCAAAGCCTCATCCTCTTCAAATTATAATCACTATAGGATAAAAAAAAAAAAGCATTATGACATGAAACTATAAAATGTAGCGCATTTAAACTTTTCTCTCTAATTAATAATAAAGATGACAACATTGCAAACTCCAAGCTGGTTTCTTCACTCAGAAGCACATGGAGGGCTAATATAATTATTTGTTCCTCATTATTTTACCACATATTCATAATGTGATGTTACACTAGAGTGCCACCTCCTCTAGCTCATTATGTTTATTATAAGCTTTTCTCGCATGCGAACAACCTGTGAATGAGGCCGGTGAATACGCCACCCAGCTGCCCACAGATCATACGCTATAAAGCAGAGCGAGAGTGCTGATTGAGGATAAGGTTTTGTTTTTTATAGCCAACTAAATACAACACAGCAGCTGATCCTAGATCAGCTGTGACAGTGACAGACTGGAATTATTATGCATGTGCAGTGTGTGTCAGCTTGTGCTGATAAGGATCGCTGGGTATGATTGCTATCAAGAACAATTGGACAAGAGTTAATTAGTTTTTCTTTGCACGGTTACCGTCGAGTGTGGGACCAGGAGGGAAACCAAGCATGTTCTTCGCAGGACAGCACGCACGCACGCACGCGCACACGCACACATACTACATCGAAGACTTTGTCCCGTCCCAGGTGTACAGGAGCTGCGTGTGATTTGTCCTACTTCCTGTACAGTGTGACTGTACCTTGTGCGCGAGCATGTGTGTAACGTTGCGACAAACAACTGACCTATTTCAATGTGCTGTAATATTAACAAGCCCGGATAAGTTTGATCTTTTCCGAGAGAGCGGGAGCTGTTAATCTTGCAATGCAAGCGGGTTTAATTATAATCCAAGAATGGCAGAATTCAAATTTGCACCTTTTAGTTGCCAAGATCAATTAACACCCGGCCCCCAAAGTCAAAGTTTACCACGGGCAAGATCAGACATGAGAATTGCTGCGTAAAGTGAGTTCATGCGCAATGCCGCCACTATACATCACCAAAGTGATCTCGCACAAACGTTCGCAGGCAGACTTCTCTTAAGTGCGCTCGTGAGTGTGTTGCACGTCGGACGCACGTCCCAGTTTTGGCACTGAGGTGAGTGTGTAGGAACCCAGCGCGTCCTCCTCTCTCTCCTCTAACCTCCTCACAGCGAGACGCACGATTCCACAGGATGCTTCACCATATGCTTCTCTTAACCACTGAGTTTGGGGTTTGGATGTAGGCGATCCATTGGGCACAGAGCGAGTTCTGGATTTGGATGCTTCGCTGGCACGGCTTTGCGGGTGATGGTGAAGCGCGTCTTGCGCGCTGCCGCACGTTTCCTCGATCTTTCCTCGGGACGTTTGGCGAAGGGAAATGTGAAGAAGGCTTAAAGAATGGCATGTAAACATGGTTTCTGCCAAGAAGGAGATGGTGACTGCGATGTACCCCACTTCTATTTCCACTCTCCTCTACTTTCTGTGTGTGGCGGCTTGGTGAGTTCCAACTGGATTTGAGCGTTACGCATGGCATCTTTACGCCTCGAGGTTACAAACGACAAACCCGGGCGTTTTTGAACTGTTTGTGCAGTTGATTGATACGAAAAATAGGCGTTTATTTCATGTGTGCGCAATGTTAAAATGCTTCAGTTTGCTCTGTGTTGTTTTTAGCATAAAGAGAATATCTGGACAGATCAGAAAGGATGAGAAATTATACCCGGAAAATTTCACGCGCATTCTGGACCGACTTCTGGATGGATACGATAACAGACTCCGGCCTGGATTTGGGGGTACGTGTCAAAATCATCCCAACATTTGGCCAAAAATAAAGAGCACGTTGCTTTTAAAGCTTCTCGCGCAAAGCGAGCTCTCCAAATGTAGTGTTTTTACGTAGGTCGCATGCTATTTACCAAGTGTTGTTTGTTTGGTGAGGGTTGGTGTCCTCTGAGGGGAGATGGAGGTGTATGCCAGCTACAAATGTCCTTTTGCTGCCCACTTTCTTTCTCTGCTCTCGGTGTATCTGTTATTGGTGCCGTTTGGTTGTTTAAGCGAGTTTTGTTGTAATCGCGCCGAGAAAGCCGCTTAATGCATATTTTAAGTAGGAAGAGTACAGATGTTCGCTTTGTGTGCGTAAACCGCTCACATTCCCCACGCTCTTTTGTCTTTTAACAGCGCACATCAGCGTTTTAACCTGTTTTGCGACGCCTAATGGTTTGCTGCTGTATAATTGTTGGTCAGCAGCGACTAATTTTATTGTAGCACTAGTTTTGAGTACAATAGCACGAACAATTTAACTGTGCTCATAGTGCTTGAAACTTCAGAAGTAACCCCTTGGAGTGTGCTTGAAAGATTTAAAAATAGATATTAAACTTCGCGTGTGTATTTATTAAAATCTAGCTATTTATATCGTCATTAAAAGAATTTGCTTCAGAGATCATTAGTTAGTCTGCATGCAAATTGTTAGAAATGGAATTAAATATGTTCAGCTTATACACACGAGCTAGTGATGTATTAATCATTATATAATATTGATTAATGGCTTAGCCTATTGATGAAAGTTACTATATAACGAAAAACATCAAGAATTGCTGCACACGTCACAGTTTCCTCTCTCCCCTTTTCCTCATTTAATTTTTTTAAGTCAAGAAATAAATAATCAAATCAAAGCTTGTGGATCTCTATGCGTAATGCCAGGATGTGATTGGAGCTCAGGGAATGAAGCTCTGGTTTTTTTATGTAACTTTAGTGAAGAGGCAGAGAGCACATCTCTCCAAACAGAGCAGCACACCCACCTTCACATGACAAGAGCTCTCGAGCGGAGCTGGATCAGGCTGGAGGGGCTTGATCAGCTCTCATCTAGATGGTGTGGGTTCACAGTTCTAGTAGGATCGCATGAGTTGCCCCTGCCAAAGAATGCAGTGCTTCAGAGATGATAGATATCAGGGCTCGGGCGCGTCTCTTATCACTGGCCTTCTTGTTGTCGTCATCTGATTGTTGTGCCATGAGGACTTGGATTTGAAGAAATGCACTTTTTAAAATGCGGTGTATTATGTAATTGTTCACCCAAAAATGAAAATTCACTCTAATGATGTTTTGAATCTGTTATTCTTTCTGTGGCACATAAAAATTGCAAATTTGATTAATGATGCATGTGACAAAAAAGCACCATAAAAGTAGTCCATACAAATTGTCCACTATAAGTTTTCTGAAATCAGTGGCTCAAGAGAATTTTTTTTTTTTTTTTTTTTTTAAATGACGAGCTAAATTTTGAGTTTCTGTTTCTCATACAAGCTGTATTATGGCTTCAGATGGCTTGGAACATATAGAGCATGAGTCATTTTATGATACTTAAAAGGGTTTTTTGGCACTTTCTAGAGCTTGACTAATGACTCTACTGAAATAATGAAGTAGGATTTACTTTGAAACTATTTTCTCACAAATGATTCTCACAATTTTCAAGAATAGCTAGTAATTTTTGCAAAAAAAAAAAACAAAGAAACAGCAGGTAACACAGAATCAAATGTGAATGTTGTACGTAGAAAGACTGACATTGTAATTTCTGCAAAATGTGCTCCAATAATCGTTGTTTTGTTTACAACTTTGAAAAAAAATACACTGCATGAACTGTTTTTATATAGAAAAAGCTCTGTGAACTGAAGAAAAAATGCTTGCTTTGGAATGACATTTTTGAGAAAAGAAAAATTGCTCTCTGAAGTTCTCTGTTATTTTTTATTTAAATTTTAAATCTAAATAAATAACAATAGAAACAAATGAGATAATTGTCATGCAGTAAGAGTATAGAGCTATAAAGTGAATGTGAACAGCAGCTTGGTATTCAAAGAATTTGATGAGAAATGTTTGAGTTCAAATTGAGACCTTTGACTTTCATTGCATACTTTGGCAAATCTGTGGAGTTTGAGGCACTGTTGAGATATCTTTTGAATCTCTAGAGGAGATGCATCTGAAAGCAGGAGACCTGAGAAACCTCCATTTATTCTCGGTTTAATCTAATTTGTATAGAAGAAAGATTTGAGATATTAAAAAGATCTCTTTAGATTTTTTGTGTGCAGTGGACTGAGTTTGTGAGATTGTTCCTGTCTTTCATATTTCTGTAGGATTCATGGTTGTCAACTGTGAGAGATGCTCAGAGTGTCTGTTTAATGGCAGATAATCCATTTTCTTGTGTTTGACTAAAGGCACTTCTCTCTCAAGTGATTTACTCAAGCATCTATCAGAGAGCCTCTAGAACATTAGGAGTTCAACGCTCACAAGTTCAACCCATGAAAAAAACAAAAACCCACTCTTCGCCCAACTCTTTTAGGGAACTATTGACCGCGTTCCCTTCTACCTTTCATTGCAAAAACACTTGAATGAGTTGTGTTCAACCAAGTCTCTGCCTTTCTCACATAGAACAACCTCCTGGACAGTAACCAATCTGGCTTCAGAAGTGGACATTCGACCAAAACTGCCTTGCTCTCTGTTGTTGAAGCCCTAAGACTTGCAAGAGCGGCTTCCAAGTCTTCATTACTCATCTTGCTAGATTTGTCTGCTGCTTTTGATACGGTCAACCACCAGATCCTCTTGTCAACCCTATTGAGAAAGGGCATCTCAGGAACCGCACTCCAGTGGTTTGAGTCTTAGCTCACAGATCCAAGTCGCAACATCTAGCTACTGGGGTGCCTCAGGGCTCAGTTCTTGGACCACTTCTCTTTTCTGTCTACATGGCATCACTAGGTTCTGTCATTCAGAAACATGGCTTTTCATATCACTGCTATGCTGATGACACTCAACTGTACCTCTCATTCCATCCTGATGATCCAACGATAGCTGCTCACATCTCAGCATGTCTAAAAGACATTTCTTGCTGGATGAAGGACCATCACCTTCAACTCAACCTAGCTAAGACAGAACTGCTTGTAGTTTCAGCTAACCCATCACTTCATCACAGTTTAACCTTCCAGTTAGGTTCATCAACCATAACTCCTTCAAAAACAGCCAGAAACCAAGGGGTTCTGATTGATGATAAGCTGACTTTCTCAGACCACATTGCTAAAACTGCCGATTTGTACTATTTTCTACTGTCCTGCAGATTTGCATTATACAATATTAAGAAGATCAGGCCCTTTCTCTCAGAACATGCAACGCAACTCCTTGTTCAGGCTCTTGTTCTGTCCAGACTTGACTATTGCAATGCTCTCTTGGCAGGTCTTCCAGCAAATTCCATCAAACCTCTACAATTAATCCAAAATGCAGCTGCAAGATTAATCTTTAGTGAGCCGAAAAGAACGCACGTCTTGCCTCTGTTCATCAATTTGCACTGGCTACCAATAACTGCTCGCATTAAATTCAAGGCATTAATGTTTGCCTACAGAACCACCACTGGCTCTGCACCCCTTTACCTAAATTCATTACTTCAGACTTATTTGCCCTCTAGAAGCTTGCGTTCTGCAAGTGAACGATGCATTATTGTGCCATACCAAAGACACACAAAAACACTTTCATGGACTTTTTCATTAACTATTCCCATTTGGTGGAATGACCTGCCCAACTCAATCCGAGCAGCTAAATCTTTACCCATCTTCAAGAAACAGCTAAAACCTCATCTCTTCCATCTTTATTTGACCCTCTAAATCTAGCACTCTCTATTCTAATTTTATTTTATCCATCTGTCTTCTTTTTATTTAAAACAAAAAACACACATTTGACCTTCTATCAATTGCATATTTATTGTCTAACTGCTAGCTTTTCTTGTTAAATTAACCTTAGCTTTATTGTTTTCTATTCTATCTACTTGTTTCTTATAAAAAAAAAACAAAAAAAACACTAGGTTTCTTTTTTCTATATTCTATCTACTTGTTTTCTTAAAAAAAAAAAGTGTGTTGTGTACTGCGTTAGGCTAATCAAGACTTGTAATAGCACTTGCATGTTGTTGCTCTTTTGTTGGTTTTGATTGCTTCTAATGTCCTCATTTGTAAGTCGCTTTGGATAGAAGCGTCTGCTAGATGACTAAATAAATAAATGAATAATATGAAATGGATCAGTGATTAATCATGTGATTTAGAGCTTTGAGTGCCCGAGTCTGTTTTCAGTTACACGTTTGGTCTTTATTTGTTTTTGTGTTTTCATTTTTCCCTCCACAAGAATTTGGTAAAAGTAGATAAATAAATGATAAATGGCTTCAGTCAGAGAAAAGCGAAATCCAAATTGTGCCCATTGTCTTTCCTAATACATAATCATGGTCATATTGTGCAGTATTTGACAGCGTATGTTTTTAAGAAAAAATCTGCATAATTCCTTTTGGCTGACATCACATCCAAGATGTAGATAGAGTCTTCATCAGAACACATTTGGAGAAATTTACCATTATATCGCTTGCTCGCCAATGGATGCTCTGCAGTGAATGGGTGCCGTCAGAATGAGAGTCCATACAGCTAATAAAAATATTGTAATAATCCACAAGTAATCTACACGATGAGTCCATCAAGTGAAAGTGAAAAGCTGCATGTTTGTAGGAAACAAACCCATCATTACAATGTTAGCTTGTGGGTAAAATACGAGTCCTCTATCCATAAAATAGCTTCATCCAGTGAAAAAGTCATCTTGTCTGAATCTAAAGAGAAAGATGCACAGATCAAGCACTGTTTACAATTTTGTAAACAGTGATACAACATTAATATTACATGTGATAATGATTACTGTGGTGTTTTACTGTGATGTGATGTTACAATTTTGTAAACAGTGATACAACATTAATATTACATGTGATAATGATTACTGTGGTGTTTTACTGTGATGTGACGTTACTGTGATGTGATGTTACAATTTTGTAAACAGTGATACAACATTAATTGTACATGTGATAATGATTACTGTGATGTTTTTGTTAGCTGTTTGGACTCTCATTCTGACGGCACCCATTCACTGCAGAGGATCCATTGGTGAGCAAGTGATGTAATGCAACATTTCTCCAAATCTGTTCTGAAGAAACAAACATATCTACATTTTGGGTGGCCTGATGGTGAAATTTCAACATTTTTGGGTGAACTTTTCCTTTGATTTTAACCAACAGCCGAATAGCTGTTTATGTATTGTTTTAGACTTACTTTAATACTGTAGGTCATGCAGCCTTTCTAAAATCTTAAGAGTAGTTATCTAATGCTGCGTAAAATTCTCATAAAGGTTACACAATATTAGCAAATAATTACAAATTTTCCACTCCACTGTGACTCACGGATTCCTGAAATAAATTCCTGATTGATCAAATTGAATCCTGTCCAATATTTTTTATATGGAAGTCGAATGAGTCAAGAATGTGGATTCATGTTGACTTTGACAGCCAAAAAAAAAAAAAAAAAGCAATCGTGTGTTAATCCATTTATTTCATTCATAATACCTGGTTTGAGTCACATTCTTAGGTCACATCAGTTCTGTGCATTTATTTCAGATCTATTTCAAGTCATAAGAGGTTTTAATGTGATTCTGATTCCTGTGTCTGACCAGGTCCAGTGACGGAAGTGAAGACCGATATTTATGTCACAAGTTTTGGCCCAGTTTCCGACGTAGAGATGGTGAGCGATCTGAGATGTTTATGATTATGTGTGAACAGGTTGGATTTGTGTGTGTACATGTATGTGTTCACGAGCAGCTGTTATATAAGGTGTCATATTCCGTCCTCGGAGATAAGATTAAAATAAATAATTCAGCCAGCTTGCCATTTAGATCAATGCATGGTGCAGTTATCTGCTCAGTCAGTGTGAATCAAGTAAGAAAAAAGTGATTGAGTCAACAATTTCAGCAGGTATTTTCCCCAGAGAACAATATGAGGTTCAGCACTTCGCACAAGAGTACAACAGCACTAAATATGACCAAATTTACAGTGTTTAGCTCAGATTGGTCCAGGCTGTAGTAAAAATAATCACAAAATGGCATTCTTAATGCATTGAACTTCCATGAATTCATATATTTCCAGGTGTGAAGCTGAATATTCAGCTGTGTAGAAACACTTTTAAACTCAGACATTGTTACAAATAATTACAAAGAAACGGTGAGTAAAATATTTAATTAAATGTGAAGTTTTGAAGTAGAAAAAATTCAATGTATTTTCTTGTAAAACGTACTCCAGCAAACTTTGTCTTATTTATGACTTAGAATTTTGTTTTTTTCCCGCAGATTTGATTGGCTCTTGAAGAAAAAAAATATATATATTATTGGTTACTGTCATTTTTCCCTGCCCACACAACCTTGATTACATTAGAAGAAAAGAAAAGGTTGTTTCAGATGTGTAGAAAGTTCAATCTTTGCTGCAAGATTATGAAAATAATTGTTAATGGTGTAGAATACTGTAACGGAAATTTGTTTAAAAAGTCAATAGGAAAAAAAAAATGGTTTTACAATCTTTTTTTTAGAGTTACAGGGGAATGTTTTACAAGGTAATACAAGGATGTCTTTAAAAAGTAAGTATACTTCATTTTGATTTTATGTTTTACACTGTAAACCCTAATATTGTCTTTACTTAAACAATCAAGTAATGTTGACTAAACATTACTTAAAATTTTGAATTTTGAACCTGTTGCTTAAAAATATGAGTTAATTTAACTTATTTACCTTCAAAATGCATAAACTTAAGATTTCAAGTATTGTGAGCTCAAAATCACGATTAATAGGTCATTGTCATTTTCACAAATGTAGTTTTCTTGACTGTACAATTCTAATACCGTGTGTATCCTTTAAGTGCAAGGTCTTTTCTATTTTTTATCAGAAAACAAATGGCTTCAATTACAATTATTGACCATAATGGGAATACATTTAGACTATTTATTTTTATTTAGGAAAAAAGTTGACAAATGAACTTCAGTATATATACAAGTGTTTTTGTGACACTGATATATAAAATTTAACTATTTATTTTGGATGCAATTAATTGTTTGACACCCCTATTCAGAATGTTTTCCATTTGTTCAATCAGTTTTGAAAAAGTGACAAATTGACGATTATTTACATAGCATTACTAAACCGTATCATTTTCAATGGGGGACAAAAAAAAAAATCTAAATAAACTGCATTTTGATATTTCAATTGTGTGTTTGTGTGTGTGCATATATAAGGAGAAAGAAGTTCTTTAAAAACAGTAAAAACAGTATATTTGATGGTCACACTGACAACTCCAAACAACTACACAATGTATCCAAAATTACTACACTAAACAGTCTTTCTGTGGTCCCTATAGTAAACTAGCCAGTAAAATCTACACAGTAAACGCAAAACTACGGAATCACAATACAACTAGTATTAGCAGAAGTGCTTTTTTTCTTCTTCTTCTTCTTCTGATGTTGTCTACATAAGCGCCCGCGCTTACGTTCTGACGCTCACATATCATGCTTACGCTATTCTTCCTTGTGATTGGCCATGCAATGAGTTCTGCCTAGCAACAAGAGAACTAATGCAATGATTGGTGGATTTCAAAATTGGTCCTTTTGCCCTTTTTGACACCACGTTTCAAGACGAAGTTTTCTTCTATGTTCGGTAAGTAAAATTATATAGATATAGTTATTTTAAGTGAAATATGCTTGTTTAAATCCTTGTGGTATGTTTCTATAATAAAAGACAACGCAGCCATAATTACAATATTTCCCGGTCAAACTTTGCCAGAGTAGCCATCAAGTAACGATATGGATCTGTGATGGTATGATAACTGAGATATCAGATTGTTGTTTATTTGATTTGTAATACTGAACCATATTAGTTATACACTTAATCGTAGTGTAAACGTGTATTTCTGTGGGAAAGAACTTGGCAGCCACTTCTGAGATAAATTAACGTTGTTCCCCCCGTTCAAATTTTCCAACCTTGCCATTAGTTAACGACATTTTCTTAATGATTTTGTGATTTTAAAATTGTATTGAAACGACAACGTTTTAAATTTTGTCAACATGTAATTTATTTCTTATTTTCATATCAGTAATCTGTTATGTATAATAGATAATCCAATATTTAATTTAAATCATATATTCTCATTACAATGCCTAAAATAGATTGATAGTGAGTTTTTCTGGCATTAATAGAATTTCATGTTTTCCTCTAAAGTCAGCACAGCCAACTGAGGTCCAAACCCTTGTTCTTCGAGGACTGCCTATCATGCTTGGAGATGATGACTCTTCTTTCTTCAAGTCATGTTTAGTAAGTACATATGTTCTTAAAAGGAATAGTTCACCCACAAATGATTACACCATGGTTTACTGACCCTCAAGCCACCCAATCAGAGTTATAATAAAATATATCCTGGCTGTTCCAAGCTTTATAATGGGAGTGAATGGGGGATGAGATTTTGAAGCTCAAAAAATTCCATCCATCCATCATAAAACCGCTCCACATGGCTTCAGGGGGTTAATAAATGCGTTGTGAAATGAATCAATGTGTTTGTGTAAGAAAATATCCATATTTAAAACTATATAAAGTGAAACTGTAACAGTAACACCTCTCGTAGTTCAAAACACTTAAGGTACATCCTACATCATACATCACATTACTTGCACTTTTATTGTAAATTGAATATGGTCCACCGGAAGCTGGATATTTTACTTTATTGAAAGGCCTGAGTGTGAGTATATTTTAATTTTGGGTGAAGTATTCCTTTAATATACAAATGTGGCCAACTTTTTTTTTTATTAAATATCATTTATAATGCATACTTTAAAAAGTGTATACCAAATTCTTTGCAGGAAGCATCTACATTTGCATAAATTCAAGTGTATACATGTCAGTATAATGTTGGATTAGGGTTAGTGATTTGAAACTTAATGCACATTCTGATAAACATGCATTGATGATAAACCTTTGATTCCTGATCACAATACTATGTTTATACCTGTTTTTTCACTTGGTGACTGATAATCGCAACACTATCCTTGATGTGCCAGTGGGGATCTTATTCGAGGACACTGATCTTCAGCCCCCCAACTCCTTGCATTTGACTTCTTCGATTGGAATAATTCTTGAAGGCCAAGTGGTGATGGACAAAATGCAGGACCTCCCACAGGCAATCTGTCTTCTCTTTGGTCTGATTTACGCACTAGACCTGAATTACCCAAAATCACTGGCCAACACGTTTGATTTCATCCAGCGTGTACTAATGTCAATGGGACAGAATGCTCTCAAGCCTAGAGTGCAGTCTCTGGCAAACCAGCTATTTGCTTAAGAAACGCCACAGATACTTTAACACCACTCTTTGTTTGGGGTTTTAAACAAAGTTATCCATTAATCTAATTATCCAGTTATCTCCATTATCCATTTATGAAGAATAAAAAGTATGTTTAAATTGTTAAATGCAGAGTTCTACAACTGATGTGCAGTAGTTACTTTGGGTAACTCGTTACAGTAGTTACTTGTTACCATTGTTACACCTCTGTAGTGTGGTTGTGACCCAGTAATATTTTCATTACAGTATAGTTTGGACTGTGATATTGTGACATTTGGGCCAAAGGCACTGAACATGTTCAGTATGTTTTATTTTAGTTTGCAGTCTTTGCACAAAGCTTAAACATTGAAATGTAGTAAGAAAGTAATTATTATACTTAGCATACATGTTTAGTACATTAACAATTGTGAGGAGTAAAAAGTGTAATTATTAAGTGCACAGAGTTGTGCAATTGATGTAAGTGCACTTATGTTGGACATTTTTACTGTTGTTACCACTTTTACAGTGTGGTTGTGACCCAGTAAATTTCAACTACAGTATAGTTTGTATTGTAATACTGTGAAATTTTGGTGAGAGACACTGAGTATGTTTTTAGTTCGCCATGTTTGCACAAAGCTCAAACAGTCAAAAGTAATAGCTATGTTTACATTAACATAATTGTGATACTTGAGTGAAGTATATATGCGTAGAGTTGTACAATTGATGTACTGCACTAGTTAATTTTGTTACAACCTTTACAGTGTAGCTATGACCCATATCCATTACAGTATAGTGTTTACTGTACTTTAATATTGTGACATTTTGTCAATAAAAAGTCAAAGATTAAATATGCTGTTCATTTGTTTTATTTAAATTCGGTGTGCACAGAGCTTGCAGTAAAAAATAAGAACATCATTCAACAGTTTGTTACATTTCCATGTTGAGTTAACTTAAATGTATAAGTACACTTAAAATTAATACCAAGTTAAGTGAACGTAATCGTGTAAGTACATTAAATAAGCACCAAATTTGGTGAACTGAACAATTTAAGTATAGTCTACAAAACCGCCAAGTTAAATAAACTTTAATATGCAAGTTTTGGGAGACTCCATTACTCAATTGAATTGAGGCAACGAGTTTACTCAATCAATTTAGTTCAGTAAACTTATTAGGGTTTTCAGTGTAAGAGTTACAGGGGATTTTTATACAAGGAAATTCTTCTTGGGAGGAATTTGATGGAAAATGCTAGAGTTCGTGAGATGCATACTTTGGTTTTTTTGGTGAATCTGCAGTTTAAGACAGTTTAAGTTTAAGTTTTTTTTTTTTTTTTTGTTAAGCAAATAGGGTTCATTTATGTTGTTTTTAAGGAGTTAAGGGTTACATAGGATTTCTTTTTTGGAAGAATTTGATGAGAAATCCATAAATTCATATCAAGATACAAAAGTAAATAGGGTTCATTTTGATTTTATGTTGTTTTTAAGGGTTACAGGGGAATTTGGCAGGGGCACAGTTTGTCAGCATGAGAAGAAGTGTTTGTTTAAATGCCTAGACAGATTTTTTTTGCAAAATTATGGTGGATTTTTTTTATTTTTATTTTTTTTTGATTTGAGAAGTTGGTTATTACAGAACCACTCTAATGAAGCGTTCTGTCAGGAGTAAGTCAGATTGATTTGCATGCAGTTTTGACTGCTCTCTATCTTTGTTTTGTTTTTTTATTATTTTATTTATTTATTTTTTTCCAGGAGTACACCATGGACGTGTTCTTCCGCCAGACGTGGGTGGATAAGCGGTTGAAGTATGACGGCCCGGTGGAGATCCTCCGGCTAAATAACCTTATGGTGACCAAAGTCTGGACCCCTGACACGTTTTTCAGGAACGGCAAAAGATCTGTGGCTCACAACATGACGGCACCCAACAGACTCTTCCGAATCATGAAGAACGGCACCATCCTGTACACTATGAGGTACAGCACGCATCCGTCCAGTCCTGAGTCCGATTTATGCTGAAAAGACTTTGGCAGGCTATGTTTGCTCGTGGGTGACCATTGTTTTGCCAAGTAGGATGTGTTCCTGGATCATCTTTTGTTGGTCCTGCAACAACATTTGTGTTCAATGGAAAATGGCAGGTTGATATGAATGTTGTTGAAGCCTAAAACACCGCCCTAAGGTTAACACTACAATACTAGCATGTTGATAGAAATGGATGTTGATCCAGGAACATGTCCTACTTGGTGTAAAGTACTTTGAAGACATTGGTGGACATCATATCCTCGATATTTTAACCATTTTATCTGTGTTTTTTTGACAGGTTGACAATAATTGCAGAATGTCCAATGAAACTCGTTGATTTCCCCATGGATGGCCACTCCTGCCCTCTGAAGTTCGGCAGCTGTGAGGATTACACTTTATATATGTTGATTTTTTCATCCCACAGAACACTAAAGCATGATTTGAGCCTGTTTTTCAGAGTAAAGGAACATGGCAGCTTAAATGACGTGCTTGGAGTGAGGAGAAGAATATTACTCATGAAGCGTTTCTTGAAGAGCACAGAAATAATCCCTTCTTTAAAAAAAAATTATTTCTTCACTGTCAGATGACTAAACAATTCAAACGAGAAACAGAATTGATTATTTAAGGGTTTCTTTTATGTGTAGAGACCCAACAAATTCAGAATTGCAGTTCATCTGTAAGCTAGTATGCTCCTAAAAGCTGACAAAATTCACGTCTAGCATACAAATTTAAAATTAACATGCTTTCTCTAGCAGAAAAAGACCAAAACTAGTAATGACTTGTTTGTATTTCATTACATTTGTTTTTTTCCAATCAAATGCAAATGTCACTTCAGCTTATAACACACAAAACACATACATTGGAAAGGTGGCTGATTCAGAATAACATACTACCATAATACACTTACTTTTTCTGCCATGCCTTTATATTGCTGAAATAGTGAGGGTAGTATGCTAGTATGCTCTTCTAAATTGAGACTGTGTTTGTCAAAACATGGCTATATTCAGAACAGTACACTGCACATACTATTACTGCTGCATAGCATACACACTACTGAATATGAAGCAGACAATCTACTAATACTCTAATGAGAGTTTGTTGACATGTAGTTGCAACATTACTTAGTGTCAACAGAAAGTTCAAAAGGGACTATCAAGTCTCTTATGCTCACCAAGGCTACATTTATTTGACCAAATACAGTAAAACTGTAATTATTATAATTTAAAATAACAATTTTGTATTTTAATATATTTTAGAATATGATTTTTGCTGTGATGCAACGCTGAATTTTTTCTCAAGAAACATTTTTTTTTTTACTATTAGCAATTTTGAAAAGAGTTCAAAAGAGCAGCATTTATTTGAAACATTATAAATATCTTTACTGTCACTCTTGGCCAATTGAATGTGTCTGAATAAATGTATTAGTTTATTTACCGATCCCAAACTTTTGAACGATAGTGTATACTGTAAGTGGTATATACATTTTATGTGTGGAATAGCAAACATTTTTTACAATATTTGCCAAAATGTGTAGTGTTCAGCAGAGCATACTGCATGGGATATTGCATCCCACAATGCAATGCACTCAACTTTACTTTAACTTTAGATCACTTTTCAATGAATGTTACAAGTTAAAAATATTTTTTGAAATATTTAACAAGCAAACAAATAAATAAATAGATGTATTTATTTAAATTTAAATAGCAGGCAGTATTTAATGTACACTGTGTAGTATGCAGTAAGCAATAGGCTAGTATTGCATTCTTAACATAGGATCTTTGAGAATTCAAAGAGAATATGGTGGTGGTGGCTCAGTGGATAAGACACATGCCTTTGGTGTGAGAGACCCGGGTTCGAATCCACTGTGAGACACCAATGTGTCCCTGAGCAAGACACTTAACTCCTAGTTGCTCCAGAGGCGTGCGACCTCTGACATATATAGCAATTGTAAGTCGCTTTGGATAAAAGCATCAGCTAAATGAATAAATGTAAATGTAATTCATGGTACAAAAAATTATTTAAACATAACACAATATTGTTGCCCTGGCTGCTAGTTTAAACACTGAATAGTCCTTCATCTAGAATTACTTTTTCATAGTTGGCCAAGCAAATGTAAACTCATGACATTCATTCTTTTCTTTGGGAGAAAGAGAAAAACAAATGCATATATAAATATATACACAGTATATAAGCTACAAGTTTAATTTAAGAGCAAATACCTTAGAGGTCTGAAAAACAGCTCTTCTCCACAAGGAGAAATTACTTTTTCCTCCGAGTGTGTAAATACAGAGTTAGTTCATATTCTAAAAACTGAACAAAGAATCTCTATATCAGCAGGACTGTTCACGTCAGTCGGTCAGCAAAAATGAAAACGAAAACGTGAAAAAAGTCAGGAACAGAAAGAGAAATCTGAAAAGAAGGCGTAATCTCAAATGGGAATATGTGGCAGGTGGGTAGGGCTCTTTTATGGAGACTGCTGGAAGATTTGGAGATAAAATCAGCGCATTGTGACATTGTGATGGAGGACGATCTCAATGTTTTGTTTTTTTAGTGGTGGCTAATGTGCTGACGGATATCTCGCTCTCTCTTCTTTGTCTTATATATCTTCCTGTCCTTTCTTTGGGCCGGAGGGGTAGCATCTAGAAAGAGAGCTGTTCGTCCCCTGTAGAGCCGAGAAGGTCACCACAGCTTTCCCTCCTGCCCCGGGACAGCGCAGACCTATAACAGATCTTGTTTTTATTTTGCGCTCTTTCCTTTGCACTCTTTACAGTTTTCTGCTCCTCTCTCGTGTCATGCATTCTCTTTCTTCTGTATTCATGTATTACTTGGGTCACACTCACTCAGGGGGTTAGTGATTTGAACGATACTAAATCTTACTGTGTAATTCATTCTGCACTGTATAAGGCTGCACAATTAATTGAAATAAAAGTGCAGAATGATTATGAAATCACAGAGGCTGCAATTTAATAAAATAAATATTGCGTGTTTCAGAGTGAAGCGCAGGACTGTGTTCAATTACACGCACAGTTTATATTCAGGTGTTTTCAGTGTTGTAGCTTGACGGGTGAATGTTGTACCATGCTTATACGTAATGTACATTTATGAACGCAACTATATGCCATCCATCTTCCTAAACTTGTAATAAGAAGCACTTATCCACCTTATTTTTAATGGAAGAGTGGTGCAGCTGTTTGTAACTTTAATGTGCAAGGCTTTCTGTGTCATCCACTTCCAGTTATTTTTAGCCTTAAACAGCTTGTTATGCTGCTTGATATTGCAAACTGGTCTTTACCGTACTAGTTTAATGTGTTGTCACAATTATAAACACACTGGTTTTAGTGTAAACAGTTTTGCTGTATACTGCACTTCTTTACTTCCTTTCTTCTGCGTTCTTACTTTCCACCGCAACAAAAACTCATTGGTTTAATGTTTGAAAATGAGATTAAGGCAGCCATAAATATTGTAATTTCACAGTTGTAATTACTATTATTATTACTTATTATATTTTTCTTAAGTACTCAATGTATTATTTATTACAATACTAATAGGCCCTATTAGGCCACTTTCGTAATCCAAAGGTTGCGAGTTCGAGTCTCGGGCCGGCAGGGATTGTAGGTGGGGGGGAAGTATATGTAAATCGCTCTCTCCACCCTCAATACCACGACTGAGGTGCCCTTGAGCAAGGCACCGAACCCCCAACTGCTCCCCGGGTGCTGCAGCATAAATGGCTGCCCACTGCTCCGGGTGTGTGTTCACGATGTGTGTGTGTTCACTGCTGTGTGTGTGTGTGCACTTTGGATGGGTTAAATGCAGAGCACGAATTCCGAGTATGGGTCACCATACTTTGCCATATGTCACGTCACTTTCACTTTCACTATTTGTTTAATATTTTAACTTAGTAATAAAATATAACAATAAACTGAATAAAAATTATATTTTTACAGTACATTATTATTATTTATTACTAAATTGCACAATCCTGCAAGCAAGCACAACAAACCTGAAACAATTTAAATTACAATCACAATTTTTATTAGGAAAAATGACCCCAAAAAACATCCGATTGCATAAATTCCTTTTGAAATGACTGGATTCTGCCTGCACAATTTTGCTGAGCATTTTAGAAAACACCAGTATTATTTTACTAACATTGATAAAATACTATTATATTTTTTTAAACTTAATTTAATATTTTATATAGAATTGTATTTTTTTTTTTTTTTATTAGCTTTTTTTTATATGGATTTATTGGGTTATGTTTTAGTTATTTTGGTACTTTAAGTTAAACTAAACATGAACGTGAAATGTTGCCATGGCAACTAGCTGAAATAAAAGTTGTAGTGGTTTTTTGTTTGTTTTTTACATTTGATTTTATTTCAGTTAATGTTAATTTTATTCCAAGAATTAAAAATTGCTTTATTTTAGTAAACCCTGGAAACCACTAAGCAATGGCCTGGCAACCAGAAACCAAACATAAGCATCGTGACAGAAAGTTTTGTGCTGACAAGTTTAAGTCTTCAGAAAATAGTTTGTAATTATACTCATGTTTTACTGATCCATCTCTCTCTCCCGCATGGGTTCGTTCAGTTCCCCTCAAAAGATTCTGTCATGCCCAGCGTGACTTTGAATCAAAACTCGCTTAGTCTCTCTGTCCCCACTCTCTTCTCTCTTGCGCGCTCTCCTTCTGTTTTCATGGGGTTGTTGGTGGGTGTCTTGGAAGCCCTTCCTCTGCTCTATTTCCCAGTGTGCGGGGGTTCAGAAACAGAAATGGAGAAAGAGACAGTGAGGAGGAGAGAAAAAAAGAGAATTAAGGAAGATAGAGATGATGATGATGACGATCTCAAAGGAGGACAGGAGCACAGGGAACGTGCCGATGGACTCCTGGATGTGCAGTCAGTCTCTACTCCGAGATCGTGAGCCGTTTGATGTATGGATTTCTCCTCCATAAATGAAATCTGTCTGATTCCGAGCAGGAGAACATCTCAGCGGATCTGATTTCTGTGTCAGGATGATTGTTCTGCTTGGCTCAGATTTGAGATTGGCACGCACAGTGGAGGAAGTGGGTAGCAGTGAGGAAAGATCAGTGTCTTAGCGGCGACCGTTCGACCCTGAGCTCGCGGACTAATACGCACAGTTCCATGCGTAGGCATACCCAGAGGAGGATTTATTGCTCAAAGATTGCTCTTTCATCGCTCAGGAGACATAATGAAGTTCTCAGATATGTTTAACTGAAATATTAACTCCTTTATTTCCTTTGGTGAAATAAAAATAGAAAAATTGAGACAGTTGTTGACATGGAAGAAGTATAATTAGATCATAAATGTTGGACTTTGGTCCTCTGATTGCCAAATGGCATCAGTTCTTGGAAAGAAAAATCACAAATGGGACCTTTTTTATATTTTATTTGTTTCTTTCTCAATATTTTGTCTTGTTTTTAGTACAACTATCTAAATATTTTTAAATCAAATACATTAAAGGGATTAAATCTTGTTTTCTGAAAAAAGCATCAAAATGAAGAAGGTTTATGCTTAAAACAAGACAAAAATCTGTCAATAAGGTCATTTCTTACCCCAATGGCAGATAATTGTTCTTGTTTTAAGCATAAACTATCTTAATTGTAAATGCATTATCATTTAAGAATGTTTAGAGATTTGTTCTGAAAAACAAGACAAAATACTGAGAATAAAAATGTTTGCAGTGTAAAACTGAAATGAAATTCTAATCTCACATGTAACTATAGAACAACAATCTCACCGATGTCTCAAACTGTGCTCAGATTTGCTAAAGCTACCAAAATATGCAATTTTTTTTTCTCTGGAGGAAAATATGAGCATCAGGAGACTGCAGCAGAAGTGTCCATTTACTCTCTGTTTAATCTCATTAGTCTTTTTTCATTTCCACTGGGATACACACAATGCCACAGATATGGTCACACATATATTCTATATGTCATGGGAGGTGTTGTTATGACGGCTCTGTTTTTTGTGTCAGATGCCTACCCAATGACTGAGATGATCTACACATGGACTAAAGGCCCGCAGCATTCTGTGGAGGTCCCACCTGAGTCGTCCAGCCTGGTACAATATGACCTGATCGGACAGACTGTGTCAAGCGAGACTGTAAAGTCCATCACAGGTACAGACATAACACACTCTCACCGTGACACCAAGATTTTTGCTGCAAATATATACAACTGTTCACATGTTTGGGGTCTGTAAGGTTTTTGAAAGAAGCCTCTTATGCTCTCCAAGGCTGCATTTATTTGATTAAAAATATAGTAAAAACAGTAATACTAATGTGAAATATTATTACTATTTAAAATAACTGTTTTCTATTTAAATATATTTTAAACTGGAATTTATTCCTGTAATGAAAAACTCAATTTTCAGCATCATTTACAGTGTATTAATATTCCTCAGGACATTTTGACAGGACATTGTATCAATTGCTTGGTTTCTATGTATGTGGGCCATCCTACTGTAAATCACTAGTCCAAAATCCTGCTCTCCATAAATCATATATATATATTAAAAAAAACGTTCTGACTGGTTGTTATTGTCACAATATGTAGCACTTTCAGTACAACAAAATGTATTGTTGCTGTAGACTTACCATGTTGCACTTGGTTAGAACACAGTGTTAGTCTTAAAGGTATAGTTCATCCAAAAAATGTTGTCATAATTACTCACCCTCATTTCGTTCCAAACCCGTAAGACCTTCGTTCATCTTCAGAACACAAATTAAGATATTTTTGATGAAATTCAAGAGCTTTCTGACTCTACATAGACAGCAATGTAACTGAAATGTTCCCAGGCCCAGAAAGGTAATAAGGATATTGTTAAAATAGTCCATGTGACATCAGTGGTTCAACCATAACTTTACGAAGATATGAGAATACTTTTTGTGCGCAAAGAAAACAAAAATAACTTTATTCAGCAATTCTTCTCCTCCGTGTCACTGTCCTCTGCCATTATCAAGAGTACCACGATGCATGCATAGCTTTGTAAAATTACGGTTGAACCACTGATGTCACATGGACTGTTTTAACAATGTCCCTACCCTATACTGCATTTTTGGGCCTAGGAACATTTCAGTTGTGTTGCTGTCTATGCAGGGTCTAAAGCTCTAGGATTTCATTAAAAATATCTTAATTTGTGTTCTGAAGATGAATGAAGGTCTTACGGGTTTGGAATGACATGAGAGTGAGTAATGAACGACATCATTTTTATTTTTGGATGAACTATCCCTTTAACAGTGATTATATGTGAAACAACAGAAAACCTAAATTTACCTAAAACTCAAGAACTGCTGTTTCTTTCTGGCAATGCAAATCTAGTATTGTTTATACTGTTTATTCTAAAGGAAGAATTACATTTTAAACATCAAACTGCCACAGAATTTATGTCTTAACAGTATATCCTGCCAAATACCACAAGCCGACTGGCTCTTTAGGCTACGCGACAGTTAAGTCCATTTCATCAGTCTGCACGTGTTCAGAGACACCTGGTCTGTGTCCGAGTCACCTGATCAAAGCATATGGAGAATATCTGATAGCAATGTAAGCTAGATTAAAAGAAAAACCTTTTTACTCATGTCAGCTTAAACGTAAAGGTCAGCGTGAGTGCTTGCAGATCGGCTTGATTTTTTAGAGCACTCAGTTAAACAGAAGGGGGAAAAAACAATGGCATTTGTTTATTTATTACATCTTTTTTGATCAAAATTACATAAGAGATTTTGAGCATTCAGTGTGTGTGTTGATTACTGGAGCGCTGTTTCCCTATATGGCTGTGAGCCTCATTCTGTTAAAATAAGATGAATCTGCCAGCGCAGCTTAACAGCCAGAAATCTTTGCTGTTCAGCCAAAATAAGTCTGCTGTTGTGACAGACTGTCATTCTGACCTTGTTCCTTTGCTCGTCCGCTTTCGGGCTAATAAGGCACTTCCTGTTTCTCTTTCTCTGCTCTTTCAGGTGAATATGTGGTAATGACGGTCTACTTCCACTTGAAACGGAAAATGGGCTACTTCATGATTCAGACGTACATCCCCTGCATCATGACTGTAATCCTTTCTCAAGTGTCTTTCTGGATAAATAAGGAATCCGTGCCCGCCAGAACTGTCTTTGGTACGTGTTACTCTCAAATCTTCTGCACCGTTTCCCCCTCTGAGCCGCCAACACCATTTTCATGCAAATACGGAGAAAAGAGCTCCTTCCTTCTGTCATATCTGCCTCCCTCCTTCTATCCGTTTCTCTTTCTTTATGCTTCTCTTCCTTTTTTCTTTTTGTTTTATTCCGCTATGTATAACCCTGCATTACTATCTTTTTAACCCCGGGTAAAGACCACTTTTGAAAGTGGGTTAGCATCTTTGCAATGCTAAAGATATTTTGAGTGGTGCGTGAAGTGCATCGATAAATTGTTTAGCAAATGACAGTTGACTAAGAGCTGCCTTAAAGCTGGCATCATTAAATATTCATGCACTTTGTACAGTCACAGAAACTTTAACACTTTAGCACAGCGGCTAAACATTTCAGATATTTGCTTTCTTTTTTTTTTTTTTCTTTTTTTTGCATTTTTCTGTAGTATGATCTTATGACAACTAGAGCAGAATTACATGCTCACATTCGCAAGTCAATAGGTGCACTATTATTCAAAAGTTTGGGGTTAGACGGTTTTTGAACTTTCTATTCATTAGAGAATCCTGAAAAATAGTTCACAAAAATATTAAACAGCACAACTGTTTTCAACGGTGATAATAATAAGAAATGTTTCTTGAGCAGCAAATCAGTATATTAGAATGATTTCTGAAGGATCATGTAACACTGAAGACTGGAGTAATGATGCTGGAAATTCGGTTTTGCATCACATGAATAAATTACGTTTTAAAATATTCAAATGGAAAACAGTTATTTTAATTTGTAATAATATTTCACAATATTACTGTTTTTACTGTATTTTAATCAAATAAATGCAACCTTGATGAGCATAGGAGACTTTTTTTAAACCTAGCATAAAGATAACCAATTATCTATCTATCTGAAGGAATTTTCTGTTTGAGTTAAAGTGTTAGTTTGTTGCGACTTTAGTCCTGATCCAGTTACGATGCTGTGATGCCTCACAAGCTACTGAATTATAACATGTCACCATGTGTATCGTATTATGAGGTAATTGCCGATTCCTAGTACCAGAGAGAGAGTTATTTTGTGTGTGTGTGTGTGCATGTTTATGTGGTTTATGAGGACACAAATTTGTATAATGACATGGGTATGACAGAGGTATTACAATATGAAGGTGGTTTATGAGGACACTGCATATGTCCCCGTAATTCAAAAGGCTTAAAAAACATACTAAATGGTGTTTTTTTTGAAAATCTAAAAATGCACAAAGTCTCCTGTGAGGGCTAAGTTTAGTAGGGTTGGTGTAGGGCAATAGCACACACAGTTTGTTCAGTATAAAAACCATTACGCCTATGGAGAGTCCCCATAAACCACAAAAACCAACATGTGTGTGTGTGTGTGTGTGTGTGTGTGTGTTGCAGGATCAAATGAACACAAAATGTAAGCAAGCGTACGCCTATTATATTTTCAAACTGAGTTACACGTTTCATAAAATATGTTTGGTATGAAGCCCGTATTTATAATACATTATAAGGGTATTCTTAAGGTATTATAATGAATGCATAATGCTTTATAAATAACTTTATAATAAGTTTTATCATCTCATGAATATTCATAAGGACAGTTTTAATGTATTATAATAGTTACTTATTTGTGGTTATAGCTTTTAAGAGTATGATGATTTATAACACACAATGAACACGATCCATCCGCTTAAGTTACAATGGATTATATTTCTCATAGCTATAATGTATTATAAGTCTCATATCTTGCCACGTTACTTATGTCCCTTTACTTAAAGCAGACAAAGTCCACTTATAAGTAATAATAATAACAATATTGTTTTTTCTCAAACAGCCATAAAATCAGATATCAGATCAGATGAATTTGTAATATGACATTTGCTTTTAACATTTTTTTTAAATATAATACCAGTTTGATTATTTTGATGGCACCCTTTAGACAGCTGTTGATAAGTAACTCTGCAGCTACATGTCAACTAGCAGTCATGAAAGTATTAGTAGTGTGTCTGCTGAATATACTGTATGCTAACACTTTATTTTGATGGTTCCTCAACAGATAAACTGAGTATAGGATACTTTGCAAGTATGTGAACATTCTACCTACCCTACCTAAGTCTACTAATACAATTAGTTTTATATATATAAACATTGCACTCAAAAGATGTAGTAAGGTACTGTGCAGATCTTAAATAAACAATGTCAAGCTATGATTTAGCCCATTATAAATGAAGTAGATTTAATATGGTGTTCATTGTGTGTTATAAATAATCATACTCTTAAAAGTTAAAGAGTTATAACCACATATAAACTTGATAAGAAAATTATTTTCGCAGTAATTGTTTGCTTAATCATTAGTTCAGCCATAGTATTTTTGTAAATGTAAATCCAACAGAATTTGCATACTATTTTATTTAATTTTTTTCATTAGAAACAAGCTTGTCACATTCACAATACACACAAGAATGTCTTATTTTGTGAGCAGCCAAAAGCACAACACACAAAAAAGGCCATTCTCATGTGTGGTGCATGTTTGGAGTTTTACACTAATACTCTCTTTTTTGTGTGTGTGTCCTATTCATTTCCATAGTCAGACATTGTAGCACCATGTGCCTGATCAGTGTTGAAAGCCCTTATGTGCTGTGACCTTATCTGTCGGCTGCAAACACGACAAAACACTTCTACATCCACAGACACTCGTTCATGCTCGTGCACACTCGTGCACGCACCTCCTGTTTCCTTCCAAACTTCACCTGGGGCACTAGAGATGCTGAGAATAGCACGCTCTCATTCTCCACTGGAAAAGTGTAACAATGACCCACCTTCAGATGGCTACTAACAGAGCGGTGCGCTTGGACCCAGGCCAGAGGAGCGGATTTTCATGTCCTAGATGGAAGTGTGCTTAGTGAAGGGGTTTCTGGGTAATGACAGAGTGGGTTTTTGATGGCCGGTGCATGTTCAGAATGGACACAGCAGGAGACCACAATGATCTGTTGTTTATCTGTTCTGGGATGGCTTCCATATTTTGCTTTCTCTACACATGGCTCTAGTGTATTTTGGAAGGATGCTGGCTTCCAAATGGCTCCGTTACTGATTTTTTTTTTACTACTTTTGTCAGCACAATGTAGTTTGAAATTAGTTTGGGAGTGTTTAATAAAAGGATTTGCTTTGTTTGTTTTTTGGGGGTTTTTTTGTCTACCCAGACTAAGATATAAAAATGGGTCAGGATCAGAAATAGTCAAAGTTATTACATTAGCATATGAAGACCAACAATCCATACCATAAACTGCAAACCAAACAAACAAACAAAAAACTCTAACAGTATTTTGGTCTTGTTATTCAGTACAAATATATAAACATTCTTAAATCAAGATGTGTTTACTTGGAAATGTAAATTGCCTGAGACATTATGTTTTCTGAAAAAAAAAAAAAACAATTAAGTATTTATGCTTAAAACATCACCAAATATCAGCAAGTGGGGTACGAAAAGTATATCTTGTTTTCCCTTTGAATTAAGTTTTTATTTTTTCTTACCCCATTTTTCTTGTTTTAAGCTTAACAAAGAAAACAAGGTCTAAAGGGACAGTTCACCCAAAAAAATACCTCATGATTTACTCATCCTCAAGATATAGGTGTATATGACTTTCTTCTTTAAGACAAATACAATTGAAGTTATATTAAACAATGTCCTGGCTCTTCCAAGCTTTCTAATGGCAGTGATTTTGAAGCCCAAAAAAGTCCATCCAACCATCATAAAAAGTACTCCACGTGGCTCCAGGAGTTAAAAAGGCCTTCTGAAGTGAATCGATGCATTTGTGTGCAAAAAATATCCATATTTAAAACTTTATGAACCGTAATCTCTAGCTTCTGCAAACTGTTGTACGCAGATTTTAATATAAACCAGTCCCAGTTTTCCTTTGCTTGAAACAAAACTTGGTTCTTGTGAGACTAGCATATTCTCACCGGAGCTTATGCTACACCTACTTCATCCACTGGAACGGCACTCTCTCGTCAACGTGCGTATGGCAGTTAGCTGAAGTTAGAGATTATGGTTTATAAAGTTCTAAACATGGATATTTTTTGTACACAAATGCATCAGCTGGCTTCAGAAGGTCTTTATTAACCCCCATGAGCCATGTAGAGCACTTTTTATGATGGATGGATGCACTTGTTTGGACTTCACAATCTTAACACCCATTCACTGCCATTATAAAGCTTGGAAGAGCCGGGACATTTTTTAAATATTATTCTGATTGTATTCCTCTGAATGAAGAAAGTCATATACAACTAGGATGGCTTGAGGGTGAGTAAATATTGGGATAATTTTAATTTTTGGGTGAACTATTCCTTTAATATCTTAAGTCATTATGCACCTCAAGTAAATATTAGTGTTGTCAAACGATAAATCGCAAATAATTTCATCCAAAATAAAAGTTTTTGTTTGCATAATATATGTTTGTCTGCTGTGTATATTTATTATGTATATGTAAATACAAACACATGCATGTATATATTCAAGAAAAATAAGTAATGTTTATATATATAAAATATATGTATATATAATATAAAATATAAGAATATAAATATATAAATGTATATGCATGTAAATATTTCCAAAATATATGCAGTATGTGAGTGTATCTATATATACAAAATAAATATACACAATACACACACACATATTATATACACAAAAACTTTTATTTTGTATGCGATTAATTTTGTGACAGCACTAGTAAATATATCTTGCTTTAAGAATGTTTCGATATTTGTACAAGAAAAAAGAAGACAAAACTACTGAAGAATTTGTATACAGTACCTAATGTATATAATTGTCATAGAGGGCAAGTACATTTAGTCTTAAAGCTACAGTGGTACGTTTAATTTGAAGAAAAAAGGTCAATTTTTTCGAACAATGAAAAAACTTTTTTTCTTGCCAAAAAAATAATTTAATTTTTTTTATAATATGGCAGAGTTCACCTAGAAATGTAAATGCTGTCATTATTTACTCATAATTTACTACCTTCAAGTTGTTCCAAACTCATTTGACTTTCATTCTTCTGTGGAAAACATATTAAATTTAATAATATAATGAAAACATTTATTGTATGGTGAAAAGGTGCTGTCAGTCTCATAAAATGACAAAAACACTATAAAAGTAGTCATTAAGGGAGCTTTTTGTGTGGAACAGATCAAATTTAAATGATAATGGGCTGAAAATCTTGCCATCTGCAGTAGCTCTCAAATCTCATTCGTGCTTTTGTATATTTATACATGGCGATCACTTTCTAAACCCGAGAACCAATGTCGTTTGGTTTCATGAACATCAAACCTGTCATGGTGCATGCAAAGTTCACAGAATACCATAGAAAAAAAGAAAAAAACAAAAAGCAGGTTGACATAAGGGTTAGTAAATATTGGCAGAATTGTCTTTTAAGGTAAACTTTTACTTTAAATTTGTCTCTCTATTAATTAGCCGCTGATTGCAGGTCGTGTCCTGCTTTGTAACCCCTTCTGTTTGTTCCATTATCCATCTTTGCTCATTTTGGTGACAGACCTCTCTCATTCTTCTCCGCCAGTCACACAAGAGCACTAAAGCATAGCTCTCACAGTACTGTGGATTTGGCAGTGCAAAACACATCCAGCACCCCTGTCTAAATGTAGCCTGTGATGTACCTATTGATCGTTCCAGATTGGTCTGCACGTGGGTGTTTGTGAGTGTGCTGTGATCGTGTGAAGTTTTCCAGAGAGTGTGGATTATTCTCCAGAGCTGTGACCTCATCTTATAGGCAGTTTTACCATGGGTTTGATTTGGTTTGAACCCGAGTTGGATGCAAATCCCTCGGCCTGCCCCCGCAGGTCTGAGGGCCACCGTGAGCGCTATAGCTAGGTAACTCAGGTGGAGATGCTAACTTCACTGTTTTATTCATGGTTTTGTCCTTTTGCTGTTACTAACATAAATTAACATACATGGACCAACACTTGTGTTTGTCTACCACAGGTGTGAGGAAAGAGATGCGAACAATACTGCTTAGCAGAGGCATTTTCTGCAGAGACGAGCAGCTTTAAGACATCTATCTATCTATCTATCTATCTATCTATCTATCTATCTATCTATCTATCTATCTATCTATCTATCTATCTATCTATCTATCTATCTGTCTGTCTGTCTGTCTGTCTGTCTGTCTGTCTACATTTAATTTTTTTTGCTTTAATTTAACTAAACAAATAAATACTTAAAATAAATAAATAATTAAATAATTAAAAAATTAATGTAATAATAAATCAAATTAAATTTGATTAAATTATTATTTTTTTTATATAAAATTTGAAGAAAAAAAATCAAATCATTTAAAATATTAAATATTAGGAAAATTAAGCCTATTTAGGTTGTTATTATTTCACAATATTTATGAAAATTAAACATATTCCCCCCAAAATATATACTAATAATATAAACTAATTTTTATTTTTACTTTTTAATTTAAATATATATAGTTTATTTAAATACAATTTGAAAAAGTTTTTCAACATTTTTAAAAAGAAAATTAAACACTTTCCCACATATGTATACTAAATCTAATGTTTATTTATTTATTATAATGGATTTTATTTTACATATATTTAATTTAAATAATACATTAAATACTATATTAAATTATTTAATAGTTAAAGCCTGTTCCCGTCCAGGAACTTCGAGCTGCGTCCGGAGACGCTTTGGGAACGCCTTCAGCGTGACCATGCTCTGAATATCAGGTGTTATCAGTCCGAAAGAGGGCGAGGCGTCACGGACGGGGTGACGTCACGACCAGGAAGCATAAAAGCACGTGCGGCGGAACCAGTGTCAGCTTTTTGTCATTCAGCAAAGCGCTCTGTGTGTGTCAGTCTTATTTGGTGTTGTCTGTCTTTCAAAAAATAAAAAGATACCCAAATGCAAGGGCGATTCCAGATCGCGTTTCAGGTTGTGTGTTCGTCCCTGCCCTCGCTATATTACGAGTGGGGACACACACGATCTGTGCGTGATCTGCCTGGGTGCGGAGCATGCGGCATCGGCTCTCGAGGGAGCTGATTGCCCTCATTGCGAGCGGCTGTCGCTGCTTACACTCCGCACCCGGAGGGCTCTCTTCGAGGAGGGAGCCTTCACAAGCTCTCCACGCAGTGTCGGTCCCGCTTCTGCCGAGGCAGAGCGGCGGCTGCACTCGTGGGGCTCGCAGGCTGATCTGGCTGGTGAGAGTGAGACGGGTATGTCCTTATCTCCTCCCGTATCTGCCAGATCTGGCGCCCCGTCTCTCGTTTGGAAGCGGTCTCTTCCCCCCGAGACGAGGGCTTGGCGCTGCGTCTTTCTTCCCCTGAGGAGGTTGATGTGACGAGCGTTCACGGAACAAGGTTTCGCTGCCTCTTTCACCAATATGAGGAGCTTTTAAAGGTGGTTACTCGGGCAGTGGCCAAGCTTGACATCAGCTGGTCCCTCAAGAGAGCATCTGAGCTGCAGACTAGCTGTTTGGATAAGCGTTTTCGGCGCTCGCGGCCGCCACCTCTACACAGGAGCCTTCCGTTTTCCCCGATCTCCACACCGAGGTGTCGAGATCGTGGGTGAAACCTTTTTCGTTCCGACCATTCATTCCCTCCGCTGATTATTATGGCAGCGTTAGGGAATTGAATGAGCACGGGTACAGGGCGATGCCGCCGGTCGAGCAGACGCTTGCGAGCTATCTGTCTCCATCGACGGCATTGTCTTTGAAGGCTCCTGCGCTGCCCACTAAGCCTCTGCGTACAACAACTTTTTTAAGTGGGCAGAGGGTATGCGGCAGGGGGCTGCTGGGCGGGCGCAGCATCCTCCGCATACCAGCTCCTCTCGCAGGGAAGCGCAAAAGGTCCTGACAGGCGAGCCCCAGGACCGTGGAGGGCGACCCCTACTGGGGTGGAGCGGCTTACACCGCGGTACACGGTGACCATCTCCCCGGTCTTGTCTGCCAACCCTGCCGTTGTTCCAGGGCGCAGCTGGTCCCAGCGAGTGTTCATCTCAGGTCTTTCCGCATGTAAGCACAGCGGAGCCGAGAAACTCGCCTCAGCCGCTAGATCACGCGTCTCCTTCCGGTGCGCCGCATGGAGACAGCGGTCTGGCCGCTTCTCTTACACCAGAGGTCAGTCTCGAGAGACTGATTCCCTTAGTAGATCGTTTGACAGCCTGGCAGCGACTGCCAAATGTGTCTCTTTGGGTCCTGCAGACGGTAGAGAATGGCTATCGCATTCAATTCGGCGGGCCACCTTCGGACTGATCACACCTGATATTCAGAGCATGGTCACGCTGAAGGTATTCCCAAAGCGTCTCCGGACGCAGCGTCTCGTTCCCTTCAGGGAACCATGGTTACATACATAACCTGAGATGTTTTTGGACCATTAGGTTGTTTTTATATTTCAATATTTTTATGACAATTAAACACTCTCCCCACAAATTCTCATTATTGTAGGCTAATGACCACCCCCTCCCCCCATGTGATTTTCATTGCTACTGTTGTGTTGTATTTTTACTGTTTTATAATATAAAACGTACTGTAATGCAGTATTTTCATGAAAATCTGCATAAAAGCAGCAGAACAAATATTACCATCATGTATAATTTATTTACATATTACAGTAATGAGAATGAGATTTTGTTTGCATTACGATAATGAGAATTGCGGCCAAATGTGCTTAATTGTCATGAAAATAATGATAATGCAAACAATATAAATGGTCATGGTTTTATTTGTTTTGATTTTGAGTTGAAATCTGGCCCAGACACATTCTTGACAGGTTTCATTTCAAGTGGACACAAAACAGCTGTCATGCCAATCAACAACCAACAAATTAATAGTGTGAAAGCGCCTTTTTATGTCCATGTTTATTTCTAACATCTTGCAAACTCAAGAATACAGAGAGAATATGTAGGAGAGCGTGTTTGTCTTGTGTGCGGGGTTGGCTTGATGTACTATAGGTTTGTGTGTGTTTTCTTATGTTTTATTCGCGTGTGCGTGTGGGTGTATGTGAGTCGAGAGAGATTCTGTGTGTGTGTGTGTGTGTGGGAGGAGAAGGGATACTGGCTGCCTCCGTGATTGTGTGTATTTGTGTGTTGGTGTATATGTGTGACTCACGTCTGGCATATTCACTGCTCTGTGGCAGGGTTTAGTTTCACAGAGAGAGAAACGCTTCCAACTCAAGACATTGAGGTTAAGAATGAATTCCTGACTCCCCCTGGTGGTTCAAAGTGTTACTGCATGAGAAATCTACCTTGTTTTGCCTCTGACCTTTAACATTTATGTCAGGCCCACAGGATGACTAAATAAACCAAATAAACCTAGAAAATGAGCACTAGCACACAGAGCACTGTTTTTTCTGTTAAAATTGCAAATGTAAATAATAAAATTAAAATTACGAGGAAAATGCTTCCCTTGCATTTTGTTGTGAGCAACAGCGCACATTATTCCAAGCAAAATGCCAAAATAACTGCTGAAATAACTCTTATTTTGACAGACATCAAAAATTAATTCTTGCATGGATAAAATCAAGACATCCGTTCACTCTTTAACAAAGGTTTCAAAGGGGGATTTTCGCAGCAATGTCATAGAAGAAACTTTTTTTTCTTTATGTGAAGCAGGGGCATAGCGTTTGGGTATGCAGGTGCATATGGGCCCATGCAGATTGGGGGCTCGCAGAAGCAGAGCTTTCAATTAAAACAAGGGAACAAATTCTTAATTTGTGGCCAGGATAAATATCTGCATGTCATGTGCAGGGCTCCGTAAATCTTGTGTGCATTCATTATATTGCTGACGTAGAACTGCGTCTTTGTTTTTTTTTTGTTTTTTTGTTTTTTTAACTACGTGCAAGCTCTGCATTGTCGAATAAAACAATAAAATAATGATAATTAATAAAAAGGTTGGCAGCTAGCGGAAAAGACAGTATCACATCTAGCTTCAGCAACACCTGCACCATTTCAATTCTCTTTCTTTCATTTTGATTCTCTTTTGTTACTGTGGCTTCAGCGGAGCACTAATTTTCAAAACTTAAGCTAATAAAAAAGTATGTGCAGACCACCATTGCGCAGAACAGACTATCAAAACTATAGCCTTTTTTTTTTTCCATTGAGAAACGCAAAGCCTGCATTTAAACACCTAGGACATTGTGGATGAATTTACCAAAAGAAAGGCCCAGAGGATGCAAATAAAATGAGTGAGTAGTTTTGTTTGTTTGTTTGTTTGTTTTGGGGCCGCTGTGCCAAGATTGTGTTTGCATGCAGTAAAAACACTGCCATGTTTTAGTGCCACGTTTAAAAAATAAATACATTAATAAGATTAACGTCATGATATTTTTAGAATAAAGTCAAAATTACGATAATAAAATTCTGTTATATTATTGATTAATATTATTGATTCACATGCTGCTTGAACAGATGCGAATGCAGTTATCTCACAACAAATTAAAGAGTGTAAAAGCACATTTATTGTTTGTATTTTATCATAAAATTGTGTTATAATAAAAGTAGCAAAGAACAAAGCTTATTGCAGTTATTGGGTGGCTGGCCTGCTACAAATAATGAATGGACTTGAAAACGCTCAGTGTTATTTCCAAGCATTTATACCGTAAATAAAACAGCTTGAGAATAGTCATGTAACGTTATTTTCCTCAGAAAAATCAACAATTAGTTAAGTTAACCGAGTTGGAGCTCACTTTAACCATAATGTTTGTTAAGGCCAGTACAAGTTTTTTTGCACATGGGTTCGGGGCTGACTTGAAACGCCATTGATGTAAAGAACATTTTAACAAACTAAAGTACCTTGTTCTAATGTATTGTTTACCTTTAAGTGGAAGATCACTTCTATAGAGTGGCTTTCTTCAAATTATTGTTTCATTGTGCCTTATTGTGTCTTAGTAACCGTTTGCTTCTGTTAGCCTAATGTTATGGACTTTTGTGGTAAACTGATGGGGTGCTAATAGTTTTGCTTATAAAATTTCCTTGATATTAAACTCTCAGTAAATTACACTCTTGTTCGGTAGTCAGTTTAAAGCACTCCCGAGGGAATAAAGAGAATAAGAGCATAATCATTAATGAACAATTATGGACAATTGGAGTGATACTCAAAGAATTTGTTTACATTTATGATTTTCATTCAGAGGTGAAGCATTTTTACCTGATTATAAGCAATAAAGATTTTGAAACACACATTACGTACTATCATAAATTACTATTAAAAAGCAGTATGCTCATCACAGACCAACTTAATAATCAAAAGCACATCAAATAAAGTGGTTCACAGGTCATGTGAATACATACATTCATACACTTTTTTTATAATACACACCCGTAAACACCCACTAGTAACTTTGTTGTTACTTATCATTGTCCTTATTTTTAATGTGCGTTTCTCACAGGAATCACCACTGTTCTCACGATGACGACCCTCAGCATCAGCGCTCGTCACTCTCTGCCCAAGGTCTCGTACGCCACTGCCATGGATTGGTTTATCGCCGTGTGTTTCGCTTTTGTCTTCTCTGCTCTCATCGAGTTTGCAGCTGTGAACTACCTCACAAACGTTCAGGCAGAGAGAGCCAAGAGAAAACAGGACAAAGCCACTACCGCCGCAGCCACTGCCAAGAGCTCCACACCGTCAGGCAAAGCTAAAGACACAGAGGAGGTTCTACAGGTGAGATGATGTTACACACATTACAGAGACTACATATACATTATAAAACACATAGCTCTGGCTTTAAAATTTGATGCGATGAGCTGTTACGTTGTACAGCAATTCAATTATGAATGCACCACATTGCACAGTTTTCATGCTGCCTTCAAGTCCTCTTGAGAGGTTCCTACTTGCCTGTACTTCAGTAGAAAAAGTGGATGTTTCGGCAAATTTCTTTAAAAATAAATACATCTTTTCACTTACCAACAAAAGCAGGAAGGTTTTTCAGGGTTGGTTCAAGAAAATGTGTATTAGATTTGTAATTGATGCTTTATTATTCTGCCAAATAAGACTGATGGAAGTGTTGTTTGCTCACCCAAGTCTGTCAGTGTATTACGGCCGACATGTTTAGCATTTTATGGCACGCTAATCGCTATTTTTTTATCAGCAGCACACAAAATTAATTGTATTTGTTAAAATAAGTATAAATAAAATAAAATCAATATTTTTCATTTTGCATAAAGAAAATGAAATCTATTTCATAAGCCATTCATGTTTTTGTTTGCCTTACTGACATGACAATTAAGCACAATTTTCTATCCAAATTATCATTAACGTAATGCATAATGTAATGCAACTTTTTTTAGTAATATTATTTTCAGTGGTGATTTCAACTATATTTTTATTATTATTACTTTTTACAGTATTATTACTTATTTAACTTTTTACAGTAATTACAGTGATGCACAATAGTAATTTGTTATTTAAATCAAATATATTTTATTTAAATGTATTTTGTAAAAATCCCCATAAATCAAAGGCACTATATCAAATATAATATGATGTATAAATACTTCAAACTTTTTAAAAAAATGTATCATTATTATTTTTTTTTCCACATTACTTTAATGCTAATTTATGGAAAAATGTCATAAAAAATATTGTCTCAGCTCAAACAGTGTTAATAGTCTTTAAATAGGCTTGTTTTTCTTAATGCAAAATGTGATTACATATTTATGTTTTCTTCTGATTTGGGGATGAATTTTGAACTGGACCTGTTCATAAAAGGTTTTCATGAGATTCAGCCCAAAAAAGGCCTCTGGTTTTATCTTATAATTGCAATTAACTTTTATTCAGTTAGCTTTATTTGTATTGATTAAACAAAGTATGATGTGCAAAAGCAATATGCAAAAAAAAAAAAAAAAGAAGGAATAACACCAAGTTAAGTCATTTGTTTGGAGTTTTGCATCGGAAACTTCACAAATCGTTTGTTAGTTTACAGCTGATGGGACAGCACATTGAGAGTGTGCATGTGAGCTGTGGATTTGGTCTTTTGCTGGGACATCATGCGTAAACTGAGATGGCGGATTAGAAGTGGCACATGCTGACAGCTGTGAGACTTAGTGAGAGTGTGTCAGACTGTTGATGTGATGTATCGCGGGTCTGGTTTTTTTTTTATGCCGCTCATTTCTACAGGCTGTTAAAGATGTTAATGTTCCTTATCTAATGGTGGCTCTCTGTAAGTCTTTCAAATCACCACTATTTCTCTTCCCCCTTTTCTCCCTCTCTGTTTTCTGCTCATCATAACACACATTTCTATTTGCCGAGTTGAAGGATGGGGATCTTTACGGTGAAAGTCTCAGCAGATGCAGGTTAACGGAGCTCGTATGACTCAGTCAGTGAGCACAGCGCAGCAGGAACTACTGTACATTCGACTTCATACACATTACAAATAATCCAACCTGGGAATTCACAACATTTTTCAGTACTCACATCCCAAATGTTCAGTGCTGCTAGAGTTTCATTAACTACACTAACAGTTAAAAGTGTGAAATGTGTCTGATAATTTCTTATGCTCACCAAGCATTATTCTCCAATTTCTGGAAATTCATTCATGCTGATTTGCTGCTCATAAGACATTTTATTTTTATTATTATTATAATATTAAAAACAGTTGTGTCTGGGGTCAGTAAGATTAACAATTAATTAATTAATTAATTAACATTTTTATTCAGCAAGTATGCAGTAAATTGCTCAAATGTGACAGTAAAGACATTTTAAAATATGAAAAAAATAATATTTCAAATAAATTCTGTTCTTTTGAACTTGCTATTCATGAAAGGAATCCTGACAAGAAGGAATTAAAGTTTTCATAGAAAATATGGAGCAGAACTGTTCTGAACATTTTTATTGATAATAAGAGCGATTATTAGTAATTGAGCACCAATTTTCTGCTGAAAATTCGGCCTTGCCAACAGGGGAATATATTTGATTTTAAAATATATTCAAATAGAAAACTGCTATTTTAAATTATAATAATGTTTTACAATATTACTGTTTTCACTTTATTTTTGATCCAAGAAATACAGCCTTGGTGAGAATAAGAGCCTCCTTTAAAAAAAATATATAAATAATTAAAAAATATATATATTCCAAAATTTTAACTGTTGTGGAAGTTTTAATGGATGTTTTTTTCAATGTATGAAGTATTTATATGTGTTGCATCTTATTGGGGGATTGTGTTTTATTTTTTTTATGACGGTGCTTGCAAATAAACAGCACTATCAGCGAGCTCAATCCACTCTAATCAAATTCCCTCTTGGGTTTTTATATGCTTGATCTGAACCCATTAAGGAACATTAAGAGAAAATCCCAATATGGAGCAATTTCAGTCTGTGTACGTACACGCTGACCACAGCACGGCCACGGATTAATGAGCCGCCTTTAATAGGTTTTTCTGTTCCGGAATAAAGAACGGAAGAGAAAATGTTCTATATAGTATAGTATGCAAACTATCAGGGAAATGACTTGAACTCAGCATTATGGGTTTGATCCCAGCAATCCTTTTCAATCCCTGTGTCCGAGTACTACATCTGCTGAGATTTGAACTTTGTAACACTCTGTTATCCCATGAGGCCATCAGAGCAGAGGATCTAGTTGTAAAATATAGAGGATTGTGAATCAGGACGTTATTTTTAAGTGTAATGGCTGTAGATACCAGGGAAGTTGTTTAGTTAAAAAGGAAGTTCTTATTTAACAACACCACAGATTTTGCTCTGAGAAAAGTGTCATTGTTTCTTGTGGGTCTAAATTGTATTTATATTGCATTCATTCATACCTACAGAATGTATATCAACAAACAAGAAGGTCCTCATCAAATGTAATATATAGAATGTAGGTACAGGAATTCGGACACAGTTTACGTCTCTCGGAGCTGTGCATTAAGTCTCTCTCTGTCTCTCCTCACAGCTTGCGCTAACATATTTTCCACACACCACGAGACACCAATTACACTTTGCCAACTGTTCATTTCTCAGAGGAAATTGTGAAAAATATCAGGGTGAAACTGGGCTATCAGGTCCAGTGAGAAAAAGAAAGATCTCTCTTCACTATAATCCCAGTATACGTGTTTATCTCGTGTACAGAACAACACTCAGTGTAGAAAAACACACATTCACCTCTGCATTTTCTACTCACATTTTGTTTGCTGACTTAGGGTGAGAATCTGTAGAATTCTGTGGAATATACAGTATTTAATTTAGGACTGAATTAAATAAATTAAATGATTTATTTTTAAATAAAAATAAATAATTTGTATGTTATGTGATTTAGTTATGATTTTTGTGATACTTTTGAGTTTGTCTTTATTGTACAAAACTATATATATACTATATAAAGACAGACAGAAGGTTACTCACATGTTTGAACTGTCAATGCTGTTTTGAAAAACACAAAAAACTTTCAACCATGAATTCCCATCAGCCCCTGCTGTAAAATCTCCTCCCTTGATATCATTGGGATCTGTTACACTTGTGCGCACACTCACACACTCTCTCTCTCTCACACACACACACACACACACACTGAGTGGACTCATCTCTCTTGTCCTTGTTTATATGAAAAAAGCTGTTTATAGAATAGGTCCACCCTCCTCCTCCTCCACACACCCACAAACAGCAAACCATCTGATCATAAAAGCTCCTTACAGCCGTGAACGTTACTGCAAGCGTGATGTCTGTTCAGTTGCACATTACAGACATCGCTGCATGGTGCATTTCATTCGGTTCCTAATATCTTATTTAAAATGGTTTCAATCATGTATATTGTGTATAGAAATATTATTTATGTAAATAAAAAGTGTTGTTATTTTGGCTGCAATAAAATTGCTTCTTCAAATGGGTTATGGATTTGCTTTGACCGGTTTGATACAGAAGCTGTTGCGAGACACTTACGTGTCTTCTCATTAAAACGCAAGTTTGGCCGCTCAGATGTGGCAATGCAATAGTGTCATCAACACATTTAGAAAAGATTATTATACCAAAACTGGGTTTTCTATTGCTTCATATTACAGAAGACAAAGTTTTTTTGTAGCACTGCTTGCTTTAATGTTTTAAAACGCGCTAATTTTAAAGGAATAGTCCCCAACTAAATTAACTTTTTTCCTAAAAATGCACTCACCCTCAGGCCATCCAATATGTATATGAGTTTGTTTCTTCATCAGAACAGATTTGAAGAAATTTTGCATTACAGCAATTGTTCATCAATGGATCCTTTGCAATGAATGGGTGCCGTCAGAATGAGAGTCTAAACAGCTGATAAAAAGTAATCCACACGACTCCAGTCCCCACTAACATCTTGTGAAGTGAAAAGCTGCGTGTTTGTAAGAAACAAATCCATCATTAAGATGTTTTTAACTTCAAACTATCCATTATTTTGCTTTCTCCAGTGAAAAAGTCATTGCGTCTTAATCAGGAGAGAAATATGCATAGATCATGCACCATTTACAAGCAAAAACAGTTCTAAACACATAGCTGGATTTTAATGTGAGAGGACAACAGGGGATGGACTTAATTACTTGAGGAAGCATTATTATGGATTATGGAAAGAAGCGTCAATTTAAAGTTAAAACAATTTTAATGATTAATAATTGTTTATAACAAACATGCAGCTCTTCACGTCACAAGGCAATAATTGATGGACTGGAGTGGTGTGGATTATTGTGTTGTTTTTATCAACAGTTTTGACTCTCATTCTGACGGCACCCATTTACTGCAGAGGATCCATTGGTGAGCAAGTGATGTAATGCTACACTTCTCCAAATCTGTTCAATGAAGAAAAAAACTCATATGCAAATTGGATGGACTGAGATTATTGGACTGATATATTTTCAGCAAATTGAAATTTTTTGGGTGAACTATTCCTTTTGTATATACTGTAAACAATAAAAAAAAACATGCTTCTTCAATATTTTTTGTTTTTAATTTGCTACTTAAACAGCATTAGCTGAGAACATCTGTTGTGCATTATACTTATATGTGTCTCCCTTTTACCCAACAGCAAAACTCGGACACCAACGGAAACTTACGAAAACGCATGAACTCCAACATCCAGTCTCAACCAGACTCCAAGAAAACCCAAAGGACCGAAACATCTAGCAAAAGCGGGGCAGCTGTATCCAAACCGACTTTGACCAGCCAATCATCTTCCACCTCAGAAGGTACCAACAGTTTCTCCAGCCAATCACGTCTCAGCCCCAGTTCCGCCAGCCAATCAAATGCAGCCACTGCATCCTCTGCCTCAAAGACAACACCGCCGGCCCCGCCCTCTACACCAACAGTTCCCGAGAAACCGTCGCCCAGCGCGCCCACAGGCTCCGCCCCTCTTCACCATCTCCTCGGGCCTAAATTAGAGAACATTAAAAAGAAGGAAGTCAAGGCTGCACCTCAACCTGCCGCTCCTCCAACCGGAGGAGCCAGCAAGATCGACGAATATGCACGTATTTTATTCCCAGTGTCCTTTGGGGCGTTCAACATGGTGTACTGGGTGGTGTACTTATCCAAAGACACCATGGAGGCAAAGGGAGGCTAACAAGAACAGGATTGGTTGTTTGTACCCTTTTTTCTACAATTCAAATGAAATAAAGAGCCCTCTTAAGGATTACGTCAACAAGCAATTCCAAGAAACAAAATTATATTACAGCAGACAAAACTGCACAAGCGCACAGAAGAGATTATCTGGGTGAAATAATATTAAAACTTTTTTTGTTGGTAATCAAAAGGGCCGCACACAAGATTAAGCATGTGGATATATTATAATAAGTCACAATAATTCAATTAAAAAACAATCCAAGCAATCTCACAGGAATGATTCATAGATGTATCTGTTGTCTGTTTGAATAGCCATATTTCCAGTCTGTCCTATTTATCACCGGACACACTGAAGAAGGAACAATGCTACTGAATAGAAAAACCAATACCAGGGTCGTTTAGTCTATTTTTATATAGAGATACTTCAGGAAAACATCCTTCATTCAGAGAAAATTAATTTTCAGAAACCTGACAGATCTTAACTGACCTTGCGGATGTCTGCCAAGAAGACGTATTTCTGACATATTTCTTTCAGTTGTGATGAAATCTATTTTAAACCACATCATGGTGTATGTAAACTATCAGGCATGAATGGCATCTATCCTGTGTTCTCTCGCCGAGAGAAAATGTTGGAACGGAGCGCGTCCTGATCGGTGAAAAACACATATGCATGTCTTTTATTTTTTAAAGAAACTATAAGAAGTTTTGTCGTTACAAATTAAGTTGTTAAAGCACAAATGATGATTTTCTCTTTGTTTTTGAATTTGAATGGCTTGTTTTTAGTTCAGTTCGATTTGGGTTTCGTTTTCATTATTGCAGTAATTGCAGTCTTATAGCTGATATGTTCTCTGCTTTAAAAAGTTTCACCATACGAAGCACTCAGCATGTGCCAACAGGCCCCCTGGAGCCTGGTGCCGTGGCAACCGCACAGGGGCCAGATGGTTCTGGAGTCATTTAGAACAGTAAGAGGGTTAAACAGACTGATGTTGTCATACAAGAGCCAGAGGACGATGAAAACCTCCACCGATCCACATAGGGCTGTTTTTGTATGTGTAAATTGGATATAAACAGTGATTGGTTCAGGTCTTCATTATCCACAAGTCGTTAGTTTCCACAAAGAAAAAAAAAATCAGTGTTAAAGGTATAGATCACTCAAAAATGGTTCCATGGAACAGGAAAATAACATTTTTAGTAGAATGTTTGATGTTTAAGTCCAAAAATGATGAAAAAAGCACCATAAAAATAGTCCGAATGACTTAATAAAGTCATATGATAGCTTAGTGTGAGTTGTTGTCTTTTTTTGCATTGCCATTTTTTAAAAGATGTGAATGCGTTTAAGATAGTCATCAAAAAAGAATTTAATTTTGGCTTGTTTATCACAATAAAGCTATTATATGCTTTTAGGAGACTGGATATAGAGCATACTGTATGAAAATAGTCATATGGACTATTTTTATTGTGTTTTTTTTTTTGTGCTTTTTGAGCTTGACAGCCCTTAAAACTAAAAGTGCCAAAAAGGGTGTTCCTCATCAATGCCACAGAAGAACCATATTTGCTTCCCCAAAGAACCAGTGAAAGTTTATCAAAACATTTTCTTAGTGTGACAAAGCTTTTAATAGTCTATTTTTTTTTGCACTATAAAGACCCTTTGGTGCATTGGAAAGGTTCCTTGGATGTTAAATGTTCCTCATAGAACCTTAGATCCCAAAAAAGGATGGTCACTTTTTTTTTTTTTTACTAAAAAGATGACAAAAAGACAGCGGAAAAAAAGGCTCCTGTGGTGTTCCACAGAAGAAAGTAAGTCATACGGGTTTAGAACAGCATGAAGGCGAGTTCATTTTAGGGTGAACTGTCCCTTTAAAGTTTGATTTATTTGACTCAAGGTGTTTTGCTGCTTAGTATTGGTGTGCTGGACTCTGCTGAAATGAATCTGTGATATTTGGGGTGATCTTGGCAGACAGCTTTTCAATGGATCCATTCCACCATTCTGTTAAAATACGACATAAAGCATAGCATATATGGCAAAAATATGTTTGATTTGATTGAATCCATACAATTAATTAAACAATTATTTGATTACTTAGATCAAATGTGCATGTGTATTATTAGACCTGTGCTTGGATGTGCTGGTATTTCTGTGTGCGAGTTAATATGGAGATGCAGACAGTCTCACCGATTAGACTTGAATCTTTACAATCACTCCACATGTTAAAGATTGAAGATGAGTTCATCTAATGAATCTTTAACTTTTCTCTCCCTCTTTCATGTTGTCTCCAACATAAATGTATAAGAAGGATTTTAAATTTACTGGAGAAAAAAAAACTAATTTTAATAAGCATAATATTTACTACGTATTGCTCATTATATACTGTATATTGCCTATTTTATTTAAAATAGTAAAGCTTGTTTTCTCTTTGATTTCTAAGTGCAATATGCAGTATATGTTACATTACTACAGAAACGTTTGGAATAATTACATGTTTTATGTTTTTGAAAGAATGTTACACAAGTATATTAAGAAGCAAAAACGGTATTTAGCATTAATAATAATACAATAAAATGTTTCTTTAGCAGCAAATCAGCATATTAGAATGATTTTTAAAGGATCCTGTGATACTGAAGACTGGAGTAATGATGCTGAAAATTCAGCTTTGAATCACAGAAATAAATTACGTGTTAAAATATATTCAAATAGAAAACAGTTATTTTAAATTGTAATATTATTTCACAATATTATTGTTTTACTGTATTTTTGATCTAATAAATGCAACCTAGGTAAACTTATTTCACAAACATTGAGAAAATGCAATGGATTAACATTTTTGGCTGGTAGATATGGATGAATTTTTGTTTTTTGTTTTGTTTTGCTCAGACAGCTCAATTTCATTGTCATACAACATGACTGGGACTGGGGCAGTCTGTGTGCTTAATAATTAATATCTGAAAGATTCTGATCTAATGCTTTGAGAAATAGTGAGTAGATCTCAAGAAAGCAAGACAGAAAATAAATAATGCATGTTCTGTATATTTTGCATGGTTACGTGAGTAAGAGACATTTAGTTATCATCTCAGAATTTGGTCTAAATATGGTTATTTAGCTTTTTTTCCAGTCCATTTTTGTGCCAATATTGTCACCAAGTGGAACTGCAAAAATAATTATTGTCTTCAAACAAAGTTCCATAATACCCAAAACTCACAACATTGGTTGATCCAGTGTGGCTGCATCGGGCTGGTTGTATTTGTGGCTGACTTTGTTCTTTCGGCAATCTAGTAGTTTCATAGTGTGTTTCATTGTGGGATACAGTATCCAGATGGATAATGCAGATTTTTAGATATAGTAGGCCAATTGACTTTCCCCAGTTTGACAGGTGATCTGACCAATCATAATGGTGAATCTGCCATTATGTCTGACAAACAAACCACAGGAGAGTATATTAACGTCGGTGGACTTGAACTTGAAAAATGGTGTCTTTCCGCTGTTGAAACAAGATACCTTCTGATGTTCATTCATGTTTATTTCATGTTATAACTAGTAAAGATGAAGAGATTATTGGTTCACTTGCCGCTTGAACTAAAGAGGCGCTACAGTGATCTGTCACGACACATTAAAGAGCCACCAAACAGTATTGCTTGAATTTCCTACAAAATGACACAATTTGAAAGCTGAGACTTTGTTTCATACCAAAAGAAACCTGCTCTGTCTTGTCTGTCTGCGTATTGTCAGTGTTCGCTTTGCTCTCCGATGCATTTTTCACTGCGTGAGAACATGATGTGTAGCGTGAGAGTGCCATGGCTTGTCAGACATGGCGACAGTAACGAAGGGGAGCGGGTCTTTACAAAGGGTCAATTGGGATCGGTGTTGAACATTTGCATACTGTGCACAGTATACTGCACACTGCTTTCGGTCTCTGTTAATGTGACACTCTATGTGTATGTGTGTGTGTGTGTGTGTGTGTGTGTGTGAGAGGGGGGGGGCAGGCTATCAGCAGCGTGATGGAGTGATCAAAATGTCTGGCTTCCCCGGGAACTCAGCCTAGTGTGAAATTGACTTTGTACCTTCATTCTCCATCACACACACACACACACCTTGTTAACCTGCCAGTTTAAAGGTCCTGTTTATTGTTCTCTCTCTTACAATATTATCAATTCAGAATGATGAATATGTGTTTATGTACATTTATACTCACAAACATGAGTCCACGCATGTGTATCTCAGTCCAGTTTACCAGCTGTGCTTGAAATAAGAACAAACTTGAGCAGCAGTTTTGCATTTAAAGCATATTTAGGCTTAAATTTAAGGTGTATTTGAATTACATGTAAAATTTCCATCCATTTAGATTATGTGGTTTTAACATAAACTAATAAACTTAGAGTGATGCATATCACGTACCATAAATGAGTCATACCATAAATGATACAGGTAAGATTTCTTTAATAGTACTAATAAACTGAATGTGTTTTAATAACTAGGTTTATATATTTATCAACAGTAAATCCAATTTGTTTAAATCACATACATTTTAACTAACTGGATATCGCTTGTTCCACAGTTAGCCATATTTTAACGATAGTCATTCTTTTTAACCAAATAAATGAGATTGTTTCCACAATGAAGAGATTTATACTGATTCTAAATTATTTGAATTAATACATTTTTAAAATATTATTATTTAAAATCAAATAGATGCAAATAAAAGTCCTGATTTTCTGAGTTCAAAAATCTTGCCTGACAAATGTCACATTATGCTTATTAGTTTGTTTATGCTAAAACTGTGTGATCCTAATGAGTGGAAATTGTATATACAAATCAAATACATAAAATATAGAAATTAGGCTTAAATATTTTGTGAGTGTGGGTCTGTATTTAGGTTGGTGCTGTAAGGGTTGAGTGTGTGTAGAAATGGGAGAAGTGCATGACTTTTAACTTCTCACTTTGTGTTCCCACGGGCCGTTTGCCTGAACACATCTCCTCCGGCACACCACAGCTTATCGTTCAAACACAGAAGACTCTTTTGCTCCAGTGAGGCATTGCTTTATTAGACATGTTACGTGAGAAGCCCAGAGACCAGAAATGTCCTGGCCCGTACTGAGCACACTTATACCCTTAAGAAAAACCTAAGAGTTTCAAAGATAAAGTTCATCTGAGGTACAACAAAGAACAATAGTCTTAAAAAAAAATCTAATTTCACTGTAGATGGTTGCTACATAGTCTTTTGGAGAATGAAACAAGCCATGAATAAAACTTTCAGGTCACATTCACCTCAATATCACAGAGGAAAAAAATAATAAATTAAATTTAGCATAAAAGCCTGTTTTTAAGACCTTCAATATTTTAGCAGTTAGACATTATTCTCACTACTGTAATTGTGACAAATTGCTTGTGTTCCTCTTTTGTAAGTCACTTTGGATAAAAGGGTCTACTGAATGTGTAAATGTAAGTAATACAATTTGAATATTTTATTTATTATTTTTATTTTTGGAAATCACACAAAAATCATGATGACTACATTTCTTTCTTTTGATTTTATGAAATATGACACAGACATGTTCTTGAGGGGCTTCGTGAGTTTCATCCAGACAGTGAAAAGTTTTTTGAGGAACTTAGAAGGTTCTTCTTAGAACGTTCTTCTATGGCATCAGACTGCACCCTTATTGGTTCTAAGTGGATGCTTTATTTTAGGAGTGAATCCAGTGAACACAGATCTGCGTGCGCCACGTGCATCTAGAAAGGAAACTTCAGCAGGCTCACTTTTTAAATTCAGTTTCTTTGTCTTTCTTTAATCTGCAAAACCATTGTGATCAGTCATTTTCTAATTATTGTTTATCACAAAGAAAAATTGGTTTTATAAGACTTTTTGAACACAGAAAATGAAGAAGTTATTTGTATTGACGCTCAAAAGTCTCCACGGAGTAGATGAGAGTATCTCGGGGCCAGTAGCTGTCTAAACTGATAAAGCAGAGTACATCATGTATTGCTGGAGACAGAAAGACAGAGAGATTGTGTTTATCATGCCCTACAGAGTTTATCATGTTGGCGGAGATAAGAACATATATCCATAATCTTCCTCTGGATGGAGCTCAAAAAGAAGAGTGATGTAACACAAACAGAGGGAAAAAAACATGGACTAACAGCCATTGAGTGGGAAATGGATTTTGTTTGGATTCATTTGTCAAGCTCTGACCTGGAGTAAAAAAAAAATCACACTGCTTCCTCTGTATATAACTCATACAAGTAATTGAATGTCTGTTTATAAAAATGAAGAAAATATACAATCAGTGTTTTGTAGTGTATATATTATTATTATTAATATTCTTTACTTACTGCCCTATGCAAGAAAACTACTTCAGAACTGATGAACAGGTGCCTGTGATCTCGCAATGATGAAGTCATCGCTCACGGTCCAATGAGGAAAGAGAAAAAATAAACATACATCTGTCATGTATAAACAATACGTCCTTGTGTCTTTAGATTATCCTTATTTCTATATTTTTCATTTCAATATGTGAGCTTGTGTGCTGAGATTTACTCTCTAAAGACTGTATATTGGTGTAGAAATTTTCTCTCAAAAATTTATATTAAATTTCACAATGACCGTTTTTCAATTCTCGAATGAGAGTTTTTCCCTCAAAACAATGTTCAGATGTCTAAACAGTTGAATTTCTTATTGATTTAGGCAAATTGCATGTGCTTTGGCAAGTGTGCAAATGATTAAGTTCAATTGTTTGTAATTTGAACAATAACTAAATGCGCATGGCTTGTTGATCAAAACTGATGAGTTGATTCTCAGTGAAATTGTCAAACTCTTCACAACTTCTAAACATTCTTTTATTTTTTGAGCCATCACATGCAAAATGATCCACTTTAGTTATCAAAATCTGTCAGATATGTGTTTATGTTCCATAAATATCTGACATGGAATGGTTGCAATGCTTGCTAAGTTGGCAGATGGCTTGCCATTGGGGTTGCAAAGGGGCAGAAAATTACCTGAAACTTTGCAGAATTTTTTTCAACTTTCTAGGAATTTTGGGAAGGTTTTTCAGGAATCAGACTCTTGCGAATTAACCATGTTTAGAAGAATATATAGAGTTTGCCAAGCACAATCACTACTATATTTGAACAAGGAGGAACGTCATAATCCTTAACAGCAGCAGCTACAGCAGTGCTGTATAAATGCATTTATATTTGTACATTACATTTATCTGTTGAAATGTGGTACATGTAAACTAAAACTCCTCATCTCATTGTGGAAGAGCATTAGAAGATAAATAAGAATGTATGGTGGTGGTGTAAGGGGAAGATAATAGAGTTTTTAAAAATGAACAAGCAATGGTGAGTTTTTAGTTGACGTAACACATTTCTACAAAATAAATGTATTGAATAAATAAAATGTTCATTTTCTTTTTGTGTACTACAGAATTGACTTTTCTCAGTACATTTACTGTTGAAATATGTATCTAAAATATTCAGTGTAATAAACAGACAAAACTGACATTCTTGTATAGCATACAAATAGGTCTGTCAACAACAACAGCAAAAAAGAATAGAACTAAAACTGCATATAACAAATATGAAATATAATTGCATATAACAAAATTAACTTAGCATAAAACATGAAATTAAATGAAATTTTCATATAACAAATATTTATATGGTGAAAAACCATCTAAACATTTTAAATTGAGTTACTACATTTTGTAGACATGCAATAGAGTTCTGATTTTTCAGCGAACAGTTGAGACACTTGCAATTACAGTTTAGAAAATGTAAGGCTTCGAAAAATGTGCCAAGCAAATGAGGAACACTAATTACAAAGAAACAGCAAGTAACACATTAAATTAACCATGAACTTTAGAAGGTAAAGACACTTGAATAAAAATTTACTCCAATAATCTTTATTTACCTTTGAAAAATCTTCTTTTTTTTTTTTTTTCGGAAAATCACAAGTTATATCTCTTTTTGACTAAACATGTATGGATGTGCAAAACATCACTGTTTTCACAATTTCGCATTTTTGTAGCTTACATGGAGACGGTTATAATGGTGCACTTTGAGTTCTGTTTTCAAACGTTTGCATTTTTTAGTCCCCAAAACAAATCAAATTCATCTAAGACCAAATTATCTGAGCTGGTATCCACACGTAGCCTACTCTTAATGTACGTCAACAATTGCCTAATTTGAGTCTATTTTTATACCTCCAAAGAAATTTTAGTATAAACATCTTGTAACTTCACAGAAACTTAATTGAGAACTCCATTAAGCCTCCTGAGATATGAAAGAACGACCTCTGAGCAACAAAATGTGCCTCTGGGGAGTTACGACAAGAAAAGAAGACAAGGATTTGACAAATTAGAGTTCATGTTGAGAGGCGAACCATTTTATCTGATAAAACCAGACTGATGCACACATTCATGGCATCAAGCTTTCGACTTAAGCACGCTTCACCTCCGTAAAGAGACATTAATCAAACAATCAGCTTCTATCATAATTCTTGAAGAAGAATTATCACATTAAAAATATTCTCAGGCATATCTGGCCTCTTTATTACTGTCAGACTCCCTCCAAAAATAACCTCTGCTGCCATGGCAACAGCTGCTTCAAAGTAATAACAGTAAATAGCTTTTATTGTGACTGTTTTAAATGGGCAGTTTACGGGAGGCAATTTTAAGCCAAGCAATTATACTCTGATAATAGGATTTGGCCTCAGATTTGGCCAGCGGAGGACTGGACACATACACATTTGCACTTCAGGTGCTTTTTTGTGTTTATTGTCGTTTCTCTCTCTCTCTCTCTCTCTCTCTCTCTCTCTCCCTGTGGCTCAGTGTAATTTCTTTAATAATGAATTGAATGTGACAGCATCTCAGCATCAGCGCTAGTGAGTGAGATACACCTCAGTGTGGTTAAATGAGTACTTGTGACTATACTGAACAATCACCATAATTTCTTCTGTTTAATGAGTTTATTGTCTTGGAGAATATGCCCGTATTCATGAAAATCCATAATGCAAAGAGTTGCTCCTAGTGACAAAATTTAAGGGGCATTTCCCCTTAAAATTAACGAGAAGATCCTAGTAAAGATATCTATCTGCTTAACAAATTTATTAGACCACCACCCAATTCAGGGTGCCACAGCTGCCATAAACTAACAGTATTGATGATTACCAAAATTGTCTTTCTATATCAGTAATGGTTAATCCACCAGTATGTGTAAGTTCTTCAGTCACAGTTCTAATGCTACAATATGAAAAATGATATATATTAAATTAATTAGATTTTAAAATACTCTGAATCAGACAGTTACTTTTTTATTGATTACATGATTGCATATTATTCATACAATAGCCATAATTTACTCATAATTCATAAAATCATAATTTTTATTTGAATGATCACTCAGTGGGTTATTTTACCTAGTCCTTAGTACCTTTAGTCTTTTGTCTTTCAAACACATTTAAATGCACAAATTCATGTTATTTACTTGTAATGCAGACATTCCTAAACTTTTTTGTCATCTGAACCTCTTGCGCCTGTTATATTTACTTGAAGCACCCCCTGAGATTTACAAATAAATGTTAATTATGATGAGTGCTTTATATTCATACAATGAGTTTATATTTTAATAATAAGTGTTTTATTTTGGTTGATGTTATTTTAAAATGATTTATTTTAATTTTACATTTTTATGATTTAATTCATTATAGGCTTTTCACGAACCCCAGTTTGGGAAACCTTGATGTAATGTAATGTTTAAAGCACTTCATGTTGTTAGTTAAAACAAACGGAATATATTTTTTTACTCTTTTATATATATATATATATATATATATATATATATATATATATATATATATATATATATATATATACATATATATATATATGGTACAAGATTATCCTATTTAAATCTATGTGATAAACAAGTTAGTTCAAAAGTAATATAAAAGTAATCAAAAAGTAGCCAGATTATATTACCTAAAATGTGTAATGCAATGGATTACATTAACTACCATTTTTGTCATGTTATTTGGAATCAGTAATGGACTACAATTTGTAAGTAATCTACATAGCTCATATGGATGGATGGATGGATGGATAGATAGATAGATAGATTGTACAAAAGTTTAATCAAAAGCAAATATTTGAGAATAATTAGAAACTGTTTGGAAATAACAACAGAGGCTGTGGAAAAGTACATAAAAACAATGGCAGCAAGAATTCAAGCTCTCATCATGTGTGATTAGGGTAAAATAGGAAAAAATCGACTGTGTTTTTTCTTCTTGGACAACCAATCACAGTATTCAAAAGAATGTGTCATACCTAGCAAGAGGGTCAACACCGCCTCCTCAGTAAGATTAAAGTTTTTGTCTTTTCCCCACTCAGAACTGCTCTCAGATTTAGATTAGAACTTTCTACTGGTGAAAATTGGTACTGCAACAACATCAATTCTGCCAAGAAATATATATATATATTTTTTTTTTTGCACTATATTAACTAAACTGACACAAAATACAGAATTTCCACAAATTAAGCAATAAGATGAGGATTTGGATGTGCTATAGTGTATAATAATCACATTAAAGAGCTTCACATTGCAACAGGTTTGAGTGCTGTATTGTTTTGTAATGTTTTCTACATAATAAAATACTTAAGAAAAAACTTCAATTATAAAAAATAAATAAATAAAAATAAGTAGGCCTAAATGAACATGTACGGAAACACTTTACCTCATGATTAATTCAGTGAGTTGAGGTGCCGTCTTCAAAAAGAAGAAACAAATATTTTGGAATTTAATTCAAAGATTTGGAAGTCCAATCAAATAATGACCCAGGAAACTACAAATATGTTTTAAATGAAACACAATGGAATGGTCAACTACAAGTGAAATGCATTACGGGATGCCTTAGTCAAGTAAGTGTGTGCTTTGTTGTATCCACCTTTTTCTTCCCGTAAAAATGGATGCCACCATTTGTAAATTCTAAGGGTCTGGCTTCCAGTCTCATCCGCATTCAGCTATTTTTAGCTGTACAAAACAATTTGTTTTGCTGCTTGATATTGAAAATTGGTGTGTCTTACCATATTTTTGTAATGTATTATCTTAATTGTGAACACACTGGTTTGTAGTGCAAAAAGTTACCGTTTACTGCACATTGTTATTCTTCTCGTTATTTCCCTATAGTGGCTAATGAACCGGAAGTCTTGCCCATAGGCTTACTTCCGTGTGGAAGAAAAAGGTGGATAGTGGTTTTAGCAAATGCAATAAGTCATTCAGCTATATTCATACACACAATTTGCATACTGTTCAAACTAATATACAAACTGAAGTAGTACGCAAGTATGCTAACACAATGTTCCTCATGAGTCCAACAACATTAGTTCAGCAAAAAATTTGAAATCATAATGCACTCTTTAAGACCATAGAAGACAAGATAATAATAATAATAAATATTGTCCCATTGTGTATTTCTGGCCACATAAGAAAAAATATAATTTTTGAGTTTTGATAAATCATAATTATGACATAAATAGTCTTAATTACAATTACAATTTATTTTCATCATAATTGTGATTTGTTATCTTATCATTTTGAATTTGTGTCATAATTTCAGTTTTTATCTCATAAATCTGACTTTTTATATCATAATTATGATATAGTCTCTTATAATTTTGACTTTTTACCTCATAAATCTGACTTTTCATATTATAATGTAGACTAACGTCATAGTTTTAATTTAAATCTCATCTCATTAAGAAATAAAAGTCATAACTTTATTATCATTTTGACTTTTATGACTCTTTACATCATCATTTAGACGTATGTCATAGTTATCATTTAAACCTTATCTCATTATGACTTTATCTCATAATCATGATTTTTTTTATGATCATGACTTCTTATATCATAATTTTGACTTTTTTTGACATATGACTTAGTATATCCTAATTTAAACTTTTTTCCTCATGATTTTATCAAGTAAATAATTATTAAGTAAAGTGTAATTTCCACTAAAAGATATCATGCCTAACATGCAAACAGTTGACCTCTATAATATACATTGAGATCTGTAAATGTATTAAGAACATAAAAAACTAATTTCATAGGCAAGCATGACAGTATAGGCTAAAGTTTCCCAGTTCATCCTACAGGTACACCTGAAAGCATGTTTTCTCACACAGGCCATGACAGCAATCCGGCTGTACATTTAGATGTTTAAAGGGCTCTTGGGATACAGCTGTGGAAGTTATTTTTGTGCTATAAATGCTCTTGGTTCAGGCATCTGAGGGAGAGGAGAGTGGTGGGCGTTTGCCTCTGTTAGATCATATGCTGAGCTGTCAAGAGTAGGCGCAGGTTGGCTGCACTTCAGATTGTGTCTGAATCTCAACTCATTTACGGTAATTATGCTCTATGCGGGAAATGTTTGCCGTGGCTTCTTGCACAAGTACATGAATAACGCACACACACACGTTCAAGCACATGTTCTCACATTCTGCCCCCTCATACACACATATTCTTGTGGATTTTAGGATAACCCCACTCACACACACACAGTCAACTACCCACACACAAAAAACAGCTCATATATCTCCTTTCTACTCAATTCGTTGAATTGCATCACCATGGCAACACTTGTGCATATGCATAAAACCACATTAATTTATAATAATATAATGCATATTTCAATAAGATCTATAATACAGTAGAAGATGTGTCATAAATCATGATTTTCTAATGTTTTACAGTATGTGAGCATGTTTGTTTCTTACGGGCTGTTGCTATCATGTGATGCAATGTGTAGCAAAGCTCAAAAAACTCTGACAGTGGCAGTGAGTCCGTAGTAACTGTTTCCCTGGAAACCACTCTGAAGTGAATTAGCAATTAAAAGTGCTGAGAAACCCCCATCGGTGAATAGGACCTGCATATTGTGTGTGTGGATGGACTTGGCTTTTATTAGCAAACAATGAGGAATTGTTTTGTGATACTGACCAATGAACCACCATTGTTGTAGATGCAGGAATGATTTTATGTTTCCTATGCTTTTCTCTGCTTTACCAGGTTGTTTTGTATGTCATATGATTATTAGATGTCAAAAAACTTCTATATCAAAATACATGTGGTGTATGGATCTACTTTTTTGTAAGGATCTAAGTTTTATTCAGAAATATTTCATAATTAATTACAAAGAAACATCAAGTAACAATTTTTCAGTGCAGAAAAATCCAATTTGTTTACTTCAATAATCTAATTTACAACTTATATTTGTTTAGTTAGTTAGTTAGTTAGCTAGTTAGTTACATTAGGTTTAATTTAGTGTCCACCAGGCAAAAATCATAATTCTGGTTGCTTCAAAAAAAAAAAGGTTTACTGTGATTTTATGAGTTATAATTAAACTTCATATAGAAATATTATGGAAGTAATCACTGAAGCCTATCAGAGCACAGATTTTTCAGACACTTCTTGTAGTAAGTAAGGAAAGTAATTTTAGTTTTATTGACTGCAACATTATTTTTATTTGTTCCTCTTGAGTACAGTTTGAACTCTGTGCTGTATTATCACTAGTTTAAAAAGTGTCCTTCCGCACAGGAGAGTATGTTTAGTGTTATTCAGTGTGGAGAATGATTATTAGTAAAGCAATGCATCATGAAAAAAATTATAAATAAAATAAAACAAAACAAAATCAAACAATAAAATTAAATAAAATTAAATAAAATACATTAAAATTAAATAAAATAACAAAAAATAAAAAGGGCATATGTCGCAAAAGGTCAGCTAAATCATTTTGAACTAGAAACCAACATACAAAACCACTGCTAGAGAAAAGCATTTGTTATTGTAATTTTGATTCAGCCTTAGTTACTGAGATGCAGTCCGTGTGACAACTATCCCCAGTCCCCTGCCCTTCCGTTTTCTCTCCAGTGACTAACCAAGATTCCCTGCTCCATTTTATCACTACCTTTCATTCCTCCTTTATGTAATGCATTAAAATGACAAAGCACACATGTATCTTGAATGAACACAGTCCATTATTTCTAATGATGATTTATAGCTTTTGTTAAGTACTTGGGTCTGAGCAGAAGGGCCGTTATGGTTATTTGATGATGGTATAGTTTATCTAACGCTAGTTTAATGGGAGAATATGCATGAGTGATTCTTTCTTTCTCTCCCCTCCTTCACTCTCGTAGTGATGCTGTTACCCGGGCAACAGAGCTGGAAACAGCAGCATCAGTTGCAGAGATCAGCTGATTGCCATGCTGTTCACATGAGCATGTGATGAGAGACAGACACACTGTTTCCTTCACATTTGTCCTAATGCTCTGAAGGGTGTATGAAGGTGTGATTATTTTGTAATGCAAAGCGTTCTGTCTGTATTACATGCGAGTTTGTTCTTGAGTGTTTAATATATTGAAGCAGCTGAAGTCCATTCTGTAGTCCATCAGTCTCCGGGGAACCAAATGAATGCAGTGTAGAGTGGCTCTCCATGAATATATATGTGGCAGCCTGTCAGAACATCACTGAAAACAAAGCAACTGGCTGAAGAAATATGAGTGCTGTTCATGCAAAGATCACCACAGTGTCACCGTGGGGGGGTTGCTAGGATGTTCCTGGTGATTGTTAGGCTGTTCTGATTGGTTGCTAAGGTGTTCATGGTGGTTGCTAGGGTATTCTGGCTAGTTACTAGGGTTAGGGTGTTTTGCGTGGTTGCTAAATTGTCGTTATGTGTTCAGGGTGGTTGCTAGGGTGTACTTGCCAGTTGCTAGGGGGTTGTTAGGGTATTTTGAATGGTTGTTCAATTGTTGAGAGAGTGATTGCAACAGGATTGCAACAGGGTGATTCTGATTGGTTGCAATGGTGGTTGCGAGGGTCTTTTGCATGGTTGTTAGGGTGTCCCGGGTGGTTGCTAGGTTGATATTACTGTGTTTTGGGTGGTTGTTATACTGTTGCGTTGTTATAGGGTTTTCAGGGTGTTTTGCTGGGGTGTTCTAGTTGGTCGCTAGGTTGTCGTTAGGGTGTTTTGGGTGTTTGTTGCTAAAGAGTTCTGGCTGGTTTCTATGGTGTTGTGATTAGTTGCTAGGTGGTTGTTTGGATGTTTTAGGTGGTTGTAAGATAGTTTCTAGGATGTTCCGGGTGGTTGCTAGGGTGTTCTGGTTGGTTGCAAGGTGGTTATTAGGAGGTTTTGGGTAGAAAGGGTGTTTTGGCTGGTTGCTAGGTAGATGTTAGGGTGTTTTGGGTGTTTGTTAGATTGCTGCAAAGGTGTTCTGAGTGGTTGATAAGGTGTTCTGGATGGTTGTTAAGTGGATGTTAGGGTTTTTTTGGTGGTTGTTAGATTGTTGCTAAGGGGTTCAATGTTGTTGCTAGGGTATGCTGGCTGGTTGTTTGGTGCTTTTTAGGGTATTTTGGGTAGTTGCTAGGATGCTTTATCTGTTTGTTAGATTGTTGCTAGGGTGTTCAGAGTGGTTGCTAGGGTGTTCTGGCTGGTTCCTAGATGGATGTTAGGGTGTCTGGGTGTTTATTATATTGTTGCTAAAGTGTCCAGGGTGGTTGCTATGTGGTAGCTTGTTAAGGTGTTTTGGGTGGTTGTTAGATTGTTGCTAATGTGTTTTGGTTAGGTTGCTAGGTGGTTGTTGGGGCTTTTGTAGTTGGTATGGTGTCTGGTTGCTAGGTGAATGTTAGTCTGTTTTGGATGGCTATAAATAAAAATAATACATTTTTATTTAATAACCTATTTTACTGTCCATCAGGAGATCGTAAATGATAAATCTAAGTTTAAGCCTTGCACTTTTTGATGAAAGCACTAGAGGTCACTGTTTGCTAATAACTGGTAGCTGCAACAGCGGAGGAGCTTGGTGTGTGATTTACAGTCATTTACATGAAGCAGTTCAGTGCATGAACCCAAAATGAGAAATGTGGGCCATTATCTCAGAGGTGACCCTCGCCGCTATACTGCTGTGATCTGCTAAACAGTAACAAAGTATTTATAGTTTCCACATTATCATTCCAAACAGGTGTGTTAAGTGGTGCAGATGGTGATTTGGTGCAATGTAAAGAGCTGAACGCTTATGATCACAAACAAAGTGTTTGTATTCAGGTGGTGTATGCACTCAGCAGGGGCCCCTGGCTCTCAGGTGGGGGTTTGGACCTGAAAACACCCCTGTTCTCATTTACAGCAACAGAAAGCCTGAGTGATGTCAAGCAGCCCATCTCACTGTGAATTAGGGTAATTGGATAGATTAGAACATTTCATACATAATTGATAATTTCACGTTCAGTGTTTGCTTATGCGGTCTATTGACATTTGTGCGACGGAGCGGGAATATGACACATCTGAGCCAGTAAAGAAAAACATTAAAATCAAGCAAACATGTCAGGTGTTGCTGTACTTCAGGAGATCTGCGTTTATTGGAGGGTTAGAATGTCATGTGTTAATTCTCACATATCAAAATTGTGTATGTATGTGTGTATGAATTAGTTTCTTTATTAAAATGTTTAATATTTATTAATAAAATTAATATTTTGAATAAAGAAACTGAAGCCTTTTTGGACTATTATTATTATTGTTATTGTTATTATTATTATTATCATTAGGGTGTTCTAACTGGTTGCCGTGATTATTGTTATTATTATTATTGCTAGGGTGCACTATTTATTATTAGCATTTATAATATATATATATATATATATATATATATATATATATATATATATATATATATATATATTTACTAGTAGTAGTAGTATTTTGCATGAAACTATTTAAATGACAATTAACCACAGTTCCCCACAAAATTACTATTTAACTATAACTTTATAAAAAAAACTATAAAAAAATGCTTATTTGGCATGAAAAACTGTCACAATACAAATAATTTTAATCTTAATGGTCCTAAAACAGTTATGTTTTTTTTGTTGTTGTTTTTTTGCTGTAAAATGTGACCTGGACTCTTCTTGGCAGGTTTCTAGAGATCCACCTGGTATAAATGCAAGAATAATATTTCCATCTGCTATGGGTCCATGTTTTATTTATTTGGCTCTTTGCTGCTTGTGTCACACAGGGCATCTACTCATATGAAAGTGGGTGTAATTGTGAGATTTAGTGGTCAAGCTAAACTCAGAACTGATGAAGTGGAGCATGAGAACTGATTGAATCATGACTGACAGTATTTGGAATGAAGGTTCCTGGGGTCGGTATGTCCCGTCCTGAGGGTACAGACAGCCTTCAGGTAAAACACAGACAACACAACACACACATAAATTACAGAACCAGGACCGGATAATCAGTGCAGAGGCCCCAAAAGTGTTTTGACTGTCACTGCAACCCAAGTGCAACACTTTTCAAGCCAAACATTTCACAAAGAAAGAAGTTTGGTTGCTTTAAATGGTAAGAATAATACATGTACAGTTAAATCTGAAGACAAAATTGTAACTCAAATCTGAAGTGCAGAGGAATGACTGTAGTGTGTGTTTGTCATTGCTGCTATTGATTAATTGATTGAAGTGAAGGAGCTCTGGGTTAATCCTGGCACCTAAAGACACTATTTCTTTTCTGCTGCTTCGATTACTGTCCCTCCGTCTCCTCTTATTGAATAACACATTTAATTGATTGTGGTCTTGCATATGCTAAACGCTTCATATTTTTTATGGGACCAAATAGATTTTTTTTTCCCTCATAGTGGCTGCTGGATTAATGTGTTTGGTTGTGCACAATTAGACTAAATGGTTTTCTAAAAGAGTAATCTGAAAAAATCCTAAATTATTTTACAATTTATAACTAGTTCAAAAGGATAAGTAATCTGTTTTTTTTATCACTTTAGTATAGATTTTTAGATTTTTAGTTCAATGAGTGTTTGCCTGATGTTGCTGTGTTGTCGCTAATGTGTTGTGAGAGCTATGCGGTTGCTAGGTGGATTCTCTATAATACGTAGACACTGGCAAATTGTTTGAAATCCATCAGACTAAAAAGATAAATCATAAGCTCACTTCTGTTATTATTTTTAACTAATACAATGAAAATCACTTCTGTTAATGGAAATAAAATCTGTAATAAAATAAAATATAAATATTATATTAAAAATGACAAACAAATGTCATTTATGTCCCAGGCCGGTCCCGCTACTCAATCCTTTGCCCAGTTTATAGCCCATTTCCGGGAAGTTTTCAGTCACACTCCAGGAGATTCCACGGTGGGTGAACAGCTATATCAGCTGCGGCAGGGTTCCATGACCACGCATGAGTACTCCCTCAAGTTTCGTACCCTCGCGGCCGCGAGCGGATGGAACGAGCCCTCTCTACTGACTGCCTTTCGTCAGGGTTTGGATCCAGCTGTGCGCCTACAACTAGCGGCGCATGATGACACCATCGGCTTGGAGCAGTTTATTCAGTTGGCTGTCCATTGTTCTAGGAGAATGCAAGCCTGACGCACTGATTCCACAACACCCCATATTGCTAACCCGCCTTCTTTCCCCCGACCAGCGACCCGAGACCAGCCTGAGCCCATGTTGATGGACTCCTACCACCTCACGCCGGCAGAGAGGCGGAGACGTTTGCAGAGGGGTTTATGTCTATATTGTGGAGCCTGGCCGAACATCGTCGACACGTTGCGGAGGTCCTCCAGCAACTCCGTAAATACCATCTTTACCTCAAAGCCGAAAAATGCACCTTTCATCAGTCTTCAGTTCATTTCCTCGGATATATCATTGACAGTAGTGGCATCCGCATGGACAAGAGGAAGGTGGAAGCCATTACTTCCTGGCCACAACCCACCACCATCAAAGAACTCCAGCGTTTCCTTGGATTTTCAAATTTCTACCGTCGTTTCATCGCCAATTACAGTACCGTCTCCATCCCACTCACTGATTTACTCAAGGGGGGAACCAAGACATTAGCCTGGAACACTAACGCCACCAAATCCTTCCAGAACCTAAAAGAAGCCTTCACCTCTGCACCTCTCCTGATCCATCCCAACCCTGACTTACCTTTCGTCGTGGAGGTCGATGCATCGACCACAGGAGTAGGTGCGGTCCTTTCGCAGCAGCAGGGGACACCTCCCAGACTCCATCCATGTGCCTTCTTTTCCCGTAAGCTCAGCCCGGCGGAAAGGAACTACGATATCGGAAACCGTGAGTTACTAGCCATCAAGCTCGCTCTAGAGGAATGGAGGCATTGGTTGGAGGGGGCCATACATCCCTTTCTGGTGCTAACAGACCACAAAAACCTCCAGTACTTACGAGATGCAAAACGACTGAACCCTCGCCAGGCCAGATGGGCTTTATTCTTTACTCGTTTTAACTTTAAGATCTCCTATCGCCCAGGTCCCCGTAACTTGAAGGCGGATGCACTATCACGAGTCTATTCTCCCGTGGAGACTCCGGAAGAACCAGAGAGTATCCTGCCTACTGAAATAATTACTAGCCCTATCCAATGGTCCTCTCCACCAGTGGCCTCTGCCACTCCTCCAGCCAATCCGCCGGGCTGTCCTCCTGACCACCAGTATGTTCCCAGGACCCAACGTATCCCACTCATCCACTCCACTCACACATTCCTCGGTACTGGCCACCCAGGGGCCAACGCTACTCTCTCGTTGCTACAAGACCGCTTCTGGTGGCCCAGCATGGCCAGGGACGTGAGAAGGTTTGTTCAGGGCTGTCCGGACTGTGCCATATCTAAGAGCTCCCGTCATCTTCCAGCCGGTAAACTCTTCCCACTACCCATACCTAACCGCCCTTGGTCACACCTAGGAGTGGACTTCATTACAGATCTACCTGCCTCTGATAACTTCACTTGCATACTGGTCATTGTGGATCGCTTCTCCAAATTCTGCCGTCTGATCCCGCTCTCAGGGCTTCCCACAGCCCTTCAAACTGCTGAACTTCTATTCAATCATGTTTTCAGATACTACGGCATCCCGGAGGACATAGTATCCGACAGAGGACCTCAGTTCATCTCAAGGATTTGGAAAGCATTCTTCTCCCTCCTAGGTGTGACCGTAAGTCTCACTTCCGGATATCATCCGCAGTCCAACGGACAGACTGAACGTAAAATCCAGGAAATTGGTCGCTTCCTGAGAACCTTCTGCCATAGCCGCCAGAACTCCTGGAACCAGTTTCTGGGCTGGGCCGAGTACGCGCAAAACTCCCTGCGTCAAGGTGCCACTGGACTCACGCCCTTCCAGTGCGTACTCGGTTTCCAGCCCCCTCTATTTCCATGGTCAGGAGAACCCTCCGATGTCCCCGCGGTCGATTACTGGTTCCGGGAGAGCGAGAGAGTCTGGGACGCTGCACACCATCAGCTGCAGCAGGCAGTGCGCAGGCAGAAGATTACAGCGGACGCCCGACGCTCAGCCACTCCCATTTACCATCCTGGACAGAAGGTATGGCTGTCTACCCGGGACATCAGACTGCGCCTGCCTAGCCGGAAGTTGAGTCCCAGATTCGTTGGCCCCTTTGTCATTATCGAACAGATCAATCCAGTCACCTACAAACTCCAATTACCTCCACAATACAAGATCCATCCAACTTTCCACGTCTCACTACTAAAACCCTTTTCACCTTCTGTTTCCCCAGAGCCTGGTCCGGTCGAGGAACCCCCTCTCCCTCTCATCGTGGAGGAAGGTGCCATCTACAAGGTCCGAGAGATCCTGCATTCCCGGCGCCGTGGTGGTAAGCTAGAATACTTAGTCGATTGGGAAGGCTACGGCCCCGAAGAACGCTCATGGGTGCTAAGAGAGGATGTCCTCGACCCGTCACTCCTGGAGGACTTCCATACCACTCATCCAGAACTTCCAGCCCCACGGGGTCGGGGTAGGCCACCACGACGCCGGGGTCGGCCCTCGGGAGCGGGCCGTGGAGAGGGGGATACTGTAACAGCACGGCCAGGCTCTCCACCCAGCCAACTATCACGATCTGCATCACCTGAGTTCTAACCACGCGCACCTGCACCTCATCATCACCCTCATCAAGAGCACTATAAAGGCACTCACCACAGTCACTTCATCGTCCGATCTCGTTGATGCAACGTGGACTCCTATCAGCCAAGTCGATACCCGATGAGTATATCCTCACTTACCTTCCTGTTGTACTTACCTTCTGCTCTCCGTTCTGCTGTCCTGTTCTATGCAGATTGCCTTCCGCTGTGGTCAGCCTCCGGTCCTCAACGTCTGCCCAGCTCCGAGCACCTGGAAATCACAAGGGTTGCATTCAGTGCCTCATCTACTGCCATCACCAACCAATATAAGAAGAGCACTCACCCCTCGACACCAGCTGCACTGTTCTCTGCACGAAGCTTGTCAATAAAGTCACTGGGTTGTTCACTTACCTTTTGTGTCTGACGTCGTCCCTTAACAATTTCACAATATTACTGTATTTTTGATCAAATAAATGCAACCTTAAGATGCATAAGAAACTTATTTCAAAAATATTTAAAAGCTCCCTATCTGTTGGTCACTACGAGTTATGTCGTGACGACATTAGGGGATTCACTTGGGAGCTCCAATGACCTCTGACTTTAAGAGAAAACGCCAATGAATATTGGCTAGAAGATTTTGCATACCTAAGCCACTGCATACAGGTATAAACAGGTGACAGGTGCATCTACTCTTCAGATTTTTGCTTCGGAGCTAAGTGGAATGAAGATTGCTGATCTCCACAAAGCCCTTTCATCTCTCTGGAAGATTGTTCGAGTTAGCGGTATGGTGCGAATAGCAGTGTCCCTGTCAGCAGTGATTCCCCTGTGCACTTCAACTGAAAGATCAAATTTCCTAAAAGAGAAAATCACAGATGGTTTGCAATAATGGCTCGAAAGATGCCGTTCCATCCGTGTCCTCTTGGTTGCGATCGTTACCTGCCTTTCTCATGCCAGAGGTGCATGAGGAGCTGACAAAGTCATGGACGGCCCCTTTTATGGCCAGAAGCCACTCGTCTCCCTCCTCCGTCCTCACTACCCTCAATGGCGGGGCGGCCAGGGGGTACGTGGACGTTCCGCAGGTGGAGAGAGCGGTTGGGGTGCACCTGTGCCAGCAAAACACCACAACTTGGAAGAATCGTCCGTGTCTCCCGTCCAAAGCCTGTAAGATGACGGCTGCTCTCGCTGCAGTGCTGCGGGCCTCTGCCTGCATGCCGTGGCTATCCTGAAGGTCCACCAAGCCAAGGCACTGAAACAAATGCACGAGGGTAGTTCTGACCCGAGGTTGATGCAGGAGCTGCGTTCGGTGACTGACTTCACCTTTTCGCACCGATAGTCACGGCGCGGCCCCTCTGGAAGGTGATGTCCACTCTGGCTCAACCTGGCTCAACCTGGCAGAGATGAAGGACATTAACAAAGCACACTTTCTTGACACTCCCATCTCCCAGGCTGGGCAGTTCGGTGACACTGTCGAGGGCTTTGCCCAGCAGTTCTTGGCAGTGCAGAACCAGACAGAAGCAATCCAGAACATCTTGCCCTGGCGTGATGCACCACCAGCCACCACTACCCCGCGGGCCAGGCCTCAGTCTGCTCATCGTCGTGGGCACCCTCTTGCGTCCTCCAGAGCTGCTTCGCCCAGTGCTGAATTGACACCTAGGCTGGCGCGTTGAGCCTCTTGTAGGAGCGGCCAACCCGGATATGTGGGATCCTGCTCTTCCTCAGGAGACGGCGAGGACAGCGTCGCTCCTTCACCCGGAGGAGGGCCGGGTGGAGAATCTTTTGTTTCATTTTGTTTCTGTTCCACCGCTGGCCCTTGAGCATATTGTCAAAGAAAGAGAAATTTCCTTTTCCTCTGTGTTCTCAAGTTCGTGGGCTAACAGTGTGCGACGCTCTGCCTCCTCACTCTCGCCCATGACCCTTCTTTCCAGCGGTCAAGAGACTGCGGTTGGGGGACGCAATGCCTCTCCACACATCTCTAGCCAGTCCCCAAGGGGACTTAGGGAGTTCTGCGGCGATCAAAACGCAATGCCTTCTGTACCATCCAGCTCGACTCCCCTTCGCTGCACCACCGCGGGTACGTTGATTGTTCCTTTGGTGCCACGGTGTCTGTGGGCGTGGCTTATGTTGCCCAGCCCGTCTCGCTGGCTCATTCGCAAAATTTGACTCGGCTATGCGATTCAGTTCGCCAGGCGACCTCCCAGGTTCAGCGGCGTTCTCAAGGCTTTGGTGGCAGTCTGAGACGCACCTGTCTTGCACGAGGAGATTGCTGCCCTCCTGGCAAAGGATGCAATCGAGCCAGTCTCTCCCACAGAGATGAGGCAGGGATTTTGCAGCCCTTACTTCATCGTACCCAAGAAAGGCGGTGGTCAAAATCCTGGATCTGTGAGTCCCGAATCGGGCCCTTCACAAGCTCCCATTCAAGATGTTGACGCAGAAGCGCATTATCAGATGTATCCTACCCCGGGATTGGTTTGCAGCAATAGACCTATTGATAGTGGATGCCATCACCTTGGCGTACCAATCCCATGCCCCCTGGGGGTGAGGGCTCACTCCACATGGAATGTTGCCTCCCCCTATGCGTTAGTGCACAGTGCCTCTCTGGCAGACATTTGTAGAGCTGTGGGCTGGGTGACACCGAATACCTTCGTGAGATTTTGCAGTCTCAGAGTTTCTTTCCGTGTGTTGGGTAATAGATAATTGGCGGGAAGAACTGGCCAGTGTCACGCTTGCTGCGCTATTCCCCCTCAGCCAGGAATGTGTGCGCCTTTTTCCTCCTACAGTAAGTTCCCAGGACGGTGAACCCTGGTGGAGTATCCTCCAGCACCCCCGGCAGTCAGACTGGGCGGAGCAGTCTGACGCCAGGCCCAGTGTTGGTGTTAGCTTGCCCAGGGCTCTGGTCAGCCCCTGTACTGGGCTAGGTGTCCATATGGCTTGATTCCCTGTAATCCCATGTCTTCCCTTTGACAGATCATTCTGTCAGTCTCTGCTGGCAGGTAGGACCTGCCTCAGAGACCATTCCATATGTAGTACTTCCCCAGGCCTATGTCAGTCCATATTGTGCCTCCACATGATACCTCCCTACGGATAGGATGTGGCCTCCGTAGCATCCTTCTATGGAAAGTTTGCTTCCCCATCGTTACTGCCAAGCTGTAACAACAAATAGGAAAGACTTGAAGCAATCTTTCACTGAAGGTTGAAATCCCTTCTGTTAAGAAATTTATGTGGGGAAAGGAACAGAGGCTTGGCTATCACCAGCAGTGTTATTCTCCCCTCTGGTCCCTGTGGGTACGAAGGACAGCAAATTTGCGCTGGGGCAGTGGGAATGTTACGACCTTTGCATGGCATTTGTCTGTCACGCGGCTGCTTGTCAACAGTTGCAATACCATAGGGTTGTGACGGGGCTCAGGTTGAAAGTGAAAAGTGAAGTGACCCATACTCGGAATTCGTGCTCTGCATTTAACCCATCCATCGTGCACACACACAGCAGTGAACACACACACACCGTGAACACACACCCGGAGCAGTGGACAGCCATTTATGCTGCGGCGCACGGGGAGCAGTTGGGGGTTCGGTACCTTGCTCAAGGGCACCTCAGTCGTGGTATTGAGGGTGGAGAGAGCGCTGGACATTCACTCCCCCTACCTACAATCCCTGCCGGCCCGAGACTCGAACCTACAACCTTTGGATTACGAGTCCGACTCTCTAACCATTAGGCCACGACTTCCCCTTTGGTTGTGGTGCTTTCCATGAACCCCTAATGTCGTCATGACATAACTCATAGTGACCGACAGATAGGGAAAATCTCGGTTACGTACGTAACCCTCATTCCCTGATGGAGGGAACGGAGACTAGTGCTGTGTATCACAAGCAAAGTCACGATACGTATCACGATACGGGACTACACTGAATTTCACCTCAGAAGAATTTAGTAAAACAACTGTTTATTAAACACTGCATGCTATAGGGCCATTGCTAACTATAGGCAGAGCAGGCAGTTGACCTCTGCATTATGAAGGGCCTCCATAACTGTACCACAGGACAATATATGTAATGACATATGTTTAATGTTTACATTGGGCTCTCCCCACCAGGTAAAATATTCAGATTGCTTGCATCTTGTTTTTAAGCCCATAAATAATAATGTATTCATTCTAATACATTTATATTTTGTAATGTACTCATATTAATATATAAAAAAAATCATCTTAACATTGCTGGTAGGTTATTATTGCACAAATGAGCGCACTCTCTACATTTAAAAAATTAAAATAAAAATTAGAAGAGTTCTAAATTAATGTCTTCACTGTATCTAACACACACACACACACACTCCTCAGTCACTCACACAGGTCACGTTGCGGCCGCACATAGACATTCAGCAACAAACATTTTAGCGCTGCCCCGCAATTTTATCAATAAAATTGCTTGATTGCTAAAGAGCTTCATTATCTTTTGCAACAAGGAGCTGGTAACATTATTGTTTCTAAAGGAATTAAAGCCACAGCTTCACGTGTCCGTTCACACCAAGTAGGATAACGATGAAGATAACACCACACGTCCACACCAGCTAACGATATCGTCTGTTTATTCTAAGAGCACGTGCGTCTGCCGTTTTAAATTCTCGAGCACATTATAGCAGGATGGATTCTGATTGGCTGACAGTGTTTTTATCGTTCATCAGCAGGAAAGAAATAGTTCTGGAAGTGATTCCAACGATATCATTTCTTTATGGCTTTATCGTTATATTTTTGGTGTAGACGCTGCAATTCTTTAATACAGAACGTTTTTTAGAACTATATCTTTATCGTGCTTGGTGTGAACGGGCCTTTATGGTGGTAATTCATACACAGCATCTCTCTCTCTCTCTCTCTCTCTCTCGCTCTCTCATAAGTGAACAATTAATGAATTACACTTTTCTGAGAATAGAATATTGAAGTGGAGATCGTTAAACTTTTTCAGAAAGCAAGCGCGTTTATCCACAGTGGAGAGAGCGTGCATACATATGGTTGCCAGGTTGACAAAGATAAGTAACACACTTAGCAGATATTTCCGTGTTGTGCAAGTGGGAAGATCTGTTTCGGGGATTACGTCTCTGTTTATATCAGGCAACCCAGTAGTGTTCCTCTGCGGTCAGATTAAACGTTGTTGTTAAACATTTTAAACGGTGTTCTTGTATTCAAATTAAGCGCAATCCACTGCTGCTCACATGCCACAATATAGAAACAGGGCCAGCCGTATTGATACGCGTATCGTCAAATCTATGTGATCGAGTATCGAACACAGCACTAACGGTTATGTCCCCCATGCCAAACCTCGAACCATCGCTGGCGGTTGTTCTCGGCTCCTCAGCTCAGCGTAAAACCTGAAGAGTGGATGCACCTGTCGCCTATTTATACCCGTATGCACGGGGAGTGGCTCAGGTATGGAAAATCCACTAGCCAATATTCATTGGCGTTTTCTCTTAACGTCAGAGGTGATTGCTGCTCCCAAGTGTCATCAGGGAACAAGGTATGTAACCAAGACGTTACACTACTAGTACTAGTGGTGTAAAAATAAAAGCGAATTTAAAATATTAATAAATTATAATAGTATATAAATAATACTAAAATAACACTGGCAGCACAAATGATAAGTTGCATGCTAAAATGCTTAGGGTTTAATGGTTTGTTTGAATCTTTAACCTTTATGAGTAATAGCAATAGTGATGCCCACCTTAGCAAAGACAACTAGTAAATCATTAGGGTTAGTGTTAGTTTTCCATTTCAGTCGACTTTTTCTTTTTAACCTCTAAAATTAACTCACCTGCCTACATGCATATGAGCTCCACATCAAAATGGCAACAACACAAAGAACCTTTTGGCCTGTGTTTGCATATGACTTCACCAAAGAAAATCTTTCATCTTATCAGTCCAAAACTGTGCAGGCATTGAAAATCCATGATTTCCAACCGTTACGTGAGACAGAAACCAATAATAGATTTCATATATTAGTCTTCAGATTTTGCCGATAAGAGGTATTGCTTAGGGAGAGACGGGGAAAATCAGAGAATGCAATTAGGGAAAGATCAAAATTGCATCTGAGCTTGCGGAAGGCAAAACCTTATTTATTAGCCAAGGAGATGATATTTGGACGCCCACGTTTCTCGAAGCAACCAAGGAGCATGTATGTTACCATACTTCAGAGGCATGACGAGACATTTGCATCTAGTCGCGCAGAAAAACAGCTCCTGTGGGATTTAAGCTGAAATATAGAAGCTAGAATTAGATGAAGACATACACCAAACGCGCTCTCAAATGGGTTTCAGTAAATCATCTCAAAACAAATCTTATGGGGCTGTTAAAAGCTGAACAAATGTGTTCATAAGGTCATAAAGGAATATCAGATTGAAAACTGACATATGTACTTAGTATTGTCAAGATAGCATGAAGAATTCCACTGGTTTACGACGGCACGTCTCTTGTATTCCTCAGAGTTACTCAGAGGGAAATAATGAGTTTTAAATATCACTGCTCACTCCAGCAGAAAGGTGTGCAATGCTCAGAGATCATGCATTTTAAATATATGACAGGATTTAAAAAGATATTGTTCACCCACATGGAACATTAATTTTCAGCTTATAGTTAGAACTTGCCTAGTGCCAATAATTTTTGAGCTATTTGTTCCATGATACACTACAGTTCAAAGGTTTGGAGTTGGTAAGGTTTTTTAATGTTTTTGAAAGAAATCTCTTATTCTCACCAAGGCTGCATTTATTTGATAAACAGGTAATACAGTAAATTTACAGTAAAATACAGTAATATTGTGGAATATTACTACAATTTAAAATAACTGTTTTCTATTTGAATATATTTTAAAATATAATTTATTCCTGTGAGTCAAAGTTGAATTTTCAGCATCATTACTCCAGTCTTCAGTCTCACATGATCCTTCAGAAATCGATTATTAGCACTTAACTATTGTGCTGCTTAGAATTTTTGTGGAAACATACGTGATTTGTTTCTTCAAGATTTTTTTGATGAATAGAATAGATTTTTAAGACAATATGAGATGCATTTTTTTGTCCCTTTTTTAATCCGTTTAATGCATCCTTGATGAATAATGTCATGTGTATGTCTCTGTAGTTGCCCTTATTTGGTAGTTCCTGTCTTCATTATCATCGTTTATTCATATCACCTGTTCTGTATTATTCATTTCATTTGCTCCTTTGTTTCCTGTCCTTTATAAGCCTTCAGTTTCGTTATGTTCTTTGTGTGCTGTTATATGTCTTCATATGTTCCATTTGTTAGATTTATTGTTGATAGTGTGACAAAAGATTTGTATTCTGAGGAACTCCTCGTCTCCTCGCTCCTTCGTCCCAGTGCACTGTGACACAACAGCAGGCCTCTAACAAAATATATTCATATATGAGCCAGATGCTGAATATACTGTGGAAGTGCGCTCTGACGATGACAGCGATGGTAAAATCATCTGCTCAAATTGAACCTTGTCAATCCCTGTCACTTAAAGGGATAGTCATACTACTAAAGGTAATATGAACAAGTTAAAAGTGACTCTATTAAGTTTAGAAATGTAATTATGTTCTAGGAGCAATTTTTGTTGCGAGATAGCCTACAAAACAATGAAATGCAGTTTGATTTCAAAAGAGTGTATGACCGTAAAATGTTTATAGTCAAATTAACAGTAGCTTACTGGCAACAATTATCCAGTAGTTGCTGTATTTCATACCACAGTACAATTACTGTGAAACTAAGTACAGTAGTTTTAACTGTACTATTATTTTTTATTTTGTTATATACAAAAGGTTATATACACAAGTTATTGCTTCACACCAACAGCTTTATTCATGATTCATCTTTTATATTTCACAACTGAACTTCAATAACACAGAATTACCAGCATATTAACCTTTTCATCAGTTAACATGCATATAGCCTACAAGTAAAATCACAGATAACACATTGTGCTACTGGAAAATAAATGGTGTAAATATAAAAATAAAAGTTTAAAGCGTTAATGTACTTAATTAGTAAGACTATGCAACAATAATCAGAGAACACATATCATCTCAAAAGATTTAAAATGGTCTTCTTTATGGCAATGACTCTTCCCGCCTGGTCAGCCAGCACCACTGCGGGAGGGAAATGCTAGTTAGCATGGCTTAATTGATAAAACAAATAAGACAACTGCAAGTGTTTTAAAGTTCACCTACTTACCTATTTAACGTACTCGTACAACTTTTCATCATCACGAGTCTCCCCATTGGTCTGCTAGTGCCGCTGTGGGAGGAAAATACTAGGAAAGTGAGCAAGTAAAATTACAATAATACGATGATGATGATGAAGAAAACTGTATACATGTATTGTAACATATACCTGCCAATTTATCGTACTCTTAGGACTTCACGACGAGTCTCCCCCTGGTCTGACAGCCATGCTGTGGGAGGAAAAGGCCAGTTAGCACAGCTTGACTCAGAAACTGAGCGTTTGCTCACATATTCTTATAAAAATCAATGTAGCTTTTTATCTTGCAAACATCATCAGAATAAAACGTATAAAGAGATAAAAAAAGTTGAAAATTAAAGTCAATTTACCACACTCTTGTGAGCTTTCATCTTCACAATAAATCCGTCATGGTGCCATGCCATCGGATGGGGAGATGTTTGGTAACACCTAAAACCTAATAACAACTAAAATGCAACTCATTACACCCTCTGTGCTGTCTGTTTTGGGCTGATGGACATTAATAAATCAGACATTATTTTTAATCACAATTTGTTGACAAGTTACTACATGTTAGGTGTGGATAAATTTATGTATTATTCATGCAACAATGCTTATTACTGTAATAGCTTAATCAGTATTGATATGTATGATAAGAACTTTGTTTTTTGCTCTTATGAATGTTTTAGCATAATTTTTGTAAAAGGTTAACTAGCAAACTGAATGATGCAAACTGAATGCATAGCATTCTTCATGACCAGTGTTTGCATATTTCATTCTGTAACCTATTCGTTTTACACATCCGACATGCTTGCCCACAAAGATAGCATTTTTAATCTATTATGAAGCTGACGTGCCTGTATGCACTCACTATAAAAGCTTTTTTATTGAAGTGGAAACTACGGTGGCCAAGAGAGCTCAACGCTCTACAACTTCAGAAAACACATGCAAATAGAAAAAGCACCAGCAAATCAAGAAAACATCATCAATTTGACAGCAGATGCTGCAAATGCTCACAACGCAACCAAATAAAGAAACGCACTGCAAATATAAAAAACGCCTGCAAATCAAGAAAACGCCTCAGGTTACATATGTAACCCTGGTTCCCTGAAGGGAACGAGATGCTGCGTCGAAACGCTAGGAGAACGTCTTCAGCGTGACCGCGCTCTGAATCACATGTGTAATCTGTCCAATGGAAGGGCGAGACGTCACGGGCGGGTGACGTAATCGACCAGGAAGCATAAAAGCACGTGTGGTGGAACCGGCGTTTGCTTCTAGGAATGAAGCAACCGCTCGCAGGGATGCCGGGAGTATGGCCTCGAGAAGCAGCGTCTCGTTCCTTTCAGGGAACCAGGGTTACATACGTAACCTGAGACGTTCCCTTCCAGAAACTCGAGCTGCGTCGAAACGCTAGGGGAGATCCAGACTTCCAAGTCCCAGCCCTGTGTGTGTGTCCCTCAGGAGCACAACGAGGGCGAGAGAAAAAAGGCCATGAGTGGCTAAAGTGGGCGGGCCTGCGTCCCAAAGGCCAACTTCTGAGAAGTGAGTCTTGATCCCCGAGAAGGGGAAGAACAGAAGACTCGAGGTTATGTAACAGCATCCTGATCCACCACATAGTATAAGCTCTCTGGCCAGAGGCCTCAGCCTCTGGAGGAAACATGTAACTAGGGGGTGTCTACCCACTGAGAGGCCACCGAGAAGGGTGTGGTAGGCCGATAAAGCTGCCACGTAAACCTTCAGGGTGGAGTGGGTTACCCCTGTGGAGAAACGGGCCTGCAGGAACTCCAGCACTGTACCAATCGGGCAGTTAACTGGGTCGAGGTGGCGGTCTCCGCACCATGAAGGAACTCTGGATTGGAGGATGGTCTCAGCAACCTCGGTTGAGAGACTGGAAGCTATGAGCTGTGCCTCCTCAGAGGCCACACCCACAGCTTCCACAGCTCCGGGCGAAGGTGCCTGTGAGAGTAGATTTCCTCTCCCCGCCTGTGAGAGGAGATTTCTCCTGACAGGAATTTCCCATGGAGAGTCGTCGAGGAGAGAAATCAGATCTGAGAACCATACTCGGTCCGGCCAGAACGGTGATACCAGTAGTAGACTGACCTCGTCTCAGCGCACTCTCGCCAGAACTCCTGGGAGCAGAGCAATCGGGGGAAAGGCGTACAGACGAAGCCTCTGCCAAGTCTGTACCATAGCATCCACTCCCAGTGGAGCTGGATGACCCCGGGGCTCGGCCCCTGCCTCGACAGGATGTCTGCTCTCCATGGTGGTCTCTTAGGTCTGGGAGAAAATGTTTGAGTGCTCAAAGCACAGCCAGCATTTCTAGGCAGTTGACGTGCCATGTCAGATGGCGACCACACCACAGACCGCGGGCAGGGTGGTCACCCAACCGGTGAGGGATGCGTCCGTCGCTAGCATTACGCGGCGACCAGGAGCTCCCAGCACCAGGCCCTGAGACGAGAACCAAGGAAGTGTCTAAGGCACGTAGGCATCAACGCGTGACCTTGAATGCGAAGTGGGTTTCCCCTCGGGGAGAACCCCTTGGTTCTGAGCCACCACTGTAGGGGTCTCATGTACAGCAGGCCAATAGATATCACGTTGGACGAAGCTGCCATCAGACCCAGCAGTTTTTGAAACTGCTTGATAGTGAGTGAACGGCCTTCTTTCACTCTCTTGACTGACGTGAGGGTCGACTCAATCCGAGCAGGGGAAATGCGTGCCTGCATCGTGGTCGGATCCCACACCATGCCTAGATAAGTGGTTCTCTGTACTGGAGAAAGCACACTTTTCTTGGCGTTCAGTCTCAACCCCAGCTCTTTCAAGTGTGCGAGAATGACACCTCGATGTCGAATCGCCAGCTGCTCCGATTGAGCTAGAATCAACCAATCGTTGATGAAAAAGTGCGGGGTGAGAGTGCAGAACTGAATACGATAGCCTCTCTCTACAGTACGCAGGACCCACTGAGACACATTTGGCAGTAGTTTCCACGCTGCCAGATGGTCTACTAAGGGAACCAGTCTCTCGAGACTGGCCGCTGATGTACTCAGAGCTGCTGGCTCGGTGCCCTGAAGCGTAGGACCGGCAGGAGACGGCCGAACCAGGAGCTCTAGAGACCCGCGCAGGGGTGGTGAGCTTCTCAGCGCTCGCTGGAGCCAGCTGCGCCCTGGAACTCTGGCAGGGTTGGCAGACTTGTCTCCTGAGGGCACTGGGGGGAGACGGACACCGTATAATGAGGTGTAACACGCTCGTCCCCAGAGGGACCTGCCCTCATAAGTCCTGGACCATAGCATCAGGCCTGCCTCAGCTGAAGCCTCCTATTGAAATGACAGTCCTCAGACCCGCGTCATTTCTAGGAAGACCAGGCTGATAGAATCAGAACCTGCAAGGCAGGACCCAATGAGACACGCTTGGCATGGGCTCCCACATCGCCAAGTGCCTACTAAGGGAACCAATCTCTCGAGACTGGCCTCTGGTGTACCTAGAGCTGCTAGCTCGGTGCCCCGAAGCGGAAGACCGGACGGAGACGGCCGAACTAGTTACTCTAGTGACCCCCCCAAGGGTGGCGAGCTTTACAGCTCCGCTACACTTCGGGGCGGAAATAACTGAGAGAAGCGCTCGCTGGAGCCAGCTGCGCTCTGGAACTCTGGCAGGGTTAGCAGACCGGTCTCCCGAGGGTACTGGGGGGAGACGGACACCGTATAATGAGGTGTAACCCGCTCTTCCTGAGAGGGGCCTGCCCTCGTAAGCCCTGGGCCAGCTCGTCAGGGCTTCTTGGCCAAGGATCTGGCACGCGGCGAGGGCTGCTCCTGCCCAGCAGCCCCCTGAGCTGGAGATCGGCAAGGGAGGAACCGCTGGAACGCCGCAGCTTGTTTACGGGCCTCCTGGTACCTGTCGACGACGTAATTGACGGCGTCTCAGAACAGGCCAGAAGGCACAAGCGAGGCGTCCATTATGAAGACCCTATCTTCTCCATGTCAGATAGGGTCAACCACAGCCAGCGTTTCTACGGAGCTCAAAGATCAGCTTTTCTTTTAATCTAGATTTGAGCTCCTCTCCCTCATCTAGCTCTCTAAGCAGGTACGTCGGCTTGGTTTTTAAATTTTTTTATTGTAACACCGCCATGGTGTGCAGACACGCACCAGCTTGACCTGCAGCCGCGAGCCTTCAGAGACGACGCCGCACCAGGGGACAGATAGCTCGCGAGTGTCTGTTCCACCCAGGGCATCGCTTCTGATATGAATGAGAATGACGTAATGCACGTGTCGCCTCGGCAATGCATGCTGCAACAGCGAGCTCTCACTCAAAGGGGAAGAACCGCAGACTTCCAAGAGCAAGAGCGCTAGATCTGGGGAATGCAGGAAGAGATAGGGCGAACCCGTCTCCAACCCTTCCGCCATATCCATGTTGTGATCCCCGCGATCTCACTCGCCGCCGTGCCTCAGCAGCGGTGGGACCGCGAGATGTACGGCGAGGAGAAGCACAATCAGCCCCTTTTTTATGAGCTGACAGCGCAGAAGTGGGACCGGCACCGCGAGGAACGCTAGTGAAAGCTCACTCCTCAAAGAGAGCCTTCCGAGAGCAAGCATACGCAGTGACAAGCGCTCACAAAGCGGGCAGTCAGCTCCCTTGAGAGCTGACTATGCGTGCTCTGCTCTCAAGCAGACCACACACGGACTGTGTGTATCCCCAGTAGTCATATAACGTTTGCAGGGAGGAAGCCTGTAATGTGATCTGCTCTCGCCCAAGTGCTTGCACACATTGTGGAGCTTATTTCAAGTGATTGTGCTTAGAGACAAACAACACTAAATAAGACTCACAACACAGATCGACAGACACACACATAGAGTAGTGGTTGCTGAATGACAAAAAGCAAACGCCGGTTCCACTGCACGTGCTTTTATGCTTCCTGGTCGATTACGTCACCCGCCCGTGATGTCTCGCCCTTCCATTGGACAGATTACACATGTGATTCAGAGCGTGGTCACGCTGAAGACGTTCTCCTAGCGTTTCGACGCAGCTCGAGTTCCTGGAAGGGAACAACTTAGTCAATTTGACAACACATGCGCACTTCTTTATTTGGTTGTGTTGTGAGTATTTGCAGTGCCTTTCTTTATTTGGTTGTGTTGTGAGTATTTGCAGTGCCTTTCTTTATTTGGTTGTGTTGTGAGCATTTGCAGCGCATGTGTTGTCAAATTGACTAAGTTGTTTTCTTAATTTGCAGGCGTTTTTTCCATTTGCAGTGCGTTTCTTTATTTGGTTGTGTTGTGAGCATTTGCAGCGCGTGTATTGTAAAATTTATGAAGTTGTTTTCTTAATATTCAGGTGTTTTCTGTATTTGTAGTGCGTTGAGCTCTCTCGGCCACCATAGGAAATGTTATTTGGGTGATTGTGTTACATGCAGAAACATTCGAGCATAAACTTGTTTTCAGCTTCTGCCCGTAAATAAAACATCCTACTGAAAGTTTGCTGGTTAACTGCCAACATTTAAATTTGTATATAACGTTAACTGTTTAGCTACGATAGTTCAATCGTGACAGGCTTCGTTAAGTTTCATTATTGTCGACTCTGCCATTACTGAATTTTCAAATATTTAAAAAAATATATCCAATTATATAAAAGCAGCAGTAATTCGGCTAGTATAAAATTAAGGCAGCGGCTATTTGCACTAAGTGTACATAGCGATAGACGCTATTTACACTAAGTGCAAATAGCAATAGATGCTATTTACACTAAGTGCAAATAGCAATAGATGCTATTTACACTCAGTGTAAATAGCAATGGATTCTATTTACACCAAGTGAAAATAGCAGTATTTTTTAACGATATGCTATTTACACTAAGTGCAAATAGCAAGATTTTCTGCTATTTATACTACTTATTGCAAATAGTGGCAATTATCTGCACCTCAGTATTGTAGTACATTATAAAACAGTACGCAATAATAACATACTAAATTGTGTAAATTACAATTTTAATTCAAATTATTAAATGGATGCCACCTTATTGGGACAATAAAGCCCTCCCTACACCTACCTAACCCTACCCGATACTTTATTTTCAACTTTTTGATTATTTCCTTCATTTTTATTGAAAATAAATGCCTTTCTGATGCGATATGAGAGAAAAGGGAGAAGGGAGAAAAAAATGTTTGGCAAAAGGTGGGCTCGAACTCGGGTCGATCGCGTCAAAAAGCATGCGACTTACCATCTACGCCACTGAAACTGATGTTAAAATAACTTCTTTTTTTTAAATTGTTGACTAACCCAATCACACGTTAGTGGGCGGAGTTAGTGTAAATAGCCTTTGCCAACAAGATGGGCTATTTGCACTTAGTGTAAATAGACACTCCGTTGTTTCCAACATTGACAATAATCAAATATCAAATCAGCACATTAGAATGATCTCTGAAGGATCATGTGACACTTGAGACTGGAATAATGGCTGATCAAAATCCAGCTTTGCATCAGAGAAATAAATATAAAGAATATTAAAACAGAAAACCATTATTTTAAATTGTAGTATTTCACAATATTACTGATTTTGCCTGTATTTTTGATCAAATAAATGGAGGCTTGATGAGCATTATAACAGACTTCTTTCAAAAACATAAAGTAATGTGTCCAGACATTTGACCAGTACTGCATATAAACAAAAGACAGAGACTGTTTCCAGCAAATTTATTAACGTGGCCAATATCAAAAGCAGCAGGCTCGCCATGAGCAGCTTTGAGTACTACATTTCATTTCATCCTCAAGTTCTCAAACACATCTGGGTGTTCATATGGACACATGTGGTTTGGCACTGCAGGACAACCAGCTGTCCTTCCCATCTCCCTGTAGCACTCACTGTCTTACATTACAGATGATGGCTTTCCTAAGGACAAAAGTAGAAAAACAATTATTTGATTTAATGCACAATATTTACAAATAATACTATTAATGTTTAATACATCAGTACATGTTGGAATTAACATTAGACAAGCTTAATAAGTGATGAAAAATGTTTACCGTTAGCTTTTGTTAAATATTGCAATTAACGTATACACTATACAACATCTTGAATGTTGAATTTACAGAATACATGTCTATAATGCGTTACTCCCTACATTTATCTGCAGACAAGATCGCTAAACAACTAATTGGGCCTTTCGCACCGCAGGAACTTTTTCATAGTACCCAAACTAATTGTGGAACTACCCACTTTTTGGCGTGTTCGCACCACGGGAACTAGGAACGGTTTTAGTTCCAGGAACTCTGTTTGGAGGAACTAAATTAGCTCCTACATCAGAGTAGGGTCTTTTTTTTTTTAATGCCACAAGAACAAGAGGTATTACATATTCACATAATCAAATTAACATTAGCTGCCAGAGAGAGAGAAAAAAGAAAGAGAAAAAATAAAGGAAGAAAATTACATAAATTTCAGTACTTTCAAAGCATTACATGTTTTCAATGCTTTTTTTGTTTGTTCCACGAGATTTACATATGATTTAAAGTCATTTATAAAATGTACAAAATTTGGTTTACATTGAGCCCACTTCTTCTTATGTACAGTGGTGTGAAAAAGTGTTGGCCCCCTTCCTGATTTTTTTTTTTTTGCATGTTTGTCACACTTTAATGTTTCAGATTATCAAACAAATTTAAATATTAATCAAAGATAACACAAGTAAACACAAAATGCAGTTTTTGAATGAAGTTTTTTATTATGAAGGGAAAACAAAATCCAAACCCACATGGCCCTGTGTGAAAAGGTGCTTGCCCCCTAAACCTAATAACTGGTTGGGCCATCCTTAGCAGCAACAACTGCAATCAAGCGTTTGCGATAACTTGCAATGAGTCTGTTACAGCGCTGTGGAGGAATATTGTCCCACTCATCTTGGCAGAATTGTTGTAATTCAGGCACATTGGAGGGTTTTCGAGCATGAACCGCCTTTTTAAAGTCATGCCACAGCATCTCAACAGGATTCAGGTCAGGACTTTGACTAGGCCACTCCAAAGTCTTCATTTTGTTTTTCTTCAGCCATTCAGAGGTGGATTTGCTGTTGTGTTTTGGATCATTGTCCTGCTGCAGAACCCAAGTTCACTTCAGCTTGAGGTCACGAACAGATGGCTGGACATTGTCCTTCAGGATTTTTTGGTAGACAGCTGAATTCATGGTTCCATTTATCACAGCAAGTCTTCCAGGTCCTGAAGCAGCAAAACAGCCCCAGACCATCACACTACCACCAACATATGTTACTGCTGGTATGATGTTCTTTTTCTGAAATGCTGTGTTACTTTTACGCCAGATGTAATGGGACACACACCTTCCAAAAAGTTCAACTTTTGTCTCATCAGTCCACAGAGTATTTTCCCAAAAGTCTTGGGGATCATCAAGATTATTTCTGGCAAAACTGAGACGAGCCCAGTGTTTCCGCTACATTCATTCTGCCGTGGCGGCCCGGCACACCAAAAATCATCCCCGCCACGGCTGCAGCTTTTCAGTGACGTCACTCGATTCATTTACAGTCTGGTAATTTATAGTGGAGGAGACGTTAGTTACACACTAATTATTAAAAGGTGAGTATAATATAGCGCAAACTTAAGTGTAATCATAGTAGTGGTGTACGTTATGTGTAACGATTCGATTCAACCTCCAACATTACACAGTAGTTGTGAAACTGATCGCAGTTGATCCGTGGTCCATACGGACCAGACCTCAAGGTTCGGTTCGCATGTGATTAACAGACTAATTGCAAAAATTAACCATCATAGAGTGATTTTAAGCCATTCCAGCGCAAGACGAGGCAAATAGAACTTATTTCACTGTCCGTGTGCTGATTTCTGTGGCCACAGCTGCCGGACATGGCGCCCGCGCACAGATTTTTAAGCGCGCGCGAACACAGAGTTCATTCTTCCTTCGCATTTCCTTGTGTTTGAACAGACGCATACATACAGAATTATGTGAAAATGGACGTCTCAACAATCATTCTCGATAACGCAGTCACTCTACTTCAGTGAACGAAAACAAGTTATAAAGAAATAGCATGTGTATCATTATATTGGATCCGTGCATTCGGTCTTAAAGGGACAGCTGCCTATAAACACATGCTGTTATATATGACAGAAGAAAAGGGGCATGGTCATGGTCAAAATCATTGTGTCATTGTGACAACCCCCCCCCCCCCCGTGCAAATACAGCCTGCCGCCACAGCTGGAAAAAATCCTAGAGGACACACTGGAGCCTTTATGTTCTTTTTGCTCAGCAGCAGTTTTCGTCTTGGCACTCTGCCATGCAGGCCATTTTAAAAAAAGTTGACATCAACAGACAACTGGAGAATGCAGCCAAGCACCACACCAAAGCAGAGCCAGCAACGATGCAAAACTGTGGAAGCACGGGGCTGACAGCAACAAGAATATACTGAATACTGCTATTGTAGCAACAGGATGCTGCAACAAAAATACAACCATAACTAAGCTTCCGCATATGGCTAAAGCCTCTAATACACAATTTTACACATACCTGTGTAGGCAGTCCGACCGAACGCACGTCGCAAACACTAACCAGCTGACATCTTGTACAACTATAATTAGTACAAAACGATAACATTAATATAACAAACTGAATATTAACAGACATTAAACCACACTGCTGTAATACTTACCCTTCCAATCGACACACAAAGTCAAACAAAAGCGAGCCGTGACTAAATTAGCCACACTGCTAACAAGCACACAAAGTTGAACGCCAATACCACAAAGGGGCGGGGGCACCTGAGAACGACACGTCCGACTGGCACAAATCAGCCCTTTATAAACCCACTTATGCCCACTGATAGGCTAACAACATTCTAACGTGAATACAGGTGCTGGCCATAAAATTAGAATATCATGAAAAAGTTTATTTATTTCAGTAATACCATTCAAAAAGTGCACATGGATTCATTCATTACACACACACTGATATATTTCAAATGTTTATTTCCTTTAATTTTGATGATTATAACTGACAACTAATGAAAGTCCCAAATTCAGTATTCCAGAAAATTTGAATATTGTGAAAATGTTCAATATTGAAGACACCTGGTGCCACACTCTAATCAGCTAATTAACTCAAAACTGCAAAAGCCTTTAAATGGTCTCTCAGTCTAGTTCTGTAGGCTACACAATCATGGGGAAGACTGCTGACTTGACAGTTGTACAAAAGACGACCATTGACACCTTGCACAAGGAGGGCAAGACACAAAAGGTCATTGCTAAAGAGGCTGGCTGTTCACAGAGCTCTGTGTCCAAGCACATTAATAGAGAGGCGAAGGGAAGGACAAGATGTGGTAGAAAAAAAGTGTACAAGCAATAGGGATAACCGCACCCTGGAGAGGATTGTGAAACAAAACCCATTCAAAAATGTGGGGGAGATTCACAAAGAGTGGACTGCAGCTGGAGTCAGTGCTTCAAGAACCACCATGCACAGACGTGTGTAAGACATGGGTTTCAGCTGTCGCATTCCTTGTGTCAAGCCACTCTTGAACAAGAGACCGTATCAGAAGCATCTTGCCTGGGCTAAAGACAAAAAGGACTGGACTGCTGCTGAGTGGTCAAAAGTTATGTTCTCTGATGAAAGTAAATTTTGCATTTCCTTTGGAAATCAAGGCCCCAGAGTCTGGAGGAAGAGAGGAGAGGCACATAATCCACGTTGCTTGAGGTCCAGTGTAAAGTTTCCACAATCATTGATGGTTTGGGGTGCCATGTCATCTGCTGGTGTTGGTCCATTGTGTTTTCTGAGGTCCAAGGTCAACGCAGCCGTCTACCAGGACGTTTTAGAGCACTTCATGCTTCCTGCTGCTGACCAACTTTATGGAGATGCAGATTTAATTTTCCAACAGGACTTGGCACCTGCACACACTGCCAAAGCTACCAGTACCTGGTTTAAGGACCATGGTATCCCTGTTCTTGATTGGCCAGCAAACTCACCTGACCTTAACCCCATAGAAAACCTATGGGGTATTGTGAAGAGGAAGATGTAATACGCCAGACCCAACAATTCAGAAGAGCTGAAGGCCACTATCAGAGCAACATGGGCTCTCATAACACCTGAGCAGTGCCACAGACTGATCGACATTCCACGCCGCATTGCTGCAGTAATCCAGGCCAAAGGAGCCCCAACTAAATATTGAGTGCTGTACATGCTCATACTTTTCATGTTCATACTTTTCAGTTGGCCAACATTTCTAAAAATCTTTTTTTGCATTGGTCTTAATTGATATTCTAATTTTCTGAGATACTGAATTTGGGACTTTCATTTGTTGTCAGTTATAATCATCAAAATTAAAGGAAATAAACATTTGAAATATATCAGTCTGTGTGTAATGAATGAATCTAATATACAAGTTTCACTTTTTGAATGGTATTACTGAAATAAATAAACTTTTTCATGATATTCTAATTTTATGACCAGCACCTGTACAGGGAGGATCTAACTACCCTGCCACACCATCATCCAAAGATTTAAGCCTGCCCAGCCGGTGTGCCACATCCAGACCATCTGCTACCACCTGTTTATCCGTGTCCGAAACCACCGCTTTGCATACTTCCATGACTCTCATTTTCATTAGTTTGTTCGGACAGTCCATACAAACGCAAGCACCATCTGCGGCTATAACGTTCCTGTTCATAAATTTTCGTGTTCATTTCCTTGACCTTTTTTTCCAGGAGAGCATTTGCATTTTTTAGCACTTCGTTTTCTTTCTGCAGAACCATTACATCATCATGCACTGAGGTAAGAGATTTGCCCAAAGATTCAATGTTGGAAGAATTCTCTTTTACCATTCTTTCAAGCTGGTCGGATCGCTCGTTGATATTCTCCGAGAGAATTCGGATGATATTCTCCTGCACATCACTAAAAGAAAGTTCACTTTGTTTGGCCGAGGAGTCAACAACATTTTTGTGTCTTTTGAAGGTTGATTTTTGCTTGGTGTATTTGGGCAAGAATCACAACTTCCTCCGCTTTTTACTTTACATGCATACGAGTGAGTTTCGTTACCTTCTCTTCTCTTTTATAGTACCGACCTCCATCTCTGCGCCAAGATCCTCAGCAGTTTTTCTGAATTGTACAGTGAAACTGATGATGATTTCGTAATTCAATATTATCTTGTTGCACTACTCCAACGTCAATATTTATTTGAATTCGGCAGCTATAAGCAACCTATCAATAATAGCTATCAACTTAACATAATAGCTATGGAACTAGTATGTCCATTTGTGAGAAATACCCGATTTGTTTCTCAGCTTAGAGAACCACGGCGCCATCTTGGAGCTTCCCCCCCAAAGAGCGAGATTGAGGTCTCTGCAGAGCAAAAGTGTCCGTTTCTGAATTTCTGGTCGTTTTCAAACTGCTGGGTGTTTCTGAATCATGCAATCAAAATGATCCCCTGACCTAACCCCACCCCTAAACCTACCATTACAATGATGTCAGCCAATCAGGTAACATGGCCGAAAAATTCCCCGATCTGGTAACTCCCATTACTTTGCTGCAGAGACCTATACTTGCAAAGAGCAGGGTCTAAAACAGTTCTAGGAACTATCCGTGACGTAAGTGTACGCTGATTGGCTAAACGCATACGAAAACTCCCTCATCCACCATGATTTAAAACACTGTGTAAACATATACTGTGTAAGCATTGTATCGTACTGAGAGCATTTATTAACGGCATTTACCTGAAGACTTCGTCTATGGTGTTTTGTGCTTCTATCAGCCTCAATGAAATAGTGATGGGAAGTTCGGATCATTTTACCGACTCGGACCTTTGAGTCTCGTTCAGCAAAATGAACGAATCTTTTTTCGAGTCATTTCGTTCATTTCGTTCATTTTAGCAAAATATAATTCAAATATTCGATATAGACGAACTAATCAATTCTCTTTCCGGCTCAGGCTGCATTGGTTAAGCGTATGGGGCTGTCACGTGAAGAATGAACGACTCAAACCTGAGAATGCTGTGCAATACGCATGCGCGACTGAACGAATCACTCCCCGAGACGACTCGTTCTTCCCGAGTCACATTAAAGATTCGTTCAAAATGAATGAATCGTTCAAGAACGACCCATCACTACAATGAAATGTAACACTGCCAGTTGATGTTGGAGATTCTTAGTCGTCCTTTCAATTACTTGACGTATACATCGAAATTCCATGTCCATTATTGTGAAACCCGTGAGACACAACAAAAACACAGCTCCGATCACAGCATCCTCCATCCTCCTGTTGTTAACGTTGTTCTTCTTTGTTTACGTTGGTGAACGCCGCGTACAAATGACGTCGCTGTCGACCGGCTTACGTTACTTCCAGTACTTTAGTAGTGTACTTATAGTTCTGGAACTAAAGCAGTGCGAAAGGCCCTAATGTGAACTCATTTAATTATAGCCCACATAACGCTTGCAAGAACAAGGAAATAAAAGCTTGGCCTTTTTCACGAAACAAGAATCAAATCGCTAGGCGCATATGTCAGCAATGACGAAAACACAATGCTGCATCATACTTGAAGAGTTAACGTAAATAAATACAAGGAATCAAATGGAAAAAACAAAAACTTTTCCTTACCTGAATGGAAATGTGCGCTGTATATCAGAGTTGCTAGTGGCTATTCTGCTTCTCGCTTCACTGCTGCAATCCAGGCGCGTTCCTCGGACATCTAAACCCTTTAATTTCCAATTATTTATAAATTAATGTTAATTCCAGGCCAGAGGGAGCACCCAACCACCGAGCAACAAGGATCTAATTTTAATTTTGACATTTTAAGAAGGAGGATTAAATAAATTTCAATCCCACTGTGCATCACACGCCTGCCGCCATTGTTTTGAATGCGCTCGAAACGTCAGAGGAACAAAGACGTCACTTCCTTATACCGCCGAATATCCGTTGAAATGGTCTATAGAAAACACAGGTGATCTGAGAAAGCTTATTAAATAACTTCATATGCATTTTTCACAATATATTTCACCTATATCATCATGCATCTTTAAAACCTACAAACGTAAATTCTCTTTTCTTAAGATTTTTTTTATGTTCTGTACATTGTTCTCTTTTCTGCATTTCACCTCTGCTGCAGTTTATTTCTAATAAACCTGACACAGTACTGTATATTACATATTGTTGGCTCTGTGACAGTTTATGTTCCTATATTATTCCATGCTGATGCAGCAGAGTTGGAGGGGACCTCTTGTCGAAGAACATCTCCAAGGCACTATGAACCATCTGACTAGTAAGTAGAACCTCAAGCAGTCAAAAGTTTATCAAATATTAAAAAATATATCAAATAAATATACAATATTTTTTGAGTCCTTTATGTCTTACAAGGCCATCCTGTTTAACACTGCATTGAGGACACTGCAACCTACAGAGGGGTACAACGTAATTCAAAATGAGACACAGAAGATAATAAAAAAGTGCTATGAAATGAAAATTAATAATGGTAAGACAGAACCGAGTACTGTGACTGTGCCTCACTTCAAAGTGAAACAGTCTGGAATGGTCATCTGCCATACCAGATGGAGGGTGAAGGAATTAGAAGTAAGATTTTCTAAACTTTAAATGTAGTAAAGTGTTTGTTCAAGTAGACTGTGTTGCTTGTGGAAACCTCACACAAGCCCGGAAGGTGCTTAAAACCGAAAATCTTAATTGCACTCTTGAAAACTGTTCACCAAAGACTAAATTTCAGTCCGGCAGAATTTTCTGCACACTTCACCACCAAGATCAAAATGAGCATTGTGAACGTAAAAGCTTCACATTACATTTATAACAATCATTATTAATATTTGAATTGTATTTCAGGGCTGTTCGTGAAGACCGACAATCAAGAGATGTTGTGACAACCTGGACAGAATTCAGCTCCAGATCCAGCCTCCACACCAGACTTCTCACTCACATTGCTTTCTAATAGCATATTATTTGTTCTCTTCAGAGTTAGGTGCATGCAGGTATTACTTGATTTTAGATATAATGAAAACTATATATATATATATATATATATATATATATATATACAGTATATATATTTTTTTTTCTTCCCCCAAAGCACCTAAAAGCCATTTCACACTTGCTATACTCAAAAAAGGGTGAACGCACTGACCAAACAAAACAAAATAAGCATTTTTTTAAAACGAGAATAGTTTTTGTGGCAGTGTGAAATGACCATAATGCTGTATGTTAGGTGTGAAATTCATTAAACTTGGTTTGCTATAATACTTATATTCAGAGGTGCATCAGTGTGAATCATAATTCCCCCCACATTTGCTTTATATCCATAAAGTGATATATTTGTCATAGTATTCTTTCATTGGTTAACTAACTCATTAAGACAATCTCTTGCTCCCACCTACTGGCATAACAATGTAACCTGCAATGATTTTTTTTTTTTTAAGAAAAAACTATTTTTTTGCATGATTTCAAATTAATTATTGGAAGTGGGTTGGTTAAGGGCCTGATTAGCTGATGTATTAGTATGCTTGATTCAGATTCAATAGAGGAGCGTGTGATTAGTTGAGAAATTGTGCATAGTTAATGATGGCTCTTAAATATTTAAATACAGTGTGTTGAATGCCTACTAAGACGTTCATAATATTTTGAACCTGGATGCTTACAGAAGGATAATCTTTCATTTATATGCCAGAAACATCATAAGCATTCATGATTTTGTAGGTTCATGCTGAACTGGTATTTATAAATGTACTCTTTAGATTAATAAATCAATTTATATTGTCACTGTTTTTAAGTTACTTTGTCTGGAAAGTTTTCCAGTGCCCAAATTTTGTTTGTATTCTGTTTATTATGAAGAGGCAAATTATAATCTCGATAATGAAAACATTCAACGTGTGGAGATTAAATTTATTTGCATAAAGTTTGAGTAAACGGGAATATATTCTATGAAACATGTTTAAGTTTATTTAATTGAATATTTGAATGTTTTAAAATATATTTACATATATTGTATAAAATATATTTGTATGTATTGTGACGAGTCGGCTGCCTCCCCCCTTATTATCATCACCACCCCGTCCCGTATTCGCCGCCCTTCACCAGGCTCCTGACGGGAGTGGGTGTGTGAGAGAGGAGGGGCGCTGAAACAGCCAGGGCTGGAGGCGTGTGATGAGGTGCACCTGATGTGAATAGAGCCTCATCACCGCCGCTGTTTAAATGCCGAGCGCGCCTCTCCTCGGGAGACCGGTCTCTTCCCCGTGCATGCACGCTGGTGTCCTCGCGGGTCCAGGAAGGGAGCGTCGAGAAGGGAGACTGCCGCACCCGTTATGGCTGACGGGCCAGGTTGCCGGGCCGTTTAATCCCCCAGAAGCTCCGTGGGCCAAGGAGTAGGACGAAGCCGCTCGAGAGAAGCCGCCACCACTCGCTCCCGGACCTGAGAGGGGAGCGCGTGCGGCCACCGGACTCCGCCCCTTCCCTGGACCCTTCCTTTCCGAACACTGCCCTCCTTCACGTACCCCGCAGCACGATGAGGACACCAGATCCCCTGTTTATTTTGGACACTTTTTCCCCCTTTTTGGACACTATTTTGATTATTATTGTTTAATAAAAACCTCTCCGAGGCCTAACGCCACGCCCACTGTGTCTGTCGTATGCTCCTCCCGCCACAGTATAGAAATGTAATATGTTAACAAATATTAGAAATTCATATATGGATATATATTGCAAATTAATATATTTACCTAGTCTGATATCTAAATGTATTTACATATAAAGAAAATAAATATATGTAAATATTTCCGATAAACATATATTTAATAAATGTGAAAAATATTAAAAAGCGGCCAAAATCAAATATTTAAATATATTTTCAATATATATTTCAAAATATATTTACATATATTGTATAAATATATATTTTTATGTATAGAAATGTAATATGTTAACAAATATTAGAAATTAATACATGGACATATATTGCAAATAAATATATTTACATAGTCTGATATCTAAATGTATTTACATATAAAGGAAATAAATGTATTTAAATATTTCCGATAAACATATATTTAATATATGTGAAAAATATTAAAAAGCAGACAAAATCAAATATTTTAATAGATTTTTTATATACATTTCATAATATATTTACATATATTTTATAAAATATATTTTCTTCTATTTGAATTTAAGATATTTAAATATATCAAAATATATTTCAATGTGACTTCTGTATGGGACGTCCACTATGGTTTCGGACACCACTAAAAATGGCCGTCACCTCAAATGGTGCCCTATTTGAGGGTATAGGGGGCGATTTCGGATACAGCCTTTGACAGCACTAGTCTGTTTAATTCCGTTTTGCCCTTATTTGGAAGTTCCTGTCTTCATTAGTCATTATCATTGTTTATTCGTATCACCTCTTATTATTCATGTCGTTTGCTCCTTTGTTTCCTGTCCCTTATAAGCCTTCAGTTTCATTATGTTTTTTGTCTGCTGTTATATGTCTTCCTTTGTTGGCTTTATTGTTGATAGTGTGGTTAAAAGATTTGTATTCTGAAGAACTCCTCGTCTCCTCGCTCCTTCGTACCCAGCACACCGTGACAGATAAAAGCATTTATGTCTTAAAAACATGTTCATACAGTTCTTTCCCAGTGAAATCTTAAACTGACAACATGCTGTCAAGCTGCAAACGAAAAGCACTTTGAAAACAGGTTGAACATAAACATGTGCATAGTCTTATCGCTTTATGTAGGAAAAAATAGACATTATTCACTGATTACGTCGTTGCAACTCTCAAATCTTATTCTCAAATGCACATTCTTAAACTTTACACACCAAGATATGTTGTCGAGTGATGTCACATACACACCATTAGCTCTTGCATCTTATTAACTTTTAATTGTGTTTTTTTTTTTATCTATTGGAGCTGTTGTCAGTTCACGATTTGAAGAAAAACTTGCTTTCCACAGAAGAAAGTAAGTCATATGAGTTTGAAGACGTTTAAAAATAAAGATTCCAAAAGGGGGGGGGTTTGCAGCAATGTCATTTTTGGAACCATTTTTGGGTCCCTTAAGGACCTTTCAGTTAACCGTTTTTAAAAGATATATATGTTTTTTTCCCTTTACAAAAGAACCTTTTGTGGAATGGAAATTTTTTATTATTTGTAGAACCATCAAGGCCAACAAATGACTTTAATTTTTAAGAGTGTAGCCAACATGAGTGAATAAATGATTAATTTTATTTTTTAATTGAGCTGTTCCTTCAACGATATATTTGAATTCATTGATCTCAGACTGGTTGTTAGGCTAATAACCATGTGACTCATTGCACTTTTTATATAATGTGTCTGTGTGAGCACTACAGCAGAACACCTCCTACCAACCTCGATCGTGTTGCAAAGGTAAAGGATCCAAATAAAGCATGTCATTATAAGCAGCAGTGCACCTGATAGTCTCACACAACCTCATAAATTCAAATTAAACCCTTCTGTTGTGTTCCAGACGCCTCTTATCTCGTCGAAAATGCCTGGAAGAGCACGGCCCGTGGCATTTCGGTGGTTAGTGAGCGGCTCTGCTGGAGTCTGTCTGGCACTGTGGGTCGGACGCTTGGTGCCAGCCATGACATGTGCATAACCGTGTGAAGCTGAACACCTGAGCGCTCGTGCCAGACCTGATGGGACCCGCGCTCACAGAAGATCGCATTTATTTTCCCAAGTGCTGAGTGGCGCGTTCGGTTTTAAGGTGACTGTATATATTTTGAATCGCTGCACCAAAAGAGAGCATTTCACCACCACTTTATCCGCGGAAGAGCAGATGTTGTAAATACAATCCTGTTTTCATTTCAGAAGATCACACTTTTGAATTACTTCCACTGAGGCGGCGAAGCAGAACTGGAGTGTTCTCCTCTAATCGAATTTACTCAAAACGTCGCACCTTTAGTTCCACGAAGTCAAACATTAGCGTTCTGCCGGGAAGGCATTGCGAGGGAAAGGTCCTCAGGTCATGCTTTGTTATGTACAGTCTGAGCACACACATTTTCCAGGTTAATCACTCACAACCAGGCAAATTCTACCCTACTAACTGCCTCAATTAAATGCCATCATCACCCATGCGGCCTTATGGGACACTTGATGACTCAAATGGAGACAGCGTGCTTCGTGACACAATAGCAGTGCAATATGAGAGCTGAATGGGAGACGAAACTGAGAGAAAATAAGCTAATAAAGGCAACAGAGCAGTTATTTTACTTTTAAGTTCTTTGTTTTTTTGTTTTTTTTCAAAATTATGGTCGACTGATGAAAGTCAATCGTTATTTAGCTTGTGTTGTTGTCGTCGTGCGATCTTTAACAAACATCTTGCAGACGTACATATGTGCTAATCTGGGAAAACACTCTTGAACTGAGGTTCATTTTGGAGCTCATCCGATAAATGGATAAGCTGTTTTAGATTGTCTATAATAGGCCCAATTTTTAACCATTTTCCACATTGACCTAAAAATGCTTCAATTAAAAAACTTCTCATTATAATATAATTTACCATATACTACAACAACCTGATAATCATTATCCCTGATAATATTTCAGAAGTCATGTGTTGTGTTTTCTATCAGCTGTTAAACCTGCTAACAGGGAACGTTCTCAGAACTTTGGGTGACTGGAAATTTTCAACAGATGACTTAATGGGAACATTAACAAAATGTTCAGAATGCATTTAGATGATTTGATCAGCCATCTGATCCAATCAGTTAAACGGGTTTGCGAAAAGCTCTGAAATTGTTTGGGATTCAGTTTGATTCGTTTGGACAGTTCACTCACTCACTAAATTGTTTGCGGTGGTTGCTTACATCAAAATAGTAGTAGGATACTTCCCAGACAGCAACATAGTGTTGGCCCACATCCGGCCCACATTTGGCCCGTGTGAAATCCATGCGGGCCAGATGTGGGCCGGATCTGGAACGACACTGGTTGCTGTCTGGGTTTATAACACAGAAAACACAAAGAGCACTAGATGAGGTGGATATTTACCAACAGTTCAATTTAGGAAACAAAATGTATTCTATCATTTGTCAGCAATAAAGCAGATGTGTAGTGCACATTCAGCTTGTGAACGACTATAGGCTATACTGCAGGTAAAAACTATGTATATGCTAACCTTATATCCATAAAGGTATCCGGAATTATGAAAATTATGAAAAGCTAGACCCTGCTGCCGTAAAACAATATGCATATATGAAACATAAGCATGCTGCATTTTGGGCATATTATGTTATATTTTATTATCTCCATAATAAAAATGGTTATTTGGCCTTTCTGATCCAATTTTGTGTGAAAATGTATTTAACTCTGTGGGGAGAGGAAAAAAAGTCAAGAAAACAATATTACAAGTTTTGGCTGACGTTTCCAGAGTGATGGTGATTGCTTCTGGTTCATTCAACACACTGGAAATGTAAGGTCAAACTCAATGCATTGCATAGTGGGACACATGCACATTTTGGCAAATGCAGTAGGTCACCTGGGCATTTCATGCATATAGAAAATTTGCATATTAAGCATGGTATATACTGCAGAAACAGTAGTATGCTATTCAGAACAATTGCAAATGTCACTAAGAGCAGCATAAAGCTTCTTTTTGAAGGTCAGAACGATATTGTAAGGAATGGACTCCACAAAATAATTGCCATATTGAAGAATAATTAAATTTAACATTTAAGATTGGCTGAAAGCAAACCTATGCCTTTGACAAAGCATCACCTGAAACACTTAGAAACGCTGTTTTCAAAGCAACACCGTGTTGCATCAAAAGCTGCTACTCTTATATTGTGCAGAATGTGTATTTGCATTGGCAAACATGCTTTGGCATTTAGCATTACACTCTCATCTGTCTTCTTGGGGCCGCAGGCCGACACGGCTGCCTTTTTGCTTTAAATATTTAAGCAGAATCTGGAGGGGACATGGGAGCAATTACAAATTCATCATCTGGACCTGATCAATAGCTAATATAGGTTTCTAAATAAAATGCTTTTAAGAGAAGTTACATACTTGCCTGTTTAGTGTCGGCAGACAGACACAATTAGCCCACAATACAGCCTTTTGCAATTAAATTAGTGAATATCTGGACTGGAATATAGTGAGATTTGTTCATTCTGATTTTTAAAGATGCTATAGACGATGCAGGGAAAAGTTATTGGCTGTCTCCTATTTTTATATTAGCATTGCGGGATCTCATTGTGTCTATTGGATTATTTATGTATGAATGCCACCCCAACATAAATAAACATTATGAGGCAGATAGGGTCATAAAATATTATTGAAGGGCATTATGTTTATTGCAGATTTCCTAGATTAAGATAGAGTTTGCGTCTGGTTATATGCAACATGCGCCCACACACATACATATGGGCTGTTTTTACTGCTATACCCCCTGCTATTGATATCACAGGGGGACATCAAATATTCTGAAGGGAGACAGAGCTTGGATAAAGGATGTGTTTCATGTGGAAATCATTTTATTCTGTATTAAAAATGCATAACTAAAAGACCTGATCTTAGACCTCTGTTTAACAGGCAGATGACCAGTGACTTGACACTTTTTAGAATCCAATCACATCCCCTGGTGCTGATGAATTTATGATCATAATCTAGATATCATTATTTCTAGATATGTTTCTAAATATTATATAATTATAATTCTTTTGGAAATGTTTGGAGCTGTTCATGCCATTTTTGGGGTCATTTTTAACCCAATGGTTATTGTAACTCTGGGTCATCATATTCTGTTTCAAATTGTTCATACTTTGCCCTGAGGTAGTAATTAATCCTGTGTTATCAGGTTTCAGGATTTCATGTTAAAGCTAATCCTTCTTATTTGCATGTGTTTGCGGGTTTAAATAATTGATTGGACAAGCACAGAATGCAACCAGTGTTTATAACCGCTCGTCCATCTGTGAGGATGTTTATCATTCTTAACGCTGTTTCTTTTTTAGGTGCAGGGCATTACAGTTTCTGCGACTATGCAAATGCATTAATATTTATAAGGCAAGCACTGTGTACATTTATTATTTGTCCAGAACAGCACAGTTTCACAATGTATACCTTTGTGTATTTTGTTTGTTTGTTTGTTTAAATAGACCAAGAAAATTGCAGCTTAACTTGACAGCCAGTGTATTTCCATTGCACATAAAAAGCAGCTTTGACACAGCTTTTGACACTTTGACACTTTCACAATAACTCTGTTCCACAGGAGAACAATCTGTGGAAGGTGTGATTTGCATGTGTTTTTTGCCACAATGCTTAAAGGAATAGTTCAATCAAAAATGAAAATTTGCTGACAATTTACTCACACTCAGGCCATCAAATATGTACTGTAGATGAGTTTGTTTCTTCATCAGAACAGATTTGGAGAAATTCAGCTATTTCATTACTTGCTCACCAATGGATCCTCTGCAGTGAATGGGTGCCATCAGAATGTCCAGATAGCTGATAAAAACATCACAATACTCCACAAGTAATCTGCACGATTCCAGTCCATCAATTAGCATCCTTGAAGTGAAAAGCTGTGTCTTTGTAAGAAAATAAATCCATCAAGGTGCTTTTAACTTCAAATTGACGCTTCTGGCCATAATCCATAGTAATGCTTCCTCCAGTGAAACAGTCCATTCCCTGTTGTCCTTTAACATCAAAATTATGTGTTTAGAATTGTTTTAGACTGTTGTCACTTGTAAACAGTGCTTGATGTGCATATTTTTCTCCTGATTCAGACGAGATGACTTTTTTTACTGGAGAAAGCAATGTTATGGCTAGAGGATTCATAGTTTAGCTGAAAGCAATGGTTTAAAGATAATGCTTTAATGATGGATTTAAATAATTTTAGCTAAAAACATGCAGCTTTTCACTTCACAAGACATTAACTGATGGATTGTAGTCGTGTGGATTATTGTGAGGTTTTTATCAGATGTTTGGATTCTCATTCTGACGGCACCCATTCACTGCAGAGGATCCATTGGTGCGCAAATGATGTTGGATGCCAAATTCATCCAAATATGTTTCAATGAAGAAACAAACTTAGTAACATCTTGGATGGCCTTCATGAGATGAGTAAATTTTCAGCTAATTTTCTCTTTGTGGTGAACTATTCCTCGTCAATGTGTTTTAGGAACACTTTTTACCAAGAATAATGATGTGATAAAGGAACAATTTGATGATAACTAAACAACTTTAAAAAAACTCTGCGTTTCCTCATTCTATTCTAATTTATACTAATAAAAAACGTAATTAAGCTACTGCACATCTTCACACAACGTGTCATTATGTGAAGTGTTAGCCTATGTGTGTACGAGAGAGCGCGCGCGCGATCAGCGCCCTAATATAACTGTCTTTAGGACCCAGTTCCCTCTCTGTCTCTTTCTTTGTAGTTATCCCCCTTTCTTTCTTTCTTTCTTTCTTTCTTTCAGGCGAAAAAAATAAACAGTGAACAGTATGCGATTCAGTAAAGAAGATCTGAGATCACGGCGCATCAAGGCGCGTACGGTGCGTTAGCTAAAGAGAGAGAGACGTGGTGGAGGATCAGAAACCCTCAGTGATGCTCATATGCATCTGATATTATAGTGAATTATTATGGGAATTCATTAACGCTCGTTCCCGATCCACGTGCGCGCTCTTTAATAACACTCGTGATCCGGTTCCATCGGCTGGGAATAAACTTTCACATTCCGGTTGTTATTTATCATCCTTTATTCATAAGGACAAAGCGGATCTGGTGGATCACAGGTGGGTGTCCTCTCCATAAAGTACAGGATCTTGTGTTTCTGGCCATGTGTGTAAATGATGCCCAGCCATATGTTGCCATTTACATGGAGATCATCATCACAGCGCGAGCCGTGGTCACTTGGTCAAGGTTTTCTCATCTTATGATTTAAAATGTTTTTTTTAAGAGATATTGATATTCATATCATGAATTGTTACACGCTGTAAATATTTATGAAATGTCTGGGATCCATCATCTAAGCTCAGCAGGTGGATCGTACGGACCGTGTGCGCTTATGGACCAACTTAAGCCTTCACCAAGTGTGTGATTGGCAGTATTTTACTAAACCAAACCTCAGTTTCTTCACCTGATTTGTGAATTTGTCTTCTTATACACAGGTTTGAGTGGCAGAAATGAGGGAGAGGTTCGCGTTTTATCTTCTCATCTTCGTGTTGACGCTGTTTTGGCACACCAGGTAGGACTGACAGTCTTGACTTCGCTCTTTAAATGGGCTTGAGGATATAATACATCAAAATAATTGCTATAAACCTAATTTGAGGATACTGGGATTGACTCGAAACCTTTCGTCTCCGTGCGTAACTGGAGACTTTTACGCGCACGACTCCTGTGGTCACCGAAAGAAATCGCTCTGCTGACAAAGAATGACAAAGATTGGCTTCATGTTTATTTGATGAGGACTAATTATTGCAAGTTTAATTCATGCAAATTAGCATTGGGTTTTTTGAGAGGCTTCGTGAAATCATTGGTTTTTGAACAGTAATGAATCCTCTAGGTGGTGCAGGACAGCGTGGAACCATGAGGAGCGCTTTCTCATTCAGGGGAGGTACTACAGGTGCATATGCTGATTGTTCTTTCTTTCTTTTAATTAAAACTGAAAGCTAGAAACATGTAGCCTACCCTATCAAGCGTTTAAAATTCGAACATCTTATTAAACAAAGAAAATCAAAAGTCATTCAGAAAATGTCACTTAGCATATTTTTGTAATCGCGATCTCAGGTTGTTTAAAAATAAATAAATGTACATATTTGCATATATAAATGTATATTAACATATATGAACACGACTTATGTCTAGGGAAAATAGTAGGCTATTTTGTAATATAAAAAACAACTTTATTTCGGAATATTCCATGATACTTTTCATTTGTGAATGACACTTGATAGACTAATCATGAATTTCCAAACCCTCATTTCAGAAGCCTATTCATAATAATGAAAAACCTGCCATTTCAAATTAGGGGTCTCTTACTATTATAAAATATGAAATACTATGTTTAATTTGAACACGAAAATGGCTTTTCATAGATACTGATTTTATGTAACGAGTGAAGGACACAAAATCATTTAAATTAATGTTTATATATTAAATTGTCTGGCATTTTGTGTGTTTTTATGCAGTTTGTTTTATTGCAAGTATTGTGGAAATTGCAAATTGCAAAATCCAACCAAAGTGGTTGTTTATGCCTGTATACTTTTAGTGCAGTGAACAGATTTGTGCATGTATGTGTTTTGGAGCGCCCATTAAGTGTTTTGGTCGAAGTTTTGCTTGTGATCCTGATCAAACAATAATAAAAAGGGGCAAGCTTGATTTTATTGCAAAGCCATGATTAAATAGTGACCACATGGATTATAATTACTCTGACCCCTCTATACACACTCAACTGCAGGTTCATTTCCAATTTAATCAGAACTTAATATGATGGCCTGTTTACCTTTTATTCATATTAAATCATCGACTTAGACCCTCTCCTGGTAGTGAATATGGTCACATCGTGCCATAGGCTACCAATCAATAAACCAATATCATATAAATCTAGATAATTCACCTGATAAGCAACCCCACCCTCCTGTTTGTGTCATAAAGTCGATTCATGAAATATGATTTACTGGTTTCCACGAGCAGTGAATTCACTCTGAATAACTGGAATCGGGATGGCATCAGATAAACCTCCCTCTAATCTGGGTCATGCATGGATGTGCCCTGCAAAAGGAGCGCTAGTGGAGGTTTGGATCTTTTTGGATGGAAATCACATTCTGAAGAACTTGCTCAGTCATGTCCATTTATGATCTTTGGCTTTGTTCCAAAACCTAGTGAGCTGCCTCACTACTGTCTACATAGACAGCTGCCTTGCACTGCAGCATCCTAACTGACTGATTTGGAATGCTCTATGTATAGGCAACAACTTCATTAGCTCGACAGCTCAACATCTAACTGATGCTCTAACTGATATTTTTTCTTGCTTTGTTATTTAGCTATTTATGCATGCTATATGTCCAAAACATTTATCCTTACAAGGTAGCTTTGGAAGAAAATGCACCTATGATGCCTCTAAATGCGTTCTCAATCGTCTGCTCAAAGGCTTTGAAACAGTGCAAGTTAAAGGGCTTTAACAGTCAGCTAGCAAACAGATCAAGCTGACGCTCAAAATGCATGCATGATTGCTTATGCTAATTAAGCCAATTATGTTTAATTATATTCCTGAGAAGCGTTTCACAAACTTTCCTTTAAGTAGAACATGTGAAAGAGTGCTCTAATCACATCACAGCAGTGTTGGGGAGTTAGCAACACTAATATTTCTGGAAAGAAGGATACTTTTAAAAAAAAAAATAGCAATGTAGTTTGACAAAACACTTGCTGTTTTCATGTTTCATTGTGTTATGCATAAACAAGCTAAGGCAGTAATCAAAGCACACTCTTAGAATAGTTCTTTCTTTCTCAAGCATTGGGAAATCATGTTTCAGCAAAACGACTGTGCAGTTTAATGCTTTAAAAATAGTGTGTGTGCGTTTGCTTAAAGTGATTTTATTTGTAAAATAAATTAAAGTGGTTAAAAATCATTACTTAAAAAAAGTCATTAAATTGTATGCATGTTGTACGTATTTATGTATGCATTTACTTACGTTAATATTTGGTTACACTTTATTTTGATAGTCCACTTTAGACATTCTACTAACTATAAATAATTCTGTAACTACATGTCATTTAATTCTTATTAATTTGCAACTACATGTCTACCAACTCTGTTACGGAGCCGACGAGAAGGGAGGCGTGCGGATCCATGTGCCAGTTTTTATTATGAAACATAGTCAAATCACAAGCAGGGTCAAACAACAGCAAACAGGTATGGCACGGGCAAGACACAAGAGTAATCCTAGGGCAAGCGTGGGTCTTTGATCAGCGAACAATATCCAGAGGGCCCGACAAGAGCGGTAATCCGACAACGAGAGCAATAGTCCAAGCAGGGGCGAACAGAGTACAAAACGACAAGACTAAAGAGAGAACCAAGGCAGGCTAAAAACTTCAGGGCTGGCAGAGATCAGACAATAAACGAGATACACAGGCTAGGATCACGATACAGATGACTAGGAAATAAACTAGACTTAAACTTACACTCAGAAAACACGGAAGGGCTCCATAGAGTAGCTATCACTGGGAGAGCAATAAATGCTAGACAATATTCAGCGACAAAAGCAGGATCTGAGTGTTTTATATAGTGAGTGTAATAGCTTTCAGGTGAGCGAGTGATTGAGACAGCTGTGTGTACTTAGTGCAATGGATGATGGGAAATGCAGTCCAGGCTAATATGTAACAGTCTGGCTGTATCTGAAATCGCCCCCTACACCCACTATTTGAGGGGACAGCCATTTTAAGTGGTGTTCGAAACCATAGTGGATGTTCTCGAGTGAACTCATTCAATCCCACAATGCACTGCAAAAACGAATGTACAACCGATGTACACTCAACGGCTAGAGAATCCCCAGAATGCATTGTGAGAGTCGCGCGCCGAGTCAATTCCCGTGTCTCGCCAGACGATGGCGCCCGCAGCTGAATCATCCATTCATTGATTTTAGAAGCACTCGTTCACAGCATAATACAGCTTAATACAACACAGGTACAGAATTAATTGTAAATTGACTATTAGGGTTTATAAATAATTTCCGTGACAGCGTTCAAGATAAATCCTTCAATCTTACTAGTGGAGCTACCCGTATCAAATGATTATTAAACAGCAAGTAAACTATGCAAAAGCAGCAGTCTTCCGGTGCACTCAGTGTCCGAATTCACCACGAACCGGATTCGAAAGACACTCGAAAATTCGAAAACTCGAAAAAAAATCGAATTTTTTAAATTATGCAATCTGAATACTATCCAGACATGTAAAAAAAAAAAAAAAAACTTAATTGTAAAGGCTAGTTTGACTATGGGGCTGTCTTCAGAGTAGCTTTCCACAAGTCTGACAGCTAAAATGAGTCTCAAAGATGTAAAATGTCATTTGAATCTGGTGCAATAATTCTCTGAACATCTTAGATGAGAGCTGTAACCCGCAGCGTATGAAACTAGGATCATTAAAGTGCTAAAAGACGTCAAAAGCATTGCGAAGATCAGGTAATTCCTCATTTCATTCAGTCTGTAGTTTCGCCACTCTCATTTTTGATGTCTTTCCCATGCTGTTCATGAGCCTGTTAAGTTCACACACACACTCTCGACTTTGTTGTGTAGGTCAGTGTCCGCAGATGCCACAACAGATGCCTTCAAAAATAACATCACCCTGTTCACACGCATCCTGGACCGCCTGCTGGATGGCTACGACAACCGGCTAAGACCCGGACTGGGAGGTGAGTTAGTAGTGTCTGAATTAAATGGCTTGCCTTTGATATCCCAGGAAAGATAAAGGATGCCGCAATGAGAGCACATATGAAGGCTGAAATCATCTCTGCTCTTCTCCAGAATCAAGTTTATCTTTCCTCAAGCATCACTAAATCTGTAGCATAATGGATTTGAACAAAGACCTTCAGTGCATTCGGATCTAGCTTATCTCTAGTGGTTTTATCGGTGTAGTTTGTGTCTGATGTTGTGAGGATGAAGGCAGGAACACATTATAGTGCTTATAGTGACAACAGAAGTACATTAGCCAAGATTAAAGAGAGATACTGAATACCTGTTTTTATTGATTTGTGTGGTTATGTACACAGTGCTATTATAAAGCAGCTCTCTATTGACTGGCATAAAAGAAGGCATTTTTCAAATGTTTTGTCTTTGGTGTTTTGTCACGACTTAAGTGTCACTGACATTTTTCCATTAGCGGATTAGTTTAGCCAACAAAGGCCGTAACGATATGCAGGATTTCACTGAACCTTATGGATTTGTCTTCCGCTGTAGTCATTTATCCTTTAATAGGCGTAGAAGGACTGTGAGCTCACAGCAGTATCATAGAAAAGAAAATCACAAATGAAAATCTCTTTAATGTCTCCTAGACATCAATGAAATTAATGGAGACTTTCGCTGAACTTTTTCTTTCCTCAGAAAAAGACCCCTGTAATCTAATTTTTGTGTACTCTGGGATTTTAGAAGAGATTGCAATTTCTCAAATTGTGTTCAGTCTGCAGTCAAAAGTCAGATCTCATGGACTCAAATGGTTCTCCATGATATGAGCTACTTTTTGCCTTCTAGAATAGATCAGTTTACTAATAGTAGGGAGTCTGATTCATCCCAGTAGTTTGGTTCATTTGAATCATCTGATTATTTTGAATAGCTTTATTAATTTGAATATATTTAAGATACACTTAAATAGTTTGATTCATTTGAAACCCTGATGAATTTGATTCAGTTCACCAAAAATATTAATTCAACCAATAAAACCCGAAATTGGTGTCTCACATTTTGAACCCCATTCACTCAGCGCTACTTGAGCGAGATAAGAGAAAACCATTTGACCTGCAAATTTACATTTTTATTTTTAAAAATGCAGTGTTTTATTATTTGAATTTTTTTATAAGATATAGAAGATATAAGAAGATCAGGGTCAGTTGTACTTATTTTGTCTTCTGGGAAACGTAAATATCTTCTGTAGTTTCTGAAGGTGCAGTACTACATGGAAAAATCCTGTTCAAAAGTTTTCACCCCAGCTCTTAATACAACATGTTTGCTCATATTTGCGTATGAGTCTCTCGGTTGTTGTCAGTGTAAAAAGATCTCAAAATCACAGTCACTGCTGGAAAGAGTTCAAATATGCAAAAGATGCTGGAAAGCCAAAGAATTTGAGGGACCTGGAGAATGTTTCTGAAGAGCAACAATCATTTCTACTGTTCAGGACAAACAAGGGACTCCTGAACAATCTTCAAAAAAAATAAATAAATAAATAAATAAAAAAAAAAAAAAAAAAAAATATATATATATATATATATATATATATATATATATAAAGACCACTGAGAAACAGGCGAATCAGAACATAACACCGACTGTGACGTAACAGTCGGGATCACTACGCCCCCCAACATTTGCATACACACGCCCATGTTCTAGGCCAGCTGCCAGCTGAACCGAATCATCAGAAGTTCTGCAGGATATTGTAAAGAAACAATCGAGGACAACAGCGAAAATGGCAGATCATGGAAATAAATGTTATGTTCCAGGCTGTGCAGGGGATGTGATGTGCAGGGTTGGTATCTGTATTCAGAAAGGCACGGAGAGCAAATATCGCGTTCTAATAAAATAACGCGAGCCACTAAAGGGACATGGTTAGCTCCTTGCTAGTGGTAGCCAGAGGTGGGTAGTAACGAGTTACATGTACTTCGTTACATTTACTTGAGTACATTTTTTGGGTAACTAATACTTTTAGAGTATATTTAAAAATGGGTACTTTTACTCTTACTCAAGTACATTTTTAGTGGAAAAACGGTACTTTTACTTAGTTACTGTGGGCGACGCTCCTCTCGTTACTTTATCTTATTGCAATACGTAATAATAAAGTTAAAAATGCTTCAGTTTATTCCAAACGCGCCGTCTACTTTTCTCTGGGCAATGAACGATGCCCATTCGCAAATGATTCATTCTTTTGAGTCAATTCTGTTCGAAGGCTCGAACAAACCTGTTGGAAAACCAGTGAATCGGTTCGTGAATCAGTTTGAATGATTCGTTCACTGTCGTCTGAAGCGGTTCTCTCTCAAATAACAGAAAGTTTATGAACATCAAGAGCGATGAAGACGTGGCTTTGGATCTACAGTCAGGTGAAAGCAAATCTGAAAAGGCTATGGTTTGCTAGCTATGAAGATCTTTATTAGATGAACAGTGCTGTCGGTTCCACAGGAATAGATTCGATTGTACTGACTACACGATACCACTATGACATTACCAGTTACTTATAAATGTACCTTATACATTAAATACAATGTATAATTTATTCATTAAATAAGCTGTCACAGAGTATGAAATGAACACCCGCCAAACCCGCGTTAGTTCCAGGAGGAATGCCTTTGCTTAGACACAATTAATATTGATATTTTCACAATATTTACGCTTGCAGAAATAAAGGCTATATTTGTTCATTTTGCAGAACAGACGGAAGAAGATCCATCATATGCATTTATTTCGTTATGTTCAGATGTTCTGTAGCGGTCTTGTGAGGAGATTTCTCTCTTCTCCGTGTCAGAGGTTATATACATATATAAATAATACATAATTAATAATTCATTAATAACAATTAACATACTTTAAAATATAATTTAATTCAGTGATGCAAATCTGAATCTTTATCAGCTGTTTACTCCAGTTTTCAGAGTCATATGATCCTTCAGCAATCATTCTAATATATTGATTTATTATCAGTGTTGTTGAAAAAAACAGCATATGCTAGTTAGGTATGTTTTGAAGCTGGAATGCTGGTTTATGCTGGTCATGTGCTGGTCTTAAGCTGGTCGGACCATTAAACCAGCTCAAAGCAGCATGCTTCAAAACATACCTATACCAGCATATACTGTTTTTTTCAACAGGGATTTGCAGTTTTTTCAACAGGGATTTGACATTTTGTTAAGGATTTTTTTTTTATGAATAGAAGGTTAAAAGAACAGCATTGATAATGAATCAACATATTGGAATGATTTCTGAAGGATTATGTGACACTGAAGTCTGGCGTAAAGGCTAATAAAAATTAAGATTTGCATCACTGAAATAAATTACATAAAAAAAAATCTTTTGAACGGCAGTGTGTATGTATATGTATATGTGTGTATATATATATATATATATATATGTGTGTGTGTGTGTGTGTGTAAATTGTATCTAAATATCTAAATAAAAATAGACTATATTCAGTATATGATCCAAAGTAACTAGTAACTAACTACTTGAGTAGTTTTTTTATCCGATCATTTTTTACTCTTACTCAAGTAACTATTCAGACTATTACTTTTACTTTTACTTGAGTAAATATTTCTACAAGTACTTTTACTTTTACTTGAGTACAGTTTTTGGCTACTCTACCCACCTCTGGTGGTAGCCTGTTACACTGCAGTACATAAGATTTCACTTACCACATAAACAGATTAAGGAGAGATGACTGAGGATGATGGTGAATGATTTACAGATCTTGAGCACCACTAACAAGCATCTGATCGTGTTAAATGTGTGGTAAGTACTGCCGCTCCATAGTATAAACAGAGTACGTGCGATCTCGAAAGCGAAAGTGAAACTATAATGCGATCGACTGATCGTTCAAAAGCAGTTTCAGTGCCCCGCGTATTAATATTGGCTCCCTGATGCCCGCATTTTATATACAGTATAATAACCCGACGATATAACTGCGAGACAAAGTATTGAAATATATATATTTTCCTCCCTGTGTTTCCTTCTTGCTGTGAGCTACTGAAATGATCCGCACTGTGAAACAGCCAATCAGAGCAGATTTCATTATTATTCATGACCCTTCCAAATAAGCCAATAACAGACCATTTCATTGTAGAGACAAGTCCTAGGCTTGTAAATGGACATGTAAAACCGTTTCTGGATATTTTATGCCCTTACCTAAGCCACATACCTTCTATATCAGAGAACAATTTAAGATATTGTATCAATGCATTCTATGGCACCCTTTAATAGCTCAATTCTTCTGTGTTTTAAGAACAACTGTCTTTAAGATGGTGACTGCATACAGAAAGCATGGCAAAACTTGTCAGTGAAGAAGAAGGAAAGTTAAGAAGTGAGGAAAATTTAAAGTGAATGATAGGGACTGTCAAACACTAAGAAGGATTGAGTCCAAACGACACAGAACTTCTGCAGCAAAGAGACAGCAAACCTCAATATCTTACTCAAATACCGACCACAGAGAATTGACAAAACCAACATCCATAAAAGAGCTGCAATTGCTAAAAATCTCAAACACCAGTGTTAAAATTTGGTGACATGGTCATTAAACCTGAACAGCTGGACAGTCCCTCCTCCAACAATTTAAAATAACTTAACTTAAAATGTAATTTATTCCTGTAATGCAAAGCATCATTACTTTAGTCTTCAGTGTCACATGCCATTGACATACTGTATATACAGTCATTTAAATTTTACAAAAAATATACCAAACTGAAATGTATACCAAAATGAAACATAGCTGCAGAAAGGTATTAAATTGCATGATAAATAAAACATTCTTCTAGGCAGGTAAGGCCCTTCACGGTTTTGTGTTTAGAGCTCAAAGGAAGTTCAAGCTGGTCTTAGTATATTAAAGAACCAGCTGGTATAAAACCTACCTGCCACTGACACTTGAAGACCTGACACTTGTGGTGATACGAGAGCTTGAAAAGAAAAAGCAGAATGAATAAGTAATATTGTTTCAGCCATTCAAAGACAAGGTGCGTATTTTCAGGAGAGAGGAGGACTGAATCTTTTCATCTCTTCACATCCTTTGAACAGTTTTTAACGGTACGGTTGAATGTGCTGTTTGCACTCGACATTTGTTGAATCTTAATTCTCTTCTGGTCCTCTCAGTCGCTCTCTCTCAGCTCAGTTTTAACCCATGACCTTTGACCCCAGGTCCGGTCAGACTGGCTCATTAATCCTGAGATCAAGGGCTGGGTCTGGGTTCTTTGTTCATGTTAACCGAGTGAACCGCCTTGCATCATTACTGTGATGACACTCAATGCTAGAGGTCAGGCGCGGACTGGCCATTGGGCACTCCGGGACGTTTCCCAGTGGCTTGGTGGCTGATTTGGCCCGCTGCCCTGTTTTTTTTATTATTATTTATTTTATTATTTATTTATTTATTTTAATTTTTTATTTTTGCCTTCCCAATGTGCCTAAGTGACCGTTTCCGATTGTGGCATTCCCTAATAAATCAATAATAAATCATAAATGGTTAGTCTTGACTGGCAGCGCCGCGCTTCACGTCTGATCCTTGCCTCCGTCAAACGCCTCTGTGTTCAGTATTAGGTTTTTCAATGTAATAATTTAGGCACTTTAGAAAATTAGTTTTAATATATTTGTATGAATTATAGATTTGTTAAATCTTGGGTATTTAAGTAATTTTAAGAGAAATAACAACATTATGTGCAAACAAATTGCAATGAGGTGGTTGTTTTGCAACAAGGTGAATACAGTTCTGTTAATAACAGTAGACATGCTGGTAAAGAAGTGACAGGTATAGAAAAAAGGGAGTGACAGAGATATTGGAGAAAATGAAGCAAAGGAAAAGGGAAGTGAAGGTGCAGTTCAAAAGAGAACCTTTAATTATTTTCCATGGCCCCGACTAAAGAATTAGACCTTTTTATGTGATGGTCATACAAATAGGCTAATAGGGTTGTCCATGTTTCAGAATTTGTTGTGGGTGTATGGGATGGCCTGGATGAGTGTGAGATTTCCCGGACTGAAATTTTGTTCCAGTCCGCCCCTGCTTGAGGTTATTCATTCACGGTCAAAGATTCGTTTGTAGGTTTCTTGCAGCATTCTGTCAACATTTCATCAAAAAAATCAATAGTCGAATCAATGACTTGTTCACAAGAATTGCTGTTACTAGTCACATGTTTTGCAAACCTCAGGGTTTCCCAGACACGTGCAAATTTTGGTACCATTTGTCTCCACCATAGTGCTCTTGGAGTAATATTGATGTTTCAGTTTTTGAGTCGTTCAATTCAATAATTCAGCTGAACAGATTCTCTAAATTAGTCTCAATGATTCATAAGCAAATCTTGAATGATTTTGTGATTTCATCTGAGAAAAATAAATTAATTAAACACTTTGCATTTAGTTAAGATTGATTAATACTAGTGCTGTCAAACAATTAATCACGATTAATCACATCCAAAATAAGAGTTTTTGTTCACATAATATATGTGTGTGTACTGTGTATATTTATAATGTATATATAAATGCACACACATACAGTATATCTTTAGAAAATATTTACATGTATTTACATGCATATATTTATATTCATATAATTTATATTATATGTAAATATTTGTAATATATAAACATAACCCTTTTTTCTCATATACAGTATATATATATATATATATATATATATATATATATATATATATATATATACATATACATATATATGCATGTGTGTGTATTTATATATGCATAATAAATATAAACGGTACACTCATATATGTTATGTAAACAAAAACTTTTATTTAATCAAGGTTAATCGTTTGACAGCACTAATTAATACATTAACATTAACAATGAGCAATACATGTTTTATAGTATTTATTAATCTGTTTTATTGTTACTTAATTATACATTCATTTAGTTCACGTTAGCTTCAGGGTTAGTTAACTAAAACCATTAAATCATTTGTATTACTTTAAATAAAAATAAACTGAAATATTTAAAATATATATTATATTTCAGCTCATTTTATTTAGATTAAATTGATGTATTAAAATAACTAAAACTAAAACTAAAATAAAAGTGAATACAAATTCTACAAACATAAATCTAATACTAAATAAAGACAAAAAGCACACTACAAAATTACTAATTAATATTAATAAAATTTATAATAGTATCTAAATAATACTAAAACAACACTGGTTATTAAATAATATTAAAAGTTACCACTGTTAACTAAAACCATGAAAATAAAAAGTCATTATACATCAACTAAAAGAAAAATAATTCAACTAAAAATAACATATTAAATAACTATGGCAAATTACTGAAAATGGAAATAGAAATTATTACATATTGTACAGATATAACGTCTCGGTTACGTATGTAACCCTCGTTCCCTGAAGAAGGGAACGGAGACGTCACGTCGGTGACCGACGAATTGGGATCTCGCTTAGAGAGACCAATCCCCTACGAGAGTATCTAAACGAGCCAATGCACATTGGCATGCGATTATTGCATCCAGCTGCCGCTAATCACAGCGTGAGTATAATTAGGCAGCGGGTGCAGCGCATATTCAGGTTTTCGCTGAGGAGCCGAGCCGGTGACCCGGCCGCTCAGCGGTGGTACAGCAGCCGTGGCGACGGGACGTGACGTCTCCGTTCCCTTCTTCAGGGAACGAGGGTTACATACGTAACCGAGACGTTCCCTATCAGTCGGTCACTCCGAGTCACGTCGGTGACCGACGAATTGGGATCCCTACCAAAAGGCCACGGGTACTGCCCCTTCCAGTGTCCTGTGGAAGCCTCCTGAGCCCCTATTTTTTGGCGCAGGTCAGGGCTACCGCAGAAGACCAGCTACTGCTGCCATGGCACTACCCACTCAGTAAGACTGGATAACACTGGGAAAACGTACCCATTCCAGTTGGAACCGGACGCTACGGAAGCTCGCCCTTCCCGTAGGAGGTTCGGAGCAATTACGCATATGATGAACCTTAGGCGCATATGGAGGATTAGAGGAATTTGTACCTCATGGAGATTGGCAGAAGACCTGCCGGGGAAACACGGGCTCTCAGGCTATACCGTGGACTATACACATATGGGGTCCAAAAAAGGCCTTTCATATGGAACCCAGCCCTCTACCGGTTCTCATGGATTCAGCGAGTGAGGGCCTGGCGTCAGATGCTCCGCCACATCTGACTGCCGAGGGGACGGAGGAACTCGACAGGGTCTACAGTACGGACTCTCTGGAGCAGTTTTAGCAAGCCGACCCGAAAACGGGACCTCTCAGTGCTTCTACCCGTTTGAGGTGAGAACACAGGAGGAAACCGGTTCCACACGAAGGCTATAGAACCTAGCGAACGTGTTAGGGGTCGCCCAGCCCGCAGCTCTACAAATATCTGCCAGCGAGGCGCCACGAGCCAACGCCCAGGAGGATGCAACAGCTCTAGTAGAGTGAGCTCTCAACCTGAACGGGCAGGGCACACCCTGTACCTGATAAGCCAGGGTGATGGCGTCCACTATTCAGTGGGCCATCCTCTGCTTGGAGACGGCCTTCCCCTTCTGCCGGCCTCCGTGACAGACAAAGAGCTGGTCTGAGGTCCTGAAGCTTTGTGTCCTGTCAACGTAGCATCTCCGCGCTTGGACGGGACAAAGCAAGCAAGGGCTGGGTCTGCCTCCTCCGAGGGCAGCGCTTGCAGGCTCACCACCTGGTCCCTGAAGGGAGTAGTGGGAACCTTGGGCACGTAGCCAGGCCGGGGCCTCAGGATTACCTGGGAGTCAGCCAGCCCAAACTCTAGGCACGAATCGTCGACCGAAAATGCGTGCAGGTCCCCTACCCTCTTGATGGAGGCCAATGCAAGCAGGAGCAGAGTCTTCATTGAAATAAACTGCAGCTCAACCGACTGCAAAGGCTCAAATGGGGCCTGCTGTAGTGCTTTCAGCACTAGAGACAGGTCCCAAGAGGGTATAGAGGGGGGCCGTGGAGGATTTAACCTTCTTGCCCCCCTAAGGAACCTGATGACCAAGTCATGCTTACCCACCGACTTCCCTTCCACGGGGTCATGGTTGGCAGCAATCGCAGCCACATAGACTTTAAGGGTGGAGGGAGACAGCCTTAGCTCCAACCCCTGCTGCAAAAAGGAAAGCACGACTCTGATCGGGCACTTTCGGGGGTCTTCTCGGTGAGACGTAGGCCTGTCTCGTGGACGGCGCTCTAGCCGAAGTGATGGTGTCAACTACCCCTTGGGGTAGGTCACCTAGAACCTCCGCGTCCCGTCCAGGGACCAGACATGAAGTTTCCAGCTTCTTAGGTCTGGACGCGGGTGCAAAAAGGTGCCCCGTCTCTGAGTCAGTAGATCCTTCCTCAGAGGAATCTGTCAGGGAGGGGCTGTCACGAGGAGCATCAGTTCTGAGAACCAAGTCCGAGTGGGCCAGTACGGCGCCACGAGCAGGACCTGCTGCTCGTCCCCCCTGATCTTGCATAGTATCTGTTTTTGCGAGAAGGCTCACTGGGGGAGACGCACACTTGCGAAGGCCCCGCGGCCAGCTGAGCTGGACCATCTGGGGATGGAGTCTCCATTCTCCGGGGAGCGCAGCTCGTGACAGCTCGTCGGCTGCCCGGTTGAGCAAGCCCGGAATATGAATGGCACGAAGCGACCTCAGATGCTTCTGACTCCAGAGGAGGAGGTGGCGGGCGAGTTGCGACATGCGACGGGAGCGCAGACCACCTTGTCGGTTGATGTACGCAACGGTCGCAGTGTTGTCCGTGCGGACCAGTACGTGTTTGCCTCGTAAACGCCTTCTGAGACGGACCAAGGCCAGACGTACCGCTAGCAACTCTAGGCAATTGATGTGCCAGTGCAGTTGGGGGCCCGTCCAAACCCCCGACACCGCAAGCCCGTCGAACGTGGCACCTCAGCCGGTGGTGGAGGCATCCGTGAAAATCACAGCATGCCTGGAGACCTGTTCCAGGGGCACTCCTGCCCGCAGAAACGAAAGGTCTGACCACGGGGTGAGGGTTCGGCGGCAGGCCGGTGTGACTTGGACCCGGTGAGTGCCGCGCTGCCACGCCCACCTCGGGACTCGGCCATGGAGCCAGTGTTGAAGCGGCCTCATATGAAGCAGCCCCAGCGGCGTGACTGCCGCTGCAGCTGTCATATGCCCCAGGAGCCTCTGAAATTGTTTCAGTGGGGCCGCTGTCCTGCTCTTGAACGGAAGCTGCTGCGGATGCGGTGCGGGAGCAGGGACGGACGCAGGGGCCACCCTCGGCGACAAGCAGGCTGGGGCGCTGCAGCCGGCGGACGGGTGGAGGCAGCAGCTGCCCGCCGGGGCAGGAGGTGTTGGATCGCCTCAACCTGCTCGTGAGCAGCCGAGAACTGCTGGGCCATGTTCTCGACTGCGTCGCCGCAGAGGCCAGTCTGGGACACAGGGCCCTTGAGGAACCGATACTTTGTCGGTGTCCCCATGTCGACCAGACACAGCCAGGGGTGAACGTCCTGGACCACAAGTGTGGACATCGCACGACCCAGAGACCGCGTCACCTTCGTCGCTCGTAGCGCGAGGCCCGAGGTACAAGCTCTCAGAGCTTCCGGATCGTAACCACCCCCGTGCATGTCCTCAGTGCCTTTAGCCTGAGGACCCTGCAGTAACGCCGTAGCGAAAGGTGGAGGCAGCTTCCCCACAGGCCATATAAGCCCCGCCGGACAGACCAGACGAGTACCTACAGGCCCGGAAGGGGAGGCACGGTTCGCCCCGCCGAGTGGAGACGGTATTAGGACACAACTGCATCGCAACCGACCGCTCCACCGGGGGGACCCCCGTATACCCCCTAGCTGCGCCACCGAGGGTGGTGAGGGGGAGGAGCTAGCAGGGCGGTTTCTGGCAGTAAAAGGTGCCGTCCACGACCTGGTAAGCTCCCCATGCACCTCCGGGAGAGAGGCACTAGGGCAGGGCGCTGAGAACCAGCGCAAACTACCCCGAGAAACCAGTCGTCCAACCTCGAGGGCTCGGGACACGGTGGGATCTCCACTCGAGCCCTACCCTCTCAGTGGCCCGGGAAAGCATAGCCGTGATTTCTAGATCCGACTCAGGCACTGCTACTGCCGGAGCAGCAGCAGCCGAATCTTCTTGCCCAGAAATCTCCAGCTCACCCTCCGATGCAGCAGTCGACGTCTGGTGACCGGGAGGAGCGCCAGGGTAACTGCTGGTGCTCCCCTTGTAGAGGGCCCAGCACGCTCCACTGACAGCTCAACTGGTTTTGGAGCGCAAGAGGGGCGATGGTCCCTCAAGGGTTGGTTCCCTGGAGGGTTTGCCACCATGCCACCGCCTGAAATGGTCCCCGTCTGTCTGCAGCCAGAACGAGGGCCAAATCAAGGCAGGGGCAACAGAGCTCCGTCCCTTTGTCGAGGTATCGGAGCCTGGCCCGCAACTCCAAGATGATCACCTTCCCATGAGAAGATGCCTCATCCACGAACGCCACCTCAGCATGCTTACTGCCCAGGCATGTGAGGCAGTGATCATGACCATCACCCGGCCCCAGGTAACGACCGCATCCAGAAACGCACGGGTGACACGTTGTCTGAAGCAAGACCCAACTCGTCTTTACAAAGACGCAACGTCAAGTTTGCCAGATGCAACGTCGTCTTTAAAAAGACGCACCCGTGAATGCTCTTTTAGAGAAATCACTCTTTCAGTGTGCTGAAGCGCACAGGGGAGATGGCCACTTGCAACACAATCAGGGGGTAGTGCAGCCTGATGTGTGCAACCCACTCGACACAGGAAGAACCACCGCCGCTGAAGCGCCGTACCGCCAGCACGAGAGTCTCCCAAAGAGCGTGCTTAACTCGTTGAATTCACTCGTCAGCAGAGGTCAGGAGCAGAACAATGTAACCGCTCGGCTCCGAAGCGAAAAGCTGAATATGCACTGCACCCGCTGCCTAATTATACTTACGCTGTGATTAGCGGCAGCTGGATGCAATAATCGCATGCCAATGTGCATTGGCTCGTTTAGATACTCTCGTAGGGGATTGGTCTCTCTAAGCGAGATCCCAATTCGTCGGTCACCGACGTGACTCGGAGTGACCGACTGATAGGGAACTATAATAATAATAATAATAATAATAATGACAAATTATATTAAATATTAATTTAATATAACAACTTGTATTTAATATAACTAATTGATATAATGTTCATTTATATCATATAAATAATATATTAATAATTTATTAAATATATAAAAAATATTACTAAGAATTCTGTATCTAAATGATACTAAAACAACACTGGTTATTAAATCATTTTAACAGATACTAGATTACGTATTACTAAATGTTAAAATTAACTAAAAATAATAACTGCATTAGAAATGCAGTATTTCTCATTCATGTTAACCAATATAGTTAACAAATGGAGTTACAAAAATATAAAATTTATATTAAACGATATCAGAATTGCTAAATCACTCAAATATTTTAATATCAGAATAATGTCAAAATATCTATTTCCAAATGGATCCATTGATGTTTCTCATCTTTTAAATTACCTAATGTTTGTGTCTTGTGTGCACAACGGTTAATCCAGTAAATGATGTGTTTGTTTATGTAAATGCTTTTTTGTCATTCTCCATTACACCCATCCATTCACAGCACCAGGCCCGGGGAAAACAGCCCGAGTGGTCAATATACTCATCATTCCTCAGGCCAAACTCCCACAAACCCCCTGTTCCTCGATCCAATACGGCAGTCAGTCAATCTCAGGATGGATGAATGTGTCAGTAAATCTGAATGTGTTGTTATAGCGTATATGTTTATGGCTGATTAACTTTTGCGAGCAAATCAAAGAGCATCTCTCGCCGTATAGAGGAGTTTTAGCGCTGCTGGAATGAGGATATAATGACCTAATAAATGGAACAGCTAGAAGAAGCATAAACCAGACTTGGATAATCATTTTGTCCTCAAGAGGCTATTGATTTAGTTCAAGGTGAATTCATGGTGTTGTTATTGCCATTGCGAGCATTTTCTTACATTGGAGGGGTTGGATCGAGAATGCTTGCTCTATAGGCCGATGAAGATTGAAAAGCAGTTGGTAGCATGTGATGGAGTCTTTGCCGCCTTCTGCTACAAACAAACACTGAGAGCATCACAAAATGAATCAAACTGAATCATTCACTGTGATCTGGCTAGTCAACAAAAGGAATTAAAGCTCTGTTCAAAAACCTAGTGAGCTGCCAGTGTTGCCAGAGTTTTGTTTTTCCCACACATTGGGCTATTTTGAAAATGCTGTCTCAAGAAAAACTATAGATCTTTGTCCCAGAATTTTTGAGGCACGTCCAGGCCTGGCTCCCGCGTATACCTACTTCTAAATACCCTCTGATGCGCATTCAAGTGTCCTGCATTAGCCAAAATCATGACCGTCCACCACATGAGTTGCTAATCAAATCATTTGTGAATAAATGCAAATATTCCCTAAAAACACCCAGTAAAGACAGCAATGCGGTCAGGACGTGCTGGCTTCCCTTTAAATATAATTGATGATTGCGCCCACGCCTGCTTTGTCCCAAGAGTGACAGAGACATTTGCCAGTCACTGCCATGGGAAAATGTTAATTGCTGCAGTCTATTTAATTTTTCAAATTTGAATTATTTTTTGCAAAATTTGCACCTCTGTTGTGGCTAATATTAATTTCATAATTATCCTTACTCCGTGAAGTAGCTAAAGTTAAGTGAAAATGGCCCATTTTGGGGTGAATTAAATGCAAGTCTTAAATGTCACTGTTTATAATATAAGGCGTTCATCCTTTCACTTAAAAAAAATGGGGGCATAAAAAGAGTAGCCTATACCCACTTCTCCAGGCACCACTACACCACTGCTCCTTACTCTCCACCCGTGATCAGTCAAATCGGACTGCAACAAGACTTGTGTTGGATGCAGGGTTGTCAAGTTCGAGTATTTTTATTTATTTATTTTTTCCTACTGAATTGGGCTACTTTTAAACTGCTGCTTTGGTTTGATTTTCCATTAATGTTTGTGCAATGGCTCTGATTGATTTTCCATCTTCTCGCAGCTTCACTATTCCTTGTTTTTCACCCATAGACAGCTCTCTGGTTTTCATGTTGGTTACACATCTAGCTATAAATGCAGTCTGCACAGGCAAAATCCAAATCTGAAACTGAGCGCAGACATTCAGTGATAATTCTTGTTTGAATAATCAATGTAATAGGACACACCAGGGCAACAAAACACACCTGTCAGTCATGTTCCAATACTTTTGGTAACATGAGCAATGGGTGGGTTCAAACAAAAGGAGCTATCCTCTAAGTTGTGTATCAGATCCAGATGAAAATACCTGGAAATAAAAGCTGAAATGTTGATTTCTTGTTTCATATTCATCATTTGATGTCAACCCCAAATGTTTTCAGTCTACAGCAAAAAGAAAGGAATTGGCCTTACTGTTCCAATACTTTTGGAGGGGAGTGTATATTATATTGTCTCACTTCATGTTCAATGTGCAGAGGTGAAGACTATGTAGAGCGCAGCCTTAAAAACCTGGTGCTGGTGATGTAGAGAGTAAACAGCAAGGCCGTTCACTAGGGTTTGGAAGAGCTTTAGTCTCATGAATGCAAAGCTGAAGAGAGAGGTGAAGTCAAACAGAGAGGGCATTTCCAGACGTTACACATCGCTCTGCTGCATATGTGAATAATGTAATGTTTATAAGAGCACTTCTTTATAAACCCCCCACCCCACCCCCCAGTCTCATTTCAGACAGTCTCTCAACCCTTCCCCCATCCCTCTGAGACCCGGCTGAGCCACTTTACATTCAGACACACAGACCGCTAACAACACAACTGTCTAACCCCACAGAATAATGGCACCTGATAGCCATGCACAATAGAAGCTGAGGTTTATAAAAGCTACTTAAAACAGTAGGTTTTTTTATGCCTTCCCAGCAGTCTTTCATCTCTGTCAGAGATGAATGTCAATTCAGTGGAATTTCTCTGTTTTTTCATCCGTTTTTATCCTCGTTGGGATGGTGCCCAGACGCTTGTGTGGCATTGAGTATAGGGCAATTGAAGAGAGTGAGACAGCCATTATTTTGAAGATGAGTAGTCTTAATTATTAGTGCTATTACTAGACTAGCATTATCATTACTGTTGCTTATTGTTTTATTTTATTAAAACTGCTTGTTTAGGTTTCTAAGAAAATAAATGACCTATAATTTTCACCTAGTAAATGGATGAAGAATATCTCATAGACTTACACTGAAGGAGAAACCTGAGAATATCATAGAGATTTGCGGGTGAACACTTTTGTGTCGGTAAAGAACATTAAAAAAATGTAATTGTGATTCTTCTTATAAAATTGTGATTGTGAATAAAATGTGACCCTTTCTTAAACAGCTAAAAAAAAATTAAAGAGCATCATTATTATTATTATTATTATTATTATTATTAATAATAATAATAAGAAGAAGAAATAAAATCTAAAGAAAATAAGAAATATAAATATAATACTATTGTAATAATATATTTTTACTGTAAAATGAAAAGGTATAAATATTAATGTTTATTTATATTAATTACTATAAGTATAAAATAATAGTAATAATAATTGTATTTTATGTGTCTTATTTGCCTTAATTTCAGTTTCAAAACATTAAGCTTTTATGTTGGTGGACAAAATGCAATGAGCCCTTTAAAGCATCTTCTTTGTTGGCAACAGGTTTAAAAACTTTTCATTTCAAATCTGATTAAAATGTGATATGTTGAGACACTGAAAGCATCAGATAATGAGCTGCTTGTCTGTAAAAGAACATGAATTTGCAGTCTTTCTGTTTTTTTATTTTCTAAGCCACAATGCATTTCAGTTTTATTTTAATCAATGTTCAGCCCTATAGCAACCATCTAGAAATCTCATAGCAATAAAAAAGAAACCACTCCCAACATCTTCGCAATTGCATAGCAACACCACTGCAACTACCCTCAACACAGAGAAGACCTGAGAAGACGAAAACATCTAGTTTTGCATAAAACTTCAATGTTTTTCTGTGTCTTTTTATACTTTCCCAGCAGTCTATCGATTCTGTGCAGAAACAGCATGTAAAATCTAGCCAGAGATGAATATCAATGCATTTTTTCCCCCTTTTCTATCCTCGTTGGGTCGGTGCCCAGACGAGCGTGCGACATTGTATAATTAAGGCAATTTTAGAGACGTGACAGAGACAGACAGAAAGAGAGATTGACATTGTTTTTAAAATGAGCAGTCTTAATTTATTCTTGTTTGTTTGATTGCTGTTGTCATCGACTGATTACTCAGTATTTTTATCAGCTTGTGTTTGTGAAACAGGAGAATAAAGTGAATAAAAACCTCACAGAAAAGACATCAAAGCATCCTGGTGTCTCCGAGCCTCTCTCCACCTGTTCAGCACTGAATAAACCACCCCTACGTTAGCCAGCTATTAATATAACACACCAGCCTCTCCAAGCTCAAAATACACTGGCCACTTTAAGCACTAAAGAAGCACTGAAGACCCCTGGGCTCTCATTTTGAAATTATGAGCTCATTTATGAGAATATCATTAATTTTTATATTTATCTGCATATAGGACAGAGTACTGCTCTGCATTTATATTCATTGAAACTGAAAAAATTATATAATATAATATAATTGTTACAGAACGGAGGACACAAGCAGTTAGCAGGTTCAGGTATGTTTATTGAACTACCGAAGGGAAGAGAGGTAAGCAGTGGTGATGAAGCCAGAACCCGGAGCTGGCAATCAGGGAATTGACTGTGGTTCTCTTGATCTTCTACTTGCAGGGTTTCACGGGGGATCCAGAGACGATCGGCGGCCACACACCCACACCACAGGCTTTGGGACAAGAACACGGAGATCTTGGAGCAGACTCCTGGGAACAGGAAAGTATACACAGAGATAGGTAAGTAGCTTAGCAGCAATGGTGCAAAGGCTTTGGGTGAGCGGTGGAAGTCCTCTTCTCACGAACGAGACCGGACATCAAGTGTTGGGTGGTGTGTGGCTTTATAGGAGGAGGTAACGAGGGACATGATGAGGAGCAGGTGTGCGTAATTAGTGACAGGTGAAAACAGGTGCGTGGGTAACGTGACTGGTGAAAGATAGGCAGATCCGTAACATTACCTCCCCCTCCCGGAAGGTGCGTCCCGCACCATAATAATTACATCGGGGAGTGGGGGTGGGCGCCCTGGAGGTCGGTGTAGGGCAGGGACACAAGGGAAGTCTCCAGGACGGAACCAGGGACTCGGGGAGGCATGGCGGAACAGGAGATTCGGGAAGCCATGGTGGGACTGGAGGACATGGTGGATCGGGAGACTCGGTAGTCCATGGTAGGACTGGGGATTCGGGAGACCATGGCGGATCCGGAGCCTTGGGAGACCATGGCAGGACTGGAGATTCGGGAGACCATGGCGGATCCGGAGCCTTGGGAGGCCATGGCAGGACTGGAGATTCGGGAGGCCATGGCGGATCTGGAGACTCAGGAGTCCATGGTGGATCAGAGTCCATTGTGGCCTTGGCCTTTGGCCTGGCCACACAGACTGGGACTATATGGCCCCCCCCAAAATTTCTTTGGGAAAGTTCCCCTCTGGGGCCCACATTGGAGGAGAGGGCTCTAGAGGGCGCTCTGGAGGAGCGGGCACTTGGGGGCGCTCTGGAGGAGCGGGCACTTGGGGGCGCACGGGAGGCGCGGAGCTGGACGGAACCAGCGGAGACGAAGGAGAGCTGGACGGGACCAGCGTAGATGCAGGAGGGCGCTCTTGCAGCGCGGACTCCTGAGGGCGCTCTTGCAGCGCCGACACTTGAGGGCGCTCTTGCAGCGCAGACACTTGAGGGCGCACGGGAGGCGCGAAGCTGGATAGAACCAGCGGAGACGAAGGAGAGCTGGACGGGACCAGCGGAGACGCAGGAGGGCGCTCTTGCAGCGCGGACTCTTGAGGGCGCTCTTGCAGCGCGGACACTTGAGGGCGCTCTTGCAGCGCGGATTCAAAGGGGCGCTCTTGTAGCGCGGGGCTGGACGGAACCAGCGGGAACTCAGGAGGGCTGGACGGAACCAGCGGGAACTCAGGACGGCTGGACGGAACCAGCGGGAACTCAGGAGGGCACGTGCGCGGAGCCGGCACTGGAGGGCACGTGCGCGGAGCCGGCACTGGAGGGCACGTGCGCGGAGCCGGCACTGGAGGGCACGTGCGCGGAGCCGGCACTGGAGGGCGCTCGGGAAGCGCGGACACTTGGGGGCGCTCGGGAGGCGCGGACACTTGGGGGCGCTCGGGAGGCGCGGACACTTGGGGGCGCTCGGGAGGCGCGGACACTTGGGGGCGCTCGGGAGGCGCGGGCTGGATGGAACCAGCGGAGACGAAGGAGAGCCGGACGGAACCAGCGGGAACTCAGGAGGGCTGGACGGAACCAGCGGGAACTCAGGAGGGCTGGACGGAACCAGCGGGAACTCAGGAGGGCACGTGCGTGGAGCCGGCACGGGAGGGCACGTGCGTGGAGCCGGCACGGGAGGTCCGGTCTTCTGTTACAGAACGGAGGACACAAGCAGTTAGCAGGTTCAGGTATGTTTATTGAACTACCGAAGGGAAGAGAGGTAAGCAGTGGTGATGAAGCCAGAACCCGGAGCTGGCAATCAGGGAATTGACTGTGGTTCTCTTGATCTTCTACTTGCAGGGTTTCACGGGGGATCCAGAGACGATCGGCGGCCACACACCCACACCACAGGCTTTGGGACAAGAACACGGAGATCTTGGAGCAGACTCCTGGGAACAGGATCCTGGGAACAGGAAAGTATACACAGAGATAGGTAAGTAGCTTAGCAGCAATGGTGCAAAGGCTTTGGGTGAGCGGTGGAAGTCCTCTTCTCACGAACGAGACCGGACATCAAGTGTTGGGTGGTGTGTGGCTTTATAGGAGGAGGTAACGAGGGACATGATGAGGAGCAGGTGTGCGTAATTAGTGACAGGTGAAAACAGGTGCGTGGGTAACGTGACTGGTGAAAGATAGGCAGATCCGTAACAATAATATAATATAATATAATGTAATGTAATGTAATGTAATATATAAACCAACTGAAGCATTTAAACTGATAGAATAGAATAGAATAGAATAGAATAGAATAGAATAGAATAGAATAGAATAGAATAGAATAGAATAGAATACAAACTGAAGCATTTAAACTTAGATCTGTAAGATAAAAAAAAAAAATTGTGAACATGAATTATTATATAGCTGTCTTAACACCCCTACTGTATGTAATAGAGTTTGCACACTACTACACTTGTGTGTAACTGTAAATGTCTTGGAGTTTTGTTACTGTTTTGTGCCCATCATCCGCTATCTCCATCACTTAATCAAGCCACTCTTCTTTAAAACATGATGACGTTTTATTTCACATGTCATTGTGTTTGCGTTGGGCCTCATGTCGAGCTATTTCGTCCACAACCATTAAAGTATTAAATTTCTACAGCGCCTTATTGGCACACACCATTCTATTCATTCTGAAACCTGTAAACCGCATTTACCAGTTCTTACTCTATACCACACCAACTCTATAACGACACCAACTCTATAGCGATTTGGCCGAGAATTATTTTGTATTTACTAGAATTTAACTTGGCTTTCCCAATGGCTTTCCCAGTGGCCCAATGGCTTTCCCAACTCATTTTTGCTTGTGCGCTGCATATTATAGGGAACATTGTTTGCAACTAGTGGTTGAACAATATAGGATTTTAACGATAATGATAACTAGATGGCCGATAACCGATTAGTCATCTGATGTAATTAGTCATCTGAGTTTTAAAAATGCATTCGTAAATGTTGAAATTAACATAATTATTCTCTAGCATTTCTCAACCATAGCATTGAAATGTGATACTCTCACACTTTTTTCGCTTCTATTTTAGAACTTCTGATTATTATCTAATCAAAATAACAAAATATGTAATACAGGGACGACCAGAAAAAGTGCAAAACAATAAACTCAACCTGGAAAAACTGTCGGTATGCATTTTTGCTGATTACTGATTGTTTCAGCAATAATCGGTGACAATTAATCGGCAAAATCGATCAATCGGTCAACTTGTGGTGGCAACGTTTCATTATGCAGTTTGTGGTATATAACATGCCGGTTCAGAAATGAAATGTCCAGTGAGTGGAACTAAAAATGCTCTATTACACTTTAAAAATCCATAAACCTAACCGATTATGATATCAAAAATCAAATGTTTAGCAAAATGCATTTGTTAAAGCAATCATGCCAGTTTTGCTTTTCCCCTCTACAAGTCTTTGAGCTTTTTTAAAGTGACTTCACAGTATTCATACACCATTTGAAGTGGATTAAGTGATGTAAACATCAAAATATACAAGTGTTTAAGGTCATTGTATTTTATTATGCAAGGAACTGCTAAAAAATATGCCTTTATTCTTCAGTAATCTGCCCCTGCAATCATAATTTATATGAAAAGCAACACAAATTATTGGTGGTTTATTGCCAGCAGTGGTTATTTCACCTGGAAACTGTAGTTAAATTAATGTTCAGGTTCAGTTTAGCAGAAAACTGGTAGTTTTATTCAGCAAAATTTGAGTCCTAAAAATTCATTTTGAAATTGTGCTGTATTTTTGTTTGAGATATGTTTTACAGTCATTAGGTTCTGTTTTAAAGTATCAGTGAAAATACAGTAGTTATGTGCGTGCATGTGTGTGTGTGTGTGTGTGTGTGTGTGCCTGTATGTGTGTGTGTGTATTTCCCAGACTGTGTTTTGTTCTAAATTGTCTGTGTAGTGGTTCTGTATTTAATATTTCGCTGTCTGACTGAATGTACTTACTGTGGACCTGTGTTGTTTAGTGCAGGGAGCAGAGTAAATATCAAGAGCTCTTTTGGATGCCAGAAAGAAAGAAAGCTCAGAAAAAGGAGGGGAAAAAATGAATATATTGAAGCAGGAACAGAAAGATTTGATTACTAGCCAACCTAACACGGGGACAGTAAACGCATGCACATTTACCCCTGCCTAATGCACGCTTTCATCTCAGGAAAGAAAGATGCTCTTTCTGCAGTGAGCCTGTAAAGAAAATGTAAAATTCACAAATCATTTCTTTTCTTGGACAATGCAGTTTTACAAAGGTAGATGACGGCTGTTTTCAAGGTAGATGACATGGCTGTTGCCGTTGCACTCTGGGAAAATAACACTGGTCATTTTGATGTCTCTTCCTTTTGTTTTTCCAGATCGAGTTACCACAGTGAAAACCGATATTTACGTCACCAGTTTTGGCCCTGTTTCAGACACCGACATGGTGAGTGGAATAATTTTTTTGCATTTATTTGTCACAGGCAAACAGATAGCATCCCTTTGCCATCACTATCAGCATCATGGACCAGCACTTCGCAGATTTTTCAAGCCAAGAACCACCTACCTAGACAGGAACAGACCGCCTGACCAACCACAGATTGTTTACCTGTAGAGGGGCTAGTAAATCTGAATTAATTTACAATACAATAAATGACAAGAGAGTACACATCAGGGTTCTAATAGTTACCTAAAGTACATATAATGTATCATATATTGTAATATATATAAATAATTACTATAATATATATAAATATACTATAGTAATTATAGTGTAGTATATCTAAAATTAAATTAAAACTAAAATTAAAACCATTAAACAATGTTCATCGCTTGAAATAATTGTTAACTGAAATAAAATATTACAAAAACAAAAATAATAATAATAATAATAATAATATATATATATATACATATATATATAGTTCCGTAAGTTACTAAGGTAACATTTCTTATTTCAACTTGATATACTAAAATAACTCAAGTTGAAATAAAATTCATTAATAATATATTGACTATATATAAAACATAACTACTAAACTTTAACTAAAATTAAAATGAAAACTGACAATTAATATATATATATATAATTCTAAAATAACACTTATACAAAATTTGGATGGAAAGATATTTTAATGTTTTGAACAAAGTGTAAAGTGAATTATGCGTAACAAAGGCTGCATTTATTTGATCAAAAATACAGTAAAATCTGTAATATTGTGAAATATTACTACAAAATCATATTTACATTTTAATAACAGTCTTCTATTTAAATATTGTAAAATGTCATTTATTCCTGTGATGCAAAACTGAATTTTCAGCATCATTGCGTCAGTCTTCAGTGTCACATGATCCTTCAGAAATCATTCTAATATGCTGATATGCTGCTTATTTCTTTTATTATGAAAATTGGAGAAAAGTTCCTTTTTTCCTTTTTGTTAAGGCTTCCTTACTGAATAAAAATATGAATTTATTTTAAGCAGTAATGTACCTAATGGTTGAAATTAGAACAAAATGTGTTTAAACTTTGTGGTCTGAATTTCCATCCAGAAAAATGTAATCCGTAAACTTGCTCTGCTATATAGGAAAATCATTTTCTAGGCAGTGTCAACATGCAATTACAGTGTTTAAAAATAAAGAAATAACAGAGACCAGCCATAGAGATTGGATCTATTTTTGTATGCATTGAGCATCAGATCCGTAGACGTGACGTAGGCTTAGACTACTTTATATCTAGCGATGTCTCATAATGCAGCTCAAACATTAGATTATGACCGGGTCATGGCTTTGATTTCCAGGGAATTTGCCTTGAGTGCAATGTAAGTTGTTTTGCAGGAAAGTATACCAAATGCATAAATGTAAATGTGAATAACACAACAGCTGATCAGTCTTTTATCTAACTGCTGCCTACAGAGGGCCGCCATCTGTACAGGTGTCATTTTTTTGAAAAGCGCCACTGCTAATGTATTAATGTCCACAAGTTGTGACAGTAAGCTCTGTTCGGATCCGTGTGGGGAAACGGTCAGTACTAAATAATCAGCGGTCCACAGCGACCCGGATGAGTTTCATATTCGATGGAACCGAGGCTGGAAATGAAAGGCTTTTCCACCTGACTGCATCGGTGACACTGTGAATTAGTGCCAGTGACTCTGATGACTCACGCCATCGCTCTGACACTTCTCAATGGATTCAGAGCTTCATAATGGAGTTTTTGTTCTGGGGAGATAACGTATGACTCATGTAAGCCGCACTGAATATGTGTGCTAACAATGCATTCTGATTGTACTTGCACGTGATGTACGTTACACGCATACTTAACAGCCCACCCTGGAGCTTCAAATGAACTTTAATCGAAAGCCATTAAATTAAATGAAACTTTGATTCAGCTGCAAACAAACTAACAAAGCAAATTAACAATCAGAGCACTCAGCTGCACTAGACTTGTTTAGCTTTGCAGTGTTAGCTTGTTCATGCTTTTCATTACAGAATTGTATAACCATAAACCGTTCCTGCAAAATACCACAGTGGTTTGTACAGTCAGTGATGTAATACTCATTTTCTGTTGTTAAACAATATAAGGCAGCATTTAAAGATAATGAAATGAATAAATCTTATTTTACTAAATGTGTTTTCAATTTCAGAATTAAAATGCATTTTTGCATCCAAAAATATTGGAAAAAATAATTATGATGTTATGAACTCTCTTGAGGGAGGATAAAGCTAACAATAGGACTGTCTTTAGAGTCAGGATTTTTTCAGTAACAGTTTCCAAGGGCTCAAACGGATGTCCTGAAGCAATGGGGCAGTAAGCTGGATCCATATCACGACTCCTACACTAAGTAGTAAACAGTTTCCATTCGAAGGCATATAAACGTCTCGTAGAAACCGCTCTGGAATTAATTATAGTCTCAGCAGCCTACGCTGAAAGACCGGGACATATTAACTCATTCCGGTCAGAGGCCACACCAACAGTTTCCATAAATCTGGCCGTGGGTGCCAGATCATTCCCCGTGCATGCGACAGCATGTCCTGCCTGAGGGGAATCTCCCACGGAGAGCCTGCTAACAGACCGAGCAGTTCTGAAAACCACGGTTGAGTGGGCCACCAGGGAGCTAGCAGCAGCAGTCGCTCCACATTGTCCGACTGGAATTAGCCGGATCGGAGGAAAGGCATACAAACTGGTTCTGGGCCATTCGTGGACTAGAGCATCCAGTCCCGGGGGAGGGGACCATAGCAGGCAATGTGTAGTCGTGAATAAGTCGTGAATAAGTCCACTTCCGCTACCCCAAACACTCACCAAATGCAGCTCACCGTTTGAGGGTGCAGCCTCCATTCCCCTTCCTCCAGGCTCTGACTCGAGAGCATGTCCGCTCCGAAGTTCAGGCACCCCGGAACGTGAACCGCTCGGATCGACAGAAACCTGTCCTAAGTCCACAGAAGGACCTTCCTCGCCAGCCTGCATAGGGGGCGAGAGCATAATCCTCCTTGGTGATTTAAATAAGACACATCCGTTGTGTTGTCCGTCCTGACTAACACATGACAGCCGTTCAGCAGTCTTGAAAAATGTTGGAGAGCTAGAAAGACCGCTAGCAATCTGTTCCAATCTGTTTATGTGCCACCCTCACTGTGCCTTCGTCCATGTTCCGTGGGCTGGACGTCCTTGACAAACAGCCCCCCAACCTGTCAATGACGCGTCCGTCGTGACAGTCTCGCGGCGAAAACAGGCCCCCAAGCGAACTCGTTCTCGGAGAAACTTGGACTCTTTAACATGAGACACACCTCTATGTCACCAAAATCGTTCAATGCGGATGACAACGGGGAGAAATACCTTGGCGTTTTGTCCACCTTTGAAATGGGTGCATGTGAAGTAAGCCTAGATGGATTACAGGGGATGCTGCCGCCATTAAACCCAAAAGTCTGAGGCACAAACTCACTGTCACTGTACGACCTGCTTTGAAGTGGCGAAGGCATGATGTGAATGACTGAATGCGTGGGGGAGACAATCGTGCCCTCATCACGCGAGAATCCAGATCTATCCCTAAAAAGGTTATTCGTTGGTAAGGGATCAGAAAACTCTTTTGGATATTCGTGCGTAAGCCCTGGCTGCTTAGATGATTTAGCACAAGATCTCGATGAGAGTGTGCTTGAGTCTGTGATTGCACTAATATCAGCCAATCGTCCAGGTAATTTAGCACACGAACATCCTGGAGCCGCAACGGGTCCAGAACTGCGTCCATGCATTTTGTGAAGGTTCGTGGAGCTAGGGCTAACCTGAAAGGAAGAACACGGTATTGATACGCTTTGCCTTCTAAAGCGAATCTGAGGAACTTCCTGTGTCTCTTGATGATCTGAATATGAAAGTATGCATCCTTCAGATCGATCGTGACAAACCAGTCGTTTGGTTGAACCTGAGACAGAATTGATTTTACCGTCAACATCTTGAATTTGCTCGTTCTGAGTGCAAGATTCAAACGGCGTAAATCCAATATTGGTCGTTAGCCACCACCTTTTTTGGGCTGTAAAAAATATTGGCTGTAAAAACCTGACGTCTGAGAGAGGTGTACTTCTTCTATAGCCCCTTTCCTCAGCAGAAATGACACGTCTTGTTGCAGCACTGCGGTTTCTTTTGAACTCACGATCGTGGGAAGAATCCCGCGGAAAGGAGGTGGGCCTTTTCGAAACTGGTGTATTTGTAACGAATTGTGCGTAAAACCCATTGCGAAATATCGGGCAGGCATTCCCACGTGGCTCGAAAATCCTTTAATGGCCTCAAGACCTCCGTCTGCGACTGTGATGTGTCCACATGCATTGGAATTTCTGAGCACGGAATGCCCGTGGCATCCGAAAGAATGAGAACTACATGTGTTAAGGTCGCTGTGTTTCGCTGTATTGGGTCCTGAAGCGGGTTTACGGCAGAATTCATTCCAACAGTATGCATACCGTAGCCCGCCGCAGTTCCTTCATAGCTTCCGGTGTGATGCCTTCTCCTTCGTCGAGCTCCTTCAATAGCTCTGCCTGGTAGGCTTGAAGCACCGCCATCGAGTGGAGAGTGGCCGCCGCCTGACCTGCAGCCGAGTAAGATTTCCCGACAAGGCTAGATGTGACTCGACACGGCTTCGACGGGAGGAGGGGTCGAGACTTCCAAGCCACGGCCGAGTTCGGCGCTAGATGTTCAGCCAAAGTCTCTTCCACCGGCGACAACGTTGCATAACCACGGCCCACCATGACAGAAATGGTGGCGAAATCCTTGGCTGCAGCGTTTGTGATGCGTGTCGAAAACGGTTGCTTCCAGGACCTCAAAACCTCCTGGTGGAGGTCTGGGAAGAAGGGAGCGGTTTACGGGGCTGAGCAGGTGCACGACTAGTTAAAAAACGGTCATCCAACTTTGATTGGGACTGGGCCTGGGCCGCATCCACCTCCCAATCCAGCCCCAGCTTATCCACTGCACAAGTGACCACGTCCAACAGCTCACTGTAGGACGGGGAGCTGCGTCTCCCCTGTCCACCAGGAGGAAGAGATCCGCATGCGTCGGCCAGTAAGTCCTCCGACTCCGAGGTCGCGGTGGACAAAACATCGTCGTCATACAGCCCGTAGCCGAAGGAGATAGCGTATGCCTCCGGGGCGGGCCATAGATCCTCGTTGGCGAAAACAACGGGCTCCACGAAGTGTTCGCTGACCTCTTGCACTCGATTGGGGGAGAGCAAGAGAGATAGAGAGAACTCCAGCGCATCACTTTCCTCCCGGTCCGGGTCGCACACGTAGAATGACTCATCGCGTCCGCAAAAAGGAGTTAAACACTGCTCGAGAAGAAAATATCACTGAGAACGCGGGATACTTTCTAGGGCACAGAAAAATTCGCTTTCGCTTTCCTGAAGGAAATGAAATCTGAGTGAAATAGTGCGTGGCACGCAGGTATACTATGCTTACGCATGCGTAAGGCGGTGCCAAGCACTATTTGGCCAATAGGATTGGTGGGATGGTACAGGGCTTCAGACATTCGTCACACCAAAGGGTGTTCCCATACGGTGACGTCACCGCAGCATTGAAGTGACCAATGCTGAAGACAATGCTCTCGAGACAGAAACTGTGATTTTTCCTTCCCAGCCTCATACTCACCCATCCCAGGGCATCCCCTCACAAGCAACACCACACTCACTAAACAGGGCTCTACACTTACTTTTATTTTTAGGAGCACTTGTACTGCTAATTTAAAAAAAAAAAATAGGAGCATAGTAAAGAATATTCAGGAGCACCTTCTGATCAATAACAAAAATTTGCCTTCCCATTATGAAGTAATATTGGACACCTTAAACTGATTTATAGGGGCAATTTTCTGTTATCTTTGATGTCAAATTCAAACATGTATTTGTATAAGCTTTTTTCAAAATTTCTAATTAAAACTTTATTTTAAATATACTTTATTTCTTATAATTCTGAAGGAAAAAGTCAGAATTGTGAGATATAAACACAGAATTTTGACTTAATATTTCACAAATCTGACTTTTTTTTCAAAAAGTGTGAATTGCGAGAAAAAAGTCAGAATTGTAAGATAGAAAGTCAAAATTGCCTTTTTATATGTTTTCTATGGTGGAAACAAGCTTCCATAGATATTTGATATTTATATATATAAAGAATACTGAACCAAAATTAATATGAGACATTTCTTGTGATTTTAGGATGCTTTCCACCTCTCATTTTGTTTAATATTTTTTTTGTTTTGACGACAACAGTAGTTGTGCTACGTATTTGCTTGGAAACTATGGTTACCATGCTACATTTGTGTGTGTGTGTGTGTGTGTGTGTGGGGTCTGTGCGTCCATGTGTCCACTCATCAGTGTCTCAGTATGAGCGTCTCAGCCCTGATCTCCTGTGTCTTTGAGATTAGACCCAGATGCTACACCTTCTGCTCTTCAGACCCAAGAAAACAAACCGTTCTTCGTCCTTCCATCCCTTTATTGCTTGCTTTCCTCCTTCCTTTGCTTGAACTCATCCACCCTTCACTCTTTTCTCTCTCCCTCCATTCTCGAGTCAATGTCTGCTCTTCTGTAAATTTTTTTCAACAGTCCATATTGAAACACACAATGCATGGCATTCTCCATTGTACAGCGACGTCTTTGCCGTGCCTTCACATGTTAGCATGCTGGCCCTGTCTGGCAGGAGGGAGAGCAGTTCACAGAGGCACGTCTAAGTCTTTAATATTTTTTTTTTTTTTTCATTTTCAAAGACAAATTGTTCTATTTCTTTGCCTCTCCACATTTCCCGGAGCATATCATCCTCCTCTGCCACACCATCCCTCTCTCTTTTTTCTTTTCAAGTGCTCTGACAGTTGATGGTCAATTTTTGTTTCTCCACTCCTTTTAAAATATATTCCCTCTCAACGTAGTAACAGATAGTCCTTCCTCATTCTGCACGTAAATCTTTGCACTATCAATTATTTAAAAGAACTCATTCTGCCTCACTGAATCATAGCTTTTATCCATATTACGCTTTCATTATGAATTCAACATGCAAATACACATTTCAGTGTCAACCTCAGCTCTGCTTCGAAACCTGGTGACCTTCCTACCTAAAGAGAGCAAAGGCTGTTCCAGAATTTGAATATTATAAATATATCTACACACTACTGTTAAAAAGTTTGAAGCTGGTAAGTTTAATTATGAGTAAGTCAGCAGTAGCTATAGTGACTGCGTAAAGGAAAAATTTTATAAGTAATTTTATAGAATGAAAGCAAACTTTCTAAGGTTTTGGATTAGTTCTTTTTTAAGGAAATTAATACTTTTAATGAATTACTTTTAATCAGCAAAGACATATTAAATTGAACAGTAGTGGCAGTAAAGACATTTATAATGTTACAAATACCTACATTTACCTACATTTCACTGCTGGTTATACTCTGTATAATTGTGTATGTGACAAATAAAAATCTTGAATCATTTCTATTTAAAAAAGTGCAGTTCTTTTGACCTCTCTATTCGTCAAAGAATGCTGAAAATATATCCACAAAGATATGAAGGAGCACATCTGTTTTCAGCATTGATAATAGGTGTTTTTGAGCAGCAAATCAGCATATAAGAATGATTTCTGAAGGATCTTGTGACACTGAAGAAACTTTTAGAAAGATGTTGAAATGTTTGCATCTCAGAAATAAATGATATTTTAAAATATATTTAAATAGAGATATTTAAACAGTTATTTAGCATTTTAATATTTCACAATTTTACTGTTTTTACTGTATTTTTACCAAATAAAATGCAGCTTTTTATAATGCAGTGTATATTTCATTTAGTGCTAAAAATGCACTGATAAAACACATTCATCTGCCTTTTATTTTAAATTGAATTATTTTAGTTATTTTTAATTAAATAAAAGAATTGAGAAATTGTCTTTTTTACTTAATATTTGTATATTATCCCAGAAATATTTGTATTCAATCCCAGAAATGAAGCAAACAACACAAATACTCTAAAAAAGTTATTTAAAAGTACTCTAAAAGTATCCTCCCCCACTTTTAGAGTATTTGTGTTGCTTCATTTCTCATCATTATGTGCAATTGTTGCCTATGTAAATCTCAAGAGCTGTTGTATACACACCACAAGAAAAGCCATTTATGATTTCTTGTCCCTGATGAATAATTCATGTCAATAATTTGAAGAAATGGCTACAGTGAGCGTAGTATGCTCTAAAACATGTCCAAGTTTTATTCCTTAGCATGTAAATAGCTAGTAAACAAGTGACAATATCTTTTGCTTGTTGTTTTGTGATTTCATTTCAAGTCAAGAGGTCACATTGTTATCGGCAATAGCTTTGAGCAGTTACCAAAAGCCTGCGGATTTAGTTTTGTGCACTGTGGGTTTACAATGACGGCCTGTCTCTCTCTCTCTCTGTCTCAATGCCCTTTGGCCATGCTAACCCTCATCATTAGAGCTGACCCTGCTGGGAACCGTGTGACACTCAGGTAAACAGCTGAGTGAAAAGACTCGTGGGTAATGAGCTGAAGAGGTTGGGTAGGTGTGGCTGCTGAGCGTTAGCATGTTTGCCGTCAGGTTGACGTCGGTTAGTGAGGGTTTATTAGAATATGTGAAGCAGTACCAGGGTAATTCTGTTTAAATTGTGCTGTAGGTGACACAAATAGCATTCACAGATGGATTCGGCAGAGCAATGTCAAACGAACATCACGCTTTCTCCAGGTAGCATCAGGAAATCGCCTATTCCCAGAAGAAAATATTATTGTTATTAAAGGTGGCTTTTGGTGACTGATTTAAAACTCTTTTCTTTCAAGAGTCAACATTGTCTGAGATGTGTATCCTTTAACTCCCACTGAGAAGTAAAAATAGTAAATAAGTAAATAAATCAATAAACAAATAAATAAACACTCAAAGTTGTAAATAAAACAAAGATTGGAGTATGTTTAATAAGAAAATACACTTTCAGTTTTTTTTTTACTTTAAAATGTTATGTTTAAGATTCAGTGTGTCACTTGTAATTGTTTGTGAGATTTACAAAAATTTTAGAAAACGTTTTCTACAGCATTTTTATTTGTCAGTGTACAGTAAAGGTATAGAGCTATAACATTGATATTGTTGCATTATGTATCACTTAGATACTATAGTATAATTACAGTTTATAAGTTGTATAGTTGTTGTTGTGTTTTGAATTAGTCTTTATTTTTGTATTTTTTTCTTTATTTTTTATTTTTTTTATTTGTCAAATTTTAGTTTGTTTTATATATATATATACATGTGTGTGTGTGTGTGTGTGTGTGTGTGTGTGTTTGTGTGTGTGTACGGAGCCCTTTAAGGAACATGGTGGTGGGACAAATTCGGGGTGGGAGGAAAAAATATTTTTTAAATGTTTTGCGTTCCCTCGTAAATTTCTTTGCGTTCCCTCACAAAACCAGTTGAGTTCGGACAAACTCTTCCTGTTTACTTTACAGCTTGCAGTGGTTCATACAGCTCCACATGTTCACAATGGAGCGGTCGAGTTTTATTTTGAACTTGGACTCAAATAAAGAAATACGTCAGTGCTTAGTTCAAGCCACAGTTTTGGGACATTCTACGCTTAATGTGGCTTAATGTTTTAAAACAGTGACATTGGAAGACCAAATTCGATAATAATAAAAGCTGATAAAATTATTAGGCTAATATTAATAACCTTATTAATAATATTACTAAGCAGAATAGCCCAGAATATGAACGCAACGCCCTGCACGTAAGCTTTTTCTCCCCCATACTCTTAAGGTAGGCTAATGAATGAAAACGGTGATTTAAAAATAACAAATCCGTTGCATTCATATTCTAGGCTATTCTGCTTTATTAATAGTAATATTATAAATAAGGTTATTAATATTAGCCTAATAATTTTATTAGTATTAATTATTATTATCGAATTTGGTCCTCCAGTGTCACTGTTTTACTACTGTATTTCTTTATACTTGAGCCCAAGTTCAAAATAAAAACTTTATGAACTGCTCCATTGTGAACATATGAGCTGTAACCACTGAAAGCTGTGAAGTAAACAGGAAGTTTTTCCGAACTCTTCAAAATATCTTTGCAAGAGAACGCAAAAGTTTTGCGAGGGAACGCAAAGTTTCTCAAGGGAACACCAAAGTTTTGAAAAATATTTTTTCCTCCCACCCCAAATTTTTCCCACCACCATGTCCCTTAAAGGGCTCTGTGTGTGTGTGTGTGTATGTGTGTGTGTGTGTGTGTGTGTGTGTGTGTGTTAATTTTTGTTTTAGTTTAGTTGTTTTAGTTTTGTGTGTGTGTGTCAGTTGCTACTAAAATGGTAAATATTGCTTTAATAAGTTTATTTTTTAAATATATTTTATATTGTTCCAGATAACATTTATTTTACTGCAAGTAACAAAGTTTTTGTGGTTTTAGTTTTAGTTAACCATATAATAACCCTGGGTCTTGGAAGAGTTTGTGTAATAGTGAAATCAGAATTTCCATTTCTGTCTCAATTGTTTCTCCTGGACAGCATTGTGAATTGAAATTAAAACAAATGGAGACATTTGCTGATATCTCATTCTCTTCACATGTTTCTCCTTTGAAAAAAGATGTGACCTCAACAATGTCTGAAACTGTGCTCAGATTTGTCAGTTTACCAAAGTCTGCCATGTCAGAGATCTCAATATGAACATACTTCAGTTAAGTAATTATTCATCTTGAAATAATACTAATTAATAATACTAAGAGTTTTTCTAATATTTACTTTATAAAAATCGGTAAAGATTTCATGTGAACCATGACCTGAAGGTGAACCTTTTTTTTTTACAATTACTTGCTAAAGAGGTATAAACCATCATTCAGACAACAGAAGGCATGTAGTAGATTGTGTACATTTTTTTTCAGCAAAGTGTTTATTATGTTGATCATTTAGAGGCCTATGCGTATAAAATATGATACAGTGGGCTTTATAGGGTTAAGAAATTTCATTTATGGGTTTTCTTTTCTATGGGATCCAGCATCTCTCTTTTTCCATCATGCCTCCTTCTCTTTATAATCATTAGTTTCTATCAGCCGGTGCTGTGACAGATATGACTTGTGGGTAGCACTGGGAGTCTTAAACCAACATCATCCTCATGTGAGATGTCCGGTTGTGATGGATGAGGGTGAACCTGGTGGTTCTGTATCCTGATAAACTTGCTCTGATCTGAGCCTCCGGTGCTGCTTTATCTGGGATAAACAAAGCCATGATGCACAAACACACACACACACACCAGCACAGAAGGTCATCATGTCTATTAATGCTGTGTGCCTCTGAGCCATGGAGCAGACGGTATGGAATAGGAGGCAAGTGAGATAGAAGGACAACAAGGAAAGTGGAGAGGGGTGTTAGAGAGAGAGTAGTATTTGTTTGGCCCCTGTACTGCCCTACGGCCCCCAGTAGTCTCCGTATACAGCTGGGGTGAGACGAGGACAGCAGAGATTCAACTGAACTGATATCTCCTGTCATGCTGCGCTTACAAACACGCACACACACACTAGAGTCTAGGAATCTAGGATTTTTTTTTTAATTCTTTTTCCTTGACATTAAAGACCTTTCACTCTTTTCAGTCTTACTTTTTGCAAATCATCTGATAGAACATTTCAGTTTTAATGGAACAAAACCAACCAATATTTAAATATTTTAACAGAACAATAATCAGCTTAATAATAATAATAATCAACTTCAATCTAAATCTAGATTGAAATTTAGAACAAAATCTTAGAACAAAAACAATAAATATTTAAATATCCAAATGAAACAAAACCGACCAATATTTATATAGCTAAACAGCACAACAATCAATTGATAATAGAATCAAACTGCCCAACATTTAAATATTTTAACCAACCAACATTTAAAACTCTAACTAGACAAAAATGACTAAGATTAAAAGGGACAGTTCACCCAAATATGAAAATTATGTCATTAATTACTCTCATGCCGTTCCAAACTCGAAAGACCTTTGTTCATCTCAACACAAATTAAGATGTTTTTGATGAAATCCGAGAGCTTTCTGACCCTCCATAGACAGCAACACAACTACCATATTCAAGGCCAGAAAGGTAGTAAGGACATCGATAAAATAGTCTATGTAACATCAGTGGTTCAGCCTTAATTTTATGAAGCTACGAGAATATTTTTTGTGTGCAAAGAAAACAAAAATAATGACTTTATTCAACAGTTTCTTCTCCTCTGTGTTAGTCTTTGATGGGTCCTCTCCTTGTAAACAAGGTGCAGTGCATCCTGGTTCAATGTCAGAATGCCGGCCACTGTGTCAGCCAGGGACGGATTAACACACGGGACTACCGGGTACGTGCCCAGGGCACTGGACCAGAGGGGGGCCCAGCCGAAATACCGCCCTCAGATTTTTGAGGCAAGTTGATTTTGAATGCAGCTTCCAAAAGACAAAAAATAGCCGAATAATATGTTTTATGTTTAATAAACGATCACACCGGTGTGATTAGATCATTCAGTGCGGCCCATCATCAGCTGCTAAATTGTTCACTAATCTTCGCTGGCTGGCACGGAGCCAGAGACAGCTGTGTTTTTCTACAGCACTGTGCATTATAACCAATCACACATGATTCTGTTGAGCTTATGAGTACAATGGCTAATAAGAGGTGTCCAGATGAGTCATCACCTTTAAATTGTAATCTCCAGTGGTGCAGATGGTAAAGTGCATGCTTTTTGACGTGATCGACCTGGGTTCTATCCCGCCTTTTGCCGAACTTTTTTTTTCTCCCTTTTCAAATCTCAAATCACATCGTAAAAGCATATATTGTCAATAAAAATTAAAGAAATAACCAAAAGGTTAAAAATAAAGTATCGGGTAGGGTTAGGGTAGGTGTCGGGAGGGCTTTATTGTATCAATAAGGTGGCATCCATTTAATAATTTGAATAAAAATTATTAAAAATTTACACTCAATACGTTATTATTGAATACTGTTTTATAATGTAATACAATACTGAAGTGCAGATAATTGCCACTATTTTGCGAGTAGTATAAAGTATAAAGTAGTATAAATAGCAGAAAATCTTGCTATTTTAACATCGTGTAAATGTAATCTATAGCTATTTGCACTTAGTGTAAATAACATATCGCTAAAAATACTGCTATTTTCACTTAGTGCAGATAAAATCCATTACTTTTTGAATTTAAGAAAAAATTTTAATTCTTTAAGCCTTTAATCAGTCCGTGCCCAGGGCACCGGTGAGTCATAATCCGTCCCTGGCGTCAGCAGCATCACACACCTGTCTTGGTACTCTCATGAACGCGCATCGAGAACTGACAGGAGAGAAGAAATTGTTGAATAAAGTTGTTATTTTTGTTTTCTCTTCACATGAAAAGTAGCTTCATAAAATTAATGTTGAACCACTGATGTTACATGGACTATTTTAATGGTCTCCTTACTACCTTTCTGGGCCTTGAACGTGGTAGTTGTGTTTGGAACAACATGAAGGCGAGTAGTGACCCGTTTCTGTGCATGTCCCTTTAAATGATAATGAGCGACTGCTCACCCTGCCCCTCTCTTCCGTTCTTCCATTAAAGTCACCATTCTTATTGAAGCAGTTATAACTGCTCAAAAATTATTTAAAATGCATTTGTAAATGACTTATTTGTCATTAACAAACACCTTCTACAAAGGCAAACTTAATGTAGTGTAGTGGGCGCGCCAAAGTGACCATTGCAAATCATTTGAACTTTGTGTCAGTACGTCAATAGAACAAGAGCAAGGCAACAAGGCAGCAGTTTACTGTCGGGGATTTGTTGTGTCTCACCCCATCCAGTGTAGACAGCATCACTGATTATAATGAGTTCTACAGTAATTTGTCGCGCCGCGCCACTCGCGTCCGGTGTAGACACAATTTGAGTCTGTTCACTTTGGCCGCATTCGTCGTGGAACTTGCTAACTAACACATTATTAGGAAAGACGATTGGCAAAGATTCATAAAATAAAAAAATAAAAATTTACACTTACTTCTGGAGGTGAAGCTGGATCATGAACAGTTGGTACCGGTCCATCCTTCAGGAACAACTTTTTTGCAAATCTTGCTTTATACTGACGCTCATTTACAAAGCAGTCCAGTGTAAAATGAAACGCACAAACAAAACGCATTTTGGTAGATCGTTTTGTTTTATAATTTCAGTTAACATTTATTTTATTTCAATTAATGAAGAATATTTTTATGATTTTAGTTTTAACTATTAAAAACCTGATACTAGTAAAATTTATTTATTAAATTATGTTTTGAATAATGTTCTTAGTCTATCCATCCCGATGGGGAACCCCAGACAGAAGCTACACTAGTTGTTAATTCAATGTAAATTAAATTACATACAGTTTATGGTACCCACAATATCAATAATGACCAGGAAAAAAGTTTGAAATATACAGTGACTCTTATTTTGAAATGTTTGCACTATTGACTGTACAGTTGCAGGCAGCTCATTCAAGTTCAGATGAGGGAAATAAAATGTGCATAAAATAAAATGTTCTTACAACCGTCTAAAACATATTACCATATAAATATTCTATAGCAAACATTGTCATAATTCATCAACATTAATTCATAAGCAATTGCTTCGCATAAATGTGCGCTATTCACTGATTACAACCCACACTGTCTGAAGGGCTGCTGTGTGAGCCTTTACGAAATTACAACGAAAATAATTCATCATAAAATTAACAATGGCTGAAACGCCAGTGCCCATCAACAGACGTGGGAGGGGCATAGCAAAGTTATGTCACTTCGCCAAGAATCTGTGAGTGGCTTGTTCTGAGAAAGTGCTTATGATTTATGGGGATTTAAAAAAAAAAAAGCAGTGGGTCGATTTTTATCATTATAGGGTCATTATGTACACATACTGCCAACACACATTTCAGTTCAAACAACATGTAAATGTGAATTTTGCATGCGATGACCCCTAAAAACAACAGCATGCAGTAAATGCAATCGAACTAGATCTAAAATCTCTAGGATTTAGTAGTAGTACCACAGCATGAATCTGGCTACAGTCACTGCAGTGTTTTGATTGTGTCTAAGCAGTAATAAAACTTTGGGCTTCTGTCGCAGTGCTTTTGTCTGCAGTCCAGTCCAATACTGAAGTGTTTTGAGTCAGGATGCTTTTATTCTTAAAATACTTTTATTTTAGTCTATATGTGCTTTTATTCTAGGCCTGCTTTCAGTATAGAAATGTTTTGAGTCAAGACCTGCTTTTTTTATAACAAATGTCATTGTTTTTGTATTTTTATTTAGCATACAGTGAGGACCAGTAGCTTCCTTAAAAGTATACTCACATAATTGCATACAGTACATTATCATGCAAATTTTTAAGAAAAAATAAATAAATGGAAAGAAAAGAAAAAAAGTAATGATTTTTTTATTCAGCAAGGATGCATTAAATTGATCAGAAGTGAAAGTAAAGACAATTATCTTGTCACAAAAGATTTCTATTTTACATAAATCATGTTCTTTTGAATTTATAATCCATCAGATATTCCTAAAAAAATGTGTAACACTTGCCATATAAATATATGAAGCAGCACATCTGTTTTCAGCATTTATCACAATAAGATTTTTTTTGCTTTTTGTTTTACCAGCAAATCACCATATTAGAATGATTTCTAAAGAATATTGCGACACTGAAGACTGGGGTAAAGATGCTGAAAATTAATCTTTGCATCACAGAATAAATTACATTTTAAAATATTTTTAAATAAAGAACAGTTATTTCACACACACACACATATATAAATTACGTGTCTACGAATAATCCAATGTAAATGCATACTCAGCACCTGTGAAGCAATCTCATAAACACTCCTGACCTCACCACCTACTTATCTTTATTTCCCTTACTCCCTGATGGATGTGTGTGTGTGGTGGGTGTATGTTTAATAATGTGAGTGCAGGGATGGCATGTTGGTGGGGTTTCATGGTTCATCTCTACTTGTTAATGGATGTTCTTATAAACCCTCCTCAGCTGGGACAATACAAGCCCCTTGACTGAAATTAGATGGTCATAAACATTGCAGAATGCTGACTGGACGAAACGTCCAGATCCGAGATACAGTGGGGAAAATAAGTATTTGATACACTGCCGATTTTTCTTGTTTTACCACTTACAAAGAATGGAGAGATCTGTAATTTTCATCGTAGGTACACCTCAACTGTGAGAGAAAGAATATAAAAAAAAATAAAGAAAATCACATTGTATGATTTTTGAATAATTAATTTCCATTTTATTGCATGAAATAAGTATTTGATACAATAGAAAAATGGAACTTCATATTTGGTACAGAAACCTTTGTTTACAATTACAGATGTTAGTTTACAGGTCAGATGTTTCCTGTAGCTCTTGACCAGGTTTGCACACACTGCAGCAGGGATTTTGGCCCACTCCTCCATACAGGTCTTCTCCAGATCTTTCAGGTTTTGGGGCTGTCGCTGCGCAACACGGAGTTTCAGCTCCCGCCATAGATTTTCTATTGGGTTCAGATCTGGAGACTGGCTAGACCACTCCAGGACCTTGAAATGCTTCTTACGGAGCCACTCCTTAGTTGCCCTTGCTGTGTGTTTGGGGTCATTGTCATGCTGGAAGACCCAGCTATGACCCATCTTCAATGCTCTTACTGAGGGAAGGAGGTTGTTGCCCAAAATCTCGTGATACATGGCCCCATCCATCCTCCCCTTAATACGGTGCAGTCGTCCTGTCCCCTTTGCAGAAAAGCACCCCCAAAGCATGATGTTTCCACCCCCACGCTTCACGGTTGGGATGGTGATCTTGGGATTGTACTCATCCCTCTTCTTCCTCTAAACACGGCGAGTGGAGTTTATACCAAAAAGTTCTATTTTGGTCTCACCTGACCACATGACCTTCTCCCATGCCTCATCTGGATCATCCAGATAGTCTTTGGCAAACTTCAGACGGGCCTGGACAGGTGCTGGCTTGAGCAGGGGGACCTTGCGCGCGCTGCAGGATTTTAATCCATGACGGTGTAGTGTGTTACTAATGGTAACCGTTGAGAATGTGGTCCCAGCTCTCTTCAGGTCATTGACCAGGTCCTCCCGTGTAGTTCTAGGCTGATCCCTCACCTTTCTCAGGATCATTGATACTCCACGAGGCGAGATCTTGCATGGAGCCCCAGTCCGAGGGAGATTGACATTCATCTTGAATTTCTTCCATTTTCTAATAATTGCGCCAACAGTTGTTGCCTTCTCACCAAGCTGTTTGCCTATTGTCCTGTAGCCATCCCAGCCTTGTGCAGATCTACAAATTTGTCCCTAGTGTCCTTAGACAGCTCTTTGGTCTTGCCCATAGTCGAGAGGTTGGAGTCTGATTGATTCAGTGTGTGAACAGGTGTCTTTTATACAGGTAACGAGTTCAAACAGGTGCAATTAATACAGGTAATGTGTGGAGGATAGGAGGGCTTTTAAGGGTTAATTGCATTGGTTAAGGGTAAGTTCGTTGGAGTTTTCCCTCTCTTCCACCTGACTTTCCTTTGCTTTTATATAGCTTATAAATGCCCGCGCGCAATTTACTTTCACCTCATATCAGCAGCGCACATGATTAACCGCTCTCTTGTGATGCTCTCTATGCCATTCACACAGAATGTGCTTTTGTGTTGACAAAGATGCGACGCGGGCAGTGGAATAGGAAAACATGCAAGGAGATTGGAGTTAAACATCTTTTAATAACTAGAGCGCCGCGTTTTTAGAAAGCTGTTTCATGCACGAGACACTGCAAGAGACGCGAGCGAAACAGTCAAACGCGTCCATGTTTACACAGAAAAAAAAACAATGGAAAAGCAGCGTAATCAAATAAATATGATTGTAATATATTTCTGGCGCAATTTCTTCACTTTAACCCGGCATTGCAGAGCGGTCCGGTTAAAGGATTAGTTCACTTTTAAAAAAACTTTTGCTGATAATTTACTCACCCCCATGTCATCCAAGATGTCCATGTCTTTCTTTCTTCAGTCGAAAAGAAATTAAGGTTTTTGATGAAAACATTTCTCCATAAAATGGACTTCATTGGGACCCAAATGGTTCAAGGTCCAAATGTCCAAAAGGTCACAAGAAATGTTTTCATCAAAAACCTTAATTTCTTTTCGACTGAAGAAAGAAAGACATGGACATCTTGGATGACATGGGGGTGAGTAAATTATCAGCAAAAGTTTTTTTAAAAGTGAACTAATCCTTTAAATCCTCTGTCTTTCAGTTTTGCTGAAAATTGCAGGAACACTTTTGAATTTCTGTGGGTTGTTGACAGTTGTTTTTTTATATAGTCCTCCTTCCAAATTTGTAGAAGTGCATCCGTTTCCTCGTCTGTCCATAATATCCCTCTCCCAGCAGCAGCTGCTGCCATGTTTTGAATAGCGCGATTTGTACGGAGACGCGTAAAAACCAAATTAAAGAAATTTCACGAATGGAAAAAAAACAACAACAAGTGGACCGGAAGCGATTTGTGTTCACAGCGCACGTTTTTAGCGAACCGTGCCAATATTTCAAAGCGAACCGTGCTCAGACCACCTCCTGAGATGGTCTCGGTTCGGTTCGTTTCTGAGGGGTCTGAGATCGTTTGGAGTGTTCACATATGGGCCAAAAATCACGCGAACCGCACTCAGACCCCTGAAAAGGACCAAGTGTGAAAACACCCTTTAAGACAAACTAACAGGTCTGTGAGAGCCAGAATTCTTGCTGGTTGGTAGGTGATCAAATACTTATTTCATGCAATAAAATGTAAATTAATTATTCAAAAATCATACAATGTGATTTTCTGGTTTTTGTTTTTAATATTCTGTCTCTCACAGTTGAGGTGTACCTACGATGAAAATTACAGATCTCTCCATCCCATGTAAGTGGGAAAACTTGAAAAATCGGCAGTGTATCAAATACTTATTTGCCCCACTGTACATGCCAGAGAATGAGCTGTATATCCATTAAAAAAAGCACCTGCAGCGGCAGAAGGAATCTGGCTACAGTCCCTGCAGTGTTCAGAAACTCTCTGAGCAGTCATAAAACTTCTGTTGCAGTGCTTCTCTCTAACTGCTTGCGGTGTGACACTTCAGTCTGCAGCTGCTTTAAACCAGAACTCTTAGTCTGGAACTTTCAATGCAGAACAAATTTAATTTAGTGTAGCTCTGGTTTTAAATGCAGAACTGATTCTAGTCAGGCTGCTTTTATTCTTGAAATGCTTTCATTTTTTCTATAGCTGCTTTTATTCCAGAGCTGTTTTAAGTCTAGAACCGCTTCCTCTCTGCATCTGCTGAACAGTATTAGAACAGTCTACAGTTTCTGTTAGTCTAGAACTGCTTTGACTACTAGATTTGCTTGTAGTTTAAAGGCTTAGTTCATCCAAAAAATGAAAATTATCCCATGATTTATTTACCCTCAAACCATCTCAGGTGTATATGACTTTGTCCTTTCAGACAAATACACTCGGAGTTATATTACAAAATGTCCTGGTTCTTCCAAGCTTTTTAATGGGGGTCAAGATTTTGAAGTCCAATAAAAGTGCACAAATCCATCATAAAAAGTTATCCAAATGGCTCTTTGAATTTAACTGCTTTTAACTGAACTGAACTGCTTTCACTGTATAATTGATATTTAGAATAGATATTTTTATAGCTATTTATTTTTTATATTTTAATTTTAGTTTTAGTTAAGGTTTTAGTAATTTCCTTATGTGTTTTTGTCATTTTTAGTAGTTTTTTTTATCTATATAAATAGTTTTACATTTTTTATTTCAGTTTTCGTCATTTTAATGCATAAAGTGAGAAATGAGTGCATAAAATGAGAAATGCTATTTTGTCAACTAGATGTAATTCATGAGTGAAGTCTATTGGTGCAAAATTCCACTACACTTAATAATATATTAAACATCAATTATGTTATGTTACATTTTTCAAAACACTGAAAAAAAAAAAACCCCACAATAAACACTACTATACACCACTATAAGCACTAAATATTGCAAGTGTAACCTCATGTTTCCGGCATGGGAGACGGACCTCTGTTACACAAGTATCCATGTAACATACTAATAACATATAGAAAATATTGAGTACAAAGCACAGTTTTACAGAAATATGTCTGTCTTGGCTGTGAATGTGTCACAGCAGTTTCAAATTCACTGTGGCCAAACTGCTTGCTGCTGGAAACTTGTTGTTTGTTAGATAGAACTCTGTTACCTTTTCACCTCCCAATCTAAAGCCAAAACCCTCTCGTAATCTTTCTTTAAAGCATTTTAAAAGTTTTCCCTGTTCTACCAGCCGTGATGAGCTTCATAATGGTATCTCTGGGCAGCACAATCTCTCTCATGGAGCCGAGTATGGGATCTGATCACCCTCAGCAGCACTAGTTAAAGGTTTGAGCGATTGAATCTCCCCTAAAGAGCTTGAGTCTCAAATGCAGTAAACTCCATTTGCAAGTCAGTTGGCAAACTGTGTTTATCCACCAGAGCAAAAATAAGTGGATAGAAAATGTTACACCACAGATCATTAGAGGGTAAGAAAATGGCTGAATTTGAATTGCATTCATAGGCTTTGCTTGAAGAGGAACACAAACCCAGGTTGTACAATTGATTGGATTGTTATAATTGTGAACACAACAGCAAATTCACCGCCAGTCAGTCACTGTAAGAGGGTATTGTGTGCTCAATTATCACAAACAAAACACCATCCGAGTGCTTAGCGACAGAAAACATCCAACAGAACCTCAAAATGTGTCTAAAATGTGCTATTGTTTTATCTTTTTGCAGGAGTACACCATCGATGTCTTCTTCAGGCAGAGCTGGAAGGATGAACGGCTGAAGTTTGAGGGACCGATGAATATTCTGCGTTTGAACAACCTGATGGCCAGTAAGATCTGGACTCCAGACACATTCTTTCACAACGGGAAGAAATCTGTCGCACACAACATGACCATGCCCAACAAACTGCTGCGGATCCAAGATGACGGCACCCTGCTGTACACCATGAGGTAAGCAAGGTGTTACTTTCACTAAGTGCTTTCAAAGTTTCAAAAGCTGCCACACATAACATCACTGGAAAGTGCTGTGCATTTAAAGTTTCAAGTTGAAATCTTGTTCTCATCTGATAGTGTCAGTGCAGTTGAATCGATGATATTGCCCAATATTAATTGTCTTTAAACCCCAAATATTAACGCCCACTGTAAATTATTCGATTTATGGTCATATTGTCTTTCAAATTCAAAGTAGCATCTACTCACCCTCAAAATACACTTTTTTTCTGTAAAAGAAACAAATCTTTGTTTACAATAATAATAATAATATAATATTATGATAATGTTATTATTATCCAGCTCAATTATGTTCAAGTTTTGTTCTCGTCCCATAATATTACTGAATATTAATTGTCTTAAAGGGGTCATCGGATGCCCATTTCTCACAAGTTGATATGATTGTTTAGGCCTTAATGAAAAGTCTATAACTTTTTTTTCCCTTGTCAAAAACAACTCTGTTCACAGTGACCCGTTTCGGTGCATGTCCCATTAAATGCTAATGAGCTCTGCTCACCCCACCCCTCTCTTCCGTGGGGTGACGAACCGTTCTCATGAGACTGTTTACTTTAGCCGCGGAACTTGCTTACTAGCATATTATTAGGAAAGGCAATTTGCAAAGATTGATTAAAAACCTTATACTCACTTCTTCTGGAGTTGAAGCTGGATCACAAATGATTTTCACGAACATAAACACATTTAGGTAGATCGGGGGTGCATTCCCTTCAAAGACAAATGTAATCCACTGCGTCTTCAGCGGCTCAGATATCGGGAGTAAATGACGACTGTTATGCTCATTATTACATCCAACAACAAAACACCTCTATCGCTTTGAAGACATTCTTGTCTACAATCGCTCCTGTGGCGAAACAATGGCGGACTGTTGACAGCTCACTCAGGGCAGGTCTATGGTTAAACACCAGTGTCAACAATCATGGGAGGGGCCTGTACCTGTGTAACGTCACACATACAAGAATCTGAGAATAGCTTGATTTGAGAAAGGGGTAATGATTTATGGGGATAAAAATAAAAAATAAACACTGGGTGGATTTTATCATTATAGGGTGATTGTGTACACACACTGCCGAGACCCATTTCAGTTCAAACAACATGTACAAGTGAATTTTGCATCCGATGACCCCTTAAAACCCAGCAGACCCCTTAAAAAAGTCCAGCAGTTAGATCAGCCTTAAAAAGTCGTGGCCTAATGGTTAGAGAGTTGGACTCGTGATCCAAAGGTTGCGGGTTCGAGTCCCCGGCCGGCAGGAATTGTAGGTGGGGGGAGTGAATGTACAGCGCGCTCTCCACCCTCAATACCACGACTGAGGTGCCCTTGAGCAAGGCACCGAACCCCCAATTGCTCCCCGGGCGCTGCAGCATGGCTGCCCACTGCTCCGGGTGTGTGTTCACGGTGTGTGTGTGTGTGCATTTGTTCACTACTCACTGCTGTGTGTGTGTGCACTTGGATGGGTTAAACGCAGAGCACCAATTTCGAGTATGGGTCACCATACTTGACAATACGTCACGACGACGACCACGACCACGACGACTTTATAAAAATATACGATTTATGGTCATATTGTCTGTTCTCACTGTCAAAAATAGGTCAGGCCTATGATCTTGTGAACTGTAATCCAAGTTTTCTTTTTTTTTTTTCTTTTTTGTATGAGGACCATACCCAAACTGAAGGAATCTTGCCCTCCAGTGATTTTTCAGTGAATAATGACTTTAATTTTGATCTGTTCCTCACATAATGTTAACAGAATTTATATTTTTGGTGAGCGATCCATTTAGCTCAGATTGTGGGTGCCAAATGGAGTCATTCCTCATGTAAATCCCTAAATCACGTTGAATTGTTCCTGAGAATTAGAATAATTCATTCCTCACTGGCTCCCACAGTATGACAGGCAGCCGTATTGATTTAGTCACTAATCAAGACGTTTCATCTGTTTTCAGAAATGTGACACTCACTTTTGTATGAGCCGATTTCATTGAAACCAGTGACTTTCTCTTAGTAAAGCGCAGTTCTCATTATAATTGACATATTCAAGAGTCTGCGAACATCATCATCAATCTCCTTAATTACCTGCAGATGAAACAAGAAGAGCAGAATCTGTGATATATTGTCATGTGTCGTGTACACAAGCCCCAAACAACACAGCCTTTCATAATGACTCGATCTCGCCTCTGTTCATCCTGACGCTGCTCCAGAACACATCATGACACTCTCCAACACATACACTCTCAATTTTGTTTGCTTTTTTCTCTCTTATAAATCGCTCTCGCTCCCAGCTCTTCCTGTGAGCACAAATGCTCCTCGCCGCTGCCAAATCAATGAGAGCCTGACTCAGCTGTGAAGCGCAGGAAGAAAAAATGAGACAAACTGAGAGAGAGACTGAGAAAGAGAAAGCAGCAGACAGAGTGAAATAGAGGAGAAATGGATGTGAAAATTAACTTGCATTAGGATAGAGTATAGATTAGTAATAGAGACTAGTAATAGACTACTAGTAAGAGATTGTTGATCTTTTGAATATTTACAGTATTATTGAGAATATAGAATTAGGCAGCATTTTTAATATTGCAGTGATTTTAATGCTCTTTTTATTTTGCCATTAAATTTTCTAAAGAGCTAAACAATAGTTTCAAAAGTATGTGATAAAATGTGGACAGAAATCCCCTGTGGCATTTTTTACAACCTATTTTTATGGTGCACAAATAAAAATAATTAAATAATGTTCCTCATTCAGTGAAGAAAAAAGAAAAATATTCAGTGAGTGAGAGAGTGGAGAATATGACTTGAATATTTTTCTAGGTTATAGCTGGTTTTAGATTTTGATAGATTGAGATTGATGAAAAATACAGTACAGTGTATATATATATATATATATATATATATATATATATATATATATATATACCAGTCATAAGTCATATGGGTATATTTGTAGCAATAGCCAAAAATAATTTTTTCAATTTTACCAATTTGTTTTATGCCAAAAATCATTAGAATATTAAGTAAAGATCATATTCCATGAAGATATTTTGTAAATTTCCTACCGTAAATATATTACAACTTAATTTTTGATTTGTAATGTGCATTGCTAAGGACAGTTTTACATGACAATTTTCTCAATATTTAGATTTTTTCTGCACCCTCAGATTCCAGATTTTCAAATAGTTGTATCTCGGCTAGGATATTGTCCTATCCTAACAAACCATAAATCAATGGCAAGCTTATTTATTCATCTTTCAGATTATGTATAAATCTCAATTACGAAAAATGTACCCTTATGTTTTGTGGTCCTGGGTCATATATGTGTGTGTGTGTGTGTGTGTGTGTGTGTGTGTATGAAGAGTTCAGATGCAAAAGCCTCTAAGTGCCATCTGAAATTTTCATCTAAAATTTGCATTTCTTTTTCAGGCTCCTATGTTTAGGTTCAGTAATTTTACTCTAATGGCAATGTATAGGTTCCCTATCAAAAGCTACAAATTCTAGGGGGGGACACAAATCACGTTATGTGTATGTGTGTCTGGGGGGGTAGGGGTGGGCGTGTAATCTGTGATCGCGTGCAGTTGCTGATGCTGCTAAAGCATGCAATCGCTTTCTAATGCGTGCAGTTTTATCGGTTTCACTTTCGCTTTCGAAATCAATCACGTTCAGTAAGGAGGGCAGAGGATGGAAAGTGGGGGGCACAGTAACTCGTTTGGGGGGGCACACGAAGGTGACCAATTACCAGTAGAGACCAACAGGGTCCATTACAGTTTCCATTTAAACCAATGCAAGTCCCATTTTAACCAGTAAAACCATTACAAATTTTGTGATGTGTCTATTGTTTTTTTCAATATTACATGCAGAGGTGGAAAGAGTACAAAAATATTTTACTCAAGTAAAAGTACCATTACCTTAATGAAATTTTACTTAAGTACAAGTAAAAGTACAAGTCTAAAAATCTACTCAAGTAAAAGTAAAAAGTGGCTAATTTAAAATTTACTCAGAGTAAAAATTACTTACTTACTTTTTAACAGTGGGAGGGACACAACAATGGGATAGGCCAAGGGTGTCAAACTCAGTTCCTGGAGGGCCACAGCCTTACAAAAGTATAGATATAACCCTAATTAAACACATCTGATCCAGCAAGCTGGATCATGTGGGTTTGGATTTAGTTTTCCCTTCATAATAAAAAACTTAATTCAAAAACTGCATGTTGTGTTTACTTAAAAAAACGAATATATACATACATACATACATACATACAGTGGTGTGAAAAAGTGTTGGCCCCCTTCCTGATTTTTATTTTTTTTTTTTGCATGTTTGTCACACTTTAATGTTTCAGATCATCAAACAAATTTTAATATTAATCAAAGATAACACAAGTAAACACAACATGCAGTTTTTAAATGAAGGGTTTTTTTTATGAAGGGAAAACAAAATCCAAACCCACATTGCCCTGTGTGAAAAAGTGTTTGCATGTCAGATTTCCGAAAACCGCTGCTGAGCAAAAAGAACATAAAGGCTCGTTTTGCCAGAAAACATCTTGATGATCCCCAAGACTTTTGGGAAAATACTCTGTGGACTGACGAGACAAAAGTTTAACTTTTTGGAAGGTGTGTGTCCCATTACATCTGGCGTAAAAGTAACACAGCATTTCAGAAAAAGAACATCATACCAGCAGTAAAATATGGTGGTGGTAGTGTGATGGTCTGGGGCTGTTTTGCTGCTTCAGGACCTGGAAGACTTGCTGTGATAAATGGAACCATGAATTCAGCTGTCTACCAAAAAATCCTGAAGGACAATGTCCGGCCATCTGTTCGTGACCTCAAGCTGAAGCGAACGTGGGTTCTGCAGCAGGACAATGATCCAAAACACAACAGCAAATCCACCTCTGAATGGCTGAAGAAAAACAAAATGAAGACTTTGGAGTGGCCTAGTCAAAGTCCTGACCTGAATCCTATAGAGATGCTGTGGCATGACCTTAAAAAGGCGGTTCATGCTCGAAAACCCTCCAATGTGGCTGAATTACAATAATTCTGCCAAGATGAGTGGGCCAATATTCCTCCACAGCGCTGTAACAGACTCATTGCAAGTTATCACACACGCTTGATTGCAATTGTTGCTGCTAAGGGTGACCCAACCAGTTATTAGGTTCAGGGGGCAAGCACTTTTTCACACAGGGCCATGTGGGTTTGGATTTTGTTTTCCCTTCATAATAAAAAACTTCATTCAAAAACTGCATGTTGTGTTTACTTGTGTTATCTTTGATTAATATTTAAATTTGTTTGATTTGAATGCACTCTAAATGTGTGTGCGCACTAGTCTAATCTACTAGACTTCACACATGGTAGGACTGTTTTGTTTGGTTTTTGGCTAAATACTGATAATGCCAAATCGCACATTGTTAAAACAACAAATACGATATTGTCGCAGATATCGCTCACCCTGCACCACTGTCTTTTTGGCTCATTTGTGCAAAACCTTTTGCTAAACTGCCAAAGCTTCATTTTAACCAGCAATGCAGTGATGAAAGTATTTACCTTACCTCTACATGCTTGCGAAGAGTTGATGTCAAGATTTTATAAGCCGCTAGTTTGGTCTGCCTAGGCAAACACAGCTTACACTGCATAATAGAGCATAAACATGGCCAGGGGTTCACTTCATTTCCTTAGTGTTCAACTTCAGCAGAATACGACAGGGTTTGGTTTTCAGCTGGGTCTCCACGCCTGTCTTGTCCATCTGCATCTTTCTTGTGATTTTAGCACCAGTTTGTTCTCCTGCCCATTATATACTGCAGTAGTTTCCAGGGAGCGTTTGTTTTGTTTTTTTTACTCAGTAATGAATGTGTTTTAAAATGTAGCGAAGTACAATACTTAAAACAAAATATACTTAAGTAAAAGTAAAATCACAGATTTTAAAAATTAGTAGAAGTACACAATTACAGTAACGCGAGTAAATGTAATTCGTTACTTTCCACCTCTGATTACATGTTATTACAAATGCCTGCAAAAGGAGCCAAAGGCCTGGTCATTGCTGCTGTTACAGTTACAGGACGATCAAGTCCTTGTTTAATAGGCTATTGACCAAACATTTAATTAAAATATCCACTTAATCTTTCATTTTTGGCCACCTTTTTGTTATAGATGACACAGCCTCTATAATGTCTTCAACAAAAAACATGTGGACATCACAACCCTTACAAAAATTAAGCATGGTTTTCGTAGTAAAACTGCTCTATTTTCTTTTGCATGATTTCTGAATGCTTGAGACCATAAAATCAATCAGACAACTGTATTACTGCCACAGGTAACTGTCTAGAGCTACAATTGTAATTTATAAATAATACAATTTAATTACAATTTATTTATTTATTTACTTTTATATTTTATTAAAGTTCGATTTTGACCCCTATGGTAGGTGGGTTTTTTTACTTCCATAATATTTGAGGGAGGGGGCACAACAATACAATCCTGCTTAAGGCATAATTATGCCATTTGGCCAGCAGCGGCCATGATAAAAATGTCTCCACGGTCTGCTTTTGAAGAAATATCGTTGTATCTTGCTACAGCGCACTGTACAGTGCTGTTATATATTGTATACTGTACAGTGCCACATACATTCACATCAGTAAGAAGATATTTTGAAGAATGCGGCTAACCAAACAGTTGCTGGTCCACATTGACAGTAGGGGGAAAAAAATACTATGGAAGTCACTGTGGACCAGCAACTGTTTGGTATTCCAACTCTTTCAAAATAGCGTTTATGTTTAGCAGAAGAAGGAAACTCAGGTTTAAAACAACTTTTGAGTGAGTAAATGAAGGTATAAAAATAAAACACTAGCCTATTTTAATTCTTGGGTGAATTATTCCTTTAATGTTAATAATAATAATAATAATTCATTACATTTATATAGCGCTTTTCTGCTTTTCTAAGCACTCAAAGCGCTCTACATTGTGAGGGGTAGTGTCTCCTCGTCCACCACCAGTGTGCAGCATCCACCTGGATGATGCGACGGCAGCCATAGTGCGCTAGAACGCCCACCACACACCAGCTTACTGGTGGAGAGGAGACAGAGTGATGAAGCCAATCAGTGTAAGGGGATGATTAGGAGGCCATGATGGTCAGAGACCAATGGGGAAATTTGGCCAGGATGCCGAGGTCACACCTCTACTCTTTTCGAAAGACATCCTGGGATTTTTAATGACCACAGAGAGTCAGGACCTCGGTTTAACGTCTCATCCGAAAGACGGTGCTTTTTGACAGTATAGTGTCCCCGTCACTATACTGGGGCGTTATGACCCACACAGACCGCAGGGTGAGCACCCCCTGCTGGCCTCACTAACACCTCTTCCAACAGCAAACCTAGTTTTCCCCAGAGGTCTCCCATCCAGGTACTGACCAGGCTCAACCCTGCTTAGCTTCAGTGGGCAACCGGTCTTGGGCTGCAGGGTGATATGGCTGTGGTAATGTTAATAAAACAAACATAAAGAGAAAAATCACTCACTACTCTTGACTGAAAACCTTTAATACAGTTGCTTTAATAGGAATCAATCTATATAGTGTGTTATTTTTATATTTGTTCATTCAGTTTCTTGAATGTTCCTGCTAAATACACCTCTTGTACCTGTAAATAAAACACTGTTTTATTTAATTGATTTAATTAAAGCTTGTCGAGTTAATCCGCAAGAAGTGCGTGCCTCCTTTACGGCTCATCTCTAAAGATGACTCGCATGAGTTTGTTTTGAGTGTTTGGGGTAAGAGCGTGCTGCTCTTGATTTCGAGGGTGGTGACTGTGAGCACTTCGATTCACTTCCTATCTGCGTGCTTTGTGTTCAGCTCGCTTTCTTTAATAAAAAAAAAAAAGAACGAGCCGCTGCGCCCTCATTAAGATCGCACTTTGATCTGGCTGAGGCTTGAGAGGTGGGCTCTCCCCTTTCTCTCGTGCTCTCGCCAGATCGGGAGGTTTTCACGGCCGCTTCCAACGTGTGCCCCGGCATTTCTTCAGATCGGACAGCGAATGTTGCAGCTTTTAATTCTTTAGAAATGGAATTTGAGAGCGCCGCCTCCCGAGCGCACCTCCCACAATCGTAAAATGAATAAGGAGTTACTCGAGGTGATTACTCGTGTAGTGTGATCAGATTAAAGCTAGAAGTAGCTAAAAGAGCAGTAGACCCCATAGACGCTTCAAACCTCAGTCATGGTCTCTCCCCTTCTTTGGTGGCCTCCATGATGAGAGAACTTGTTCATGGTGTAAGCCCTATTGTCCTGTGTTTTTTGTGCCTCAACCTTCAATTTTTTGAATATTGTGGATTCAAAGGCACAGGGCTACATGATGATACCCTAGGTGGAAGAGACTCTAGCGAGCTATCTCTCCCCTGGGGGTGCATCATCACTCAAAATCAACACTCCCTACCAAGCTATGTAGAGCAACATCTACACTTGTAGAGAGAGCATTTCATGCAGCAGGTCAGGCTGGTTTTGCCCTGCACACCACAGCAGTTCTGATTGCTTCATATCAGATTGATGTTCATAAAGATCTGAGCGCAGGGAGGCAAGAAGCTCGAGAAAGCTTTCAATAAGTTTCTCCCCCACCATGCTCTAGTGTCTGGGCTGTCGGCCACCCAGTCCCTGATACGGCCCAGCTCTTCTGAGACGAGAACCCCAAAAGAGTGTGCGAGATATGCCCCCTCATAAAGACTGGGGAACAGCTTGTAGCACTCAACAGCCAAGAGGGAGCCAGACCTAAAAACGTTCTTTACAACCAGAAGGAAGTCCTGAGGCTGTGCCCAGGATGATGGGTGCGTCCCCTCGGGGAGGGCCACGGAAAACTCCAACGAGGAGAGTAAGGGCTCCTTCCTGGCACCCTTAGGGGATCGCTGTACAACTTCCGCCACCAATGGTGTTTCGGGGGTCAGCAATCTCCAGTGAGATGTTACATGTTCAGTTGTTTCCTGCCGTGTTTCAGGACACCAAACATTTAACATTCCCCCCAGCGAAACAAACTGTCACAGAAATACAGTTTCCCTTTGAGAGAATTTGGCAGCATCGAAGCTACTGCCAAATAATCTCTCCTTGAGTTGTAAGGACTCCACAAGAGGGCTACAGGATACGGTTTGCGTATCATCCTTCGCATTTCAACGGCGTGGTCTCCACTATGGTGAAACCGGAATAAGCGTATTTGTTGACATAGGGAGTGCAAGCTCTGCTGGACAAGGAGGTCGTAGAACATATCCCCTCCTAGACAGAGAGTCGAGCCTCTATAGCCAATATTTTCTGGTTCCCAGAAATGATAGGGGGTTGCTTCCAGTCTAGATCTTTGCAGGCTAAACAGCATTCTAAGAACAGTTAAAAAGTTCAAAATGCTGACAATCCATGATTGTTTTCTCAGATCCAATCAGGTGATTGGTTATCAACAAATGATTTCAAGGACGCACGCATACTTTCATACTTTCATTGCATACATTTCTCTCTTGCCCAAGGGACAATGTATTTAGGGGTTAACAGGATTCTATCATAATGTGGGCACAGCTGTCTCCTACACGTATCGAATCCATTCTGAAAACCCTGAAGGATTTCAGGCTAGGCCAGAAAGTTACTGTACATTACTTTCAGAAAGCTCTAGGTCTCATGGCGACTGCATCCACGTGAAACCTTTGGACGTCTTGCACATGAGACCATTACAGTTGTGGCATATAAGGGTTACGCGCTAGGGCCTCGTACCCTTTCTATGTGGTTCAGACCCCGGTTTTTGACTTTGAGTCCCACTCTAGGCACGTGTTGTCGTCGCAAGATGCTAATGACAGATGCTTCCCTCACGGGCTGGGTTGCGGTCTTGGATGACCGTCCAGCCCAAGGGATCTGGAGAGGTCATCTTCTCAATTGGCACATCAATTGCCTCGGAATGATGGCTGTATTTTAGGCCCTGAAATATATCCTCCAGCAATGAGTAGGTCCGGAAACGTGTTGTCTAACCCCAATAGAATTCAGAATGTCTATGAATGCTGATCCTAATGCATCTTTTTCATTATCGACATAGATATTAAAATCACCAACAATTAAGACTATATTTGCAGCCAGTTCTAACTCAGATAGAAAATCAGCAAATTCTTTAATAAAGTCTGTGTGGTGCCCTGGTGGCCTGTATACAGTAGCCAGTACAAACATCACAGGGGATTCATCAATAACACGTGTTTCTCTAGATAATGTTATACGCAGCATCATAACTTCAAACGAGTTATACTTAAAGCCTGCCCTCCGAGAAATACTGAGAATATTGCCATAAATTGTAGCAACACCTCCCCCTTTACCTTTCGGACGTGGCTCATTTTTATAGCAGTAATCTTGGGGGGTGGACTCATTTAAAGTAATGTATTCATCTGGTTTTAACCATGTTTCTGTCAAACAGAGCAAATCTAGATTATTATCATTGATCAAATCATTTACAAAAAGTGCTTTTGGAGAAAGGGACCTGATATTCAGTAAGCCAAGCCTTATCAATTGTTTCTCTGAATTGTAAACATTTTTTATTTGTTGAACATCAATTAAATTGTTACTCTTAATTTGGTTTGGAAGTTTTAGACACAGTCTCTATAGTGTGATATCTGGGTGAAGGAGTCTCTATGTGCTGAGAATTAACTGACTTCTGTGATTAATTAATTTTTATTTATTTCGAAGCTGTATAGAATCACCAACTTATGCTAGTAATGGTAATGGCATAAAATGTCTGCTTTTTTTGTGTTTGTTTATGTAAATCGCAGGTTGACGGTGCATGCTGAGTGTCCAATGCATCTTGAAGATTTCCCGATGGACTTCCACTCCTGTCCTCTCAAATTTGGCAGCTGTGAGTAACAGCATGGAGTGTCTTGCTTGTAATGATTGATTTAAACTTTCAAACAATCGTCTGCAAAGTTTTAATTGTGGCCTCACTGAAAATCATTCCTACAGATGCTTACACGACAACAGAAGTGACGTACACCTGGACAAAGAACGCATCCAACTCTGTGGTGGTAGAAGAGGAAAGCTCTAGATTAAACCAGTATGATCTTCTGGGACAAACCGTGGGGAACGAAACCATCAGATCCAGCACTGGTGAGTCAAGATACTTACAGATTGATAGATATGGTTTCATTACATAGAAAAACAAGCAAAAGATTCTTCAAGGATGCTTCCAAAGTCAATCACATATATTTGAAACAACATGACAGTGAGTAAATGATGACAGAAGTTTATCTGGTTAAGTTTGTCCTCAAACAAAAGCTCTGTAAGGCGCAGAGACTAAACAGAAATGTTGGATAAATATACAAGGACGATTATGAAGGTTTGTCTAATGTCATGGCAGATTTGTCCTTCTTTCTATCATAGTTTATCAAGACTCAACAAACCCTGCATGTCACTTCCTGTGGTTCGCTCTCGCTGTCTTTCTCTCTCTCATGCACATCTTTGGTTTGCAGTGACATTTCTTGCGTGTTGGCATTTGGTAGCTCAGTAAAGCGAACATATCCTCAACGTGGGGTGAGATCGAGGCCAGAGCACGTACAAGATGTTCCACTTCAGTTGTGCACAGGGACTGTACAACAAGAACACCCAAAAGACACACCTCATGTCATGTTTACAACATTATCTTTACAAATGGATAGCATACTCACAGTTTATGAGAAATTAAAGACATTCTGGATTTTATTCTTGCTCAATAGTAATGATAAACACATATGGGATTATTAAAATATGGATACTGATAACTAGAGAACATAGTGGCTGTTGGCAGATATATAACTAATATACTCTACTCTTCAAAAGTTATATTTTTAATGCTTTTGGGAAAAGTCCCTTATGCTCACAAAGGCTGCATTTATTTGATCAAAAACACAGTAAAACCATTTAAAATAACTGTTTTCTATTTTAATATATTTCAAAATGTAATTTATTCCAGTGATGGCAAAGCTAAATTTTCTCCTTCACAAATAATTCTAATATGCTGATTTGGTGCTCAAAAACATTTCTTATACATAGTTATCAATGTTGAAAACAGTTGTGCTGCTTCATATTTTTGTGGAAACTGTGATACATTTCAGGATTATACTGTAGATAGATAGACAGACAGATAGATAGATAGATAGATAGATAGATAGATAGATAGATAGATAGATAGATAGATAGATAGATAGATAGATAGATAGATAGATAGATAGATAGATAGATAGATAGATAGATAGATAGATAGATAGATAGATAGATAGATTATAAATGTTTTACTCTCCCTTTTGATCAATTTAATGCATTCTTGCTAAATAAAGGTATTAATTTCTTTAAAAAATAATAATACTAAATCATACTGAGCCCAAACTTTTAAACATCAACATCACTGAGATTTATACATAAATATGTTGAAATTTACTTGTTTTGAATCAAATGCATTCTCGGTATTGCCACCAGGGGCGCTATATAAGATTTTAGCTTAAAGGTGACACAGCCTATAACCACCCTGGACCACAAAACCAGAGTAAAAAAAAAAAATAAGGGTAAATTTTTACATCATCTGACAGCTGATATATAAATAAGCTTTCCATTGATGTATGGTTTGTTAGGATTGGACAATATTTCGCCGAGATACAACTATTTGAAAATCTGGAATCTGAGGGTGCAAAAAAATCTAAATAGGATTGTAGCACATTCTCAGTGCTTTGCTGGCATGCGGCTAATTTCATGCTAGAGGTAAGCTGTCCTCGAAATGCTCACCCAAGCTGAAAAATACACTGCTGCTGCCAGATCTCGATTGCGGAAAATTACATTGTGTTTGATGCAAAACTAACTCAACTGAATCAAATTAAAAAAAACAAAAACTGTATATTTTCATGCTTTCTCAAGCAAAGCAAATTTTGAAAGTCCACTAAAAACATATCTGGTCATAGTCAATGTTGAAGATATACAGTAGGTTACATTATTGTCAACATGCCTAAGTGGTAAATAATTTTTTTTTAAAAAGTTAATAAAAATGTATATAAAATATTTTAATAACAAACATCAGGAAAAAAGAGGAAACAATACCTTTGCTTTCTGTATGCTTGTGTTGCTTAGTTAAAGTCCTTACCTAATTTTATTGATGTTTGCAATGTTAACTTGGCAATATTTTAAAGATTTTATTTTAATTTTTTGGTATTTTGCATGGTCTATTCTTATTAGTGTCACCCGGGTGGGGGTTTTAACACCTATTCACTGGAAATAATTCAGTTGATGCAGAGATATATAGAACGGGGTAATCCCTCATCTCCCCATCCTCTGAATATTACATATCATATCATAACATAACTACGTATCGTACTCGGTTACTAACGTAACCTCGGTTCCCTTAGATACAGGAACGAGTACTGCGTCGCTAGACGCTATGGGGAAAACTCCTTTTTCTCCAAGGACTGAAGACTTTTTCAATCACGCAGTGTGACTGCGTGACTGTGGTTCGTGCAGTAATAAAAAATGAACCAATGGCTCGTCAGTGGTACTGCATGAGCCTATGGCGGCAAAGCCCGCCAGAACCCGCCAAAAGGGGTGGGGTCATCTGGCTATATAAGCGGGCGCTTCGCCATAGGAAAACAGGCCAATTCGAATGAAGCAACGACCTGAGTCGTGCAGCTGCATGGCATGGCATAGTATGCAGTACTCGTTCCCGTATCTAAGGGAACCGAGATTACGTTAGTAACCGAGTATGTTCCCTGTCGATACAGCATCCTTTGAAACAATTTGAGTGGGTAGGAGGCTCCAATCTTGAAGGAAGCCGCGAGCTGCCGCATGGCCAGATAGCGATCTGGCGCGACTTTTGCCGTCATGCGGGTGAAGTCGAAAACCGTCCCCAGGAACAAAGTTCGTTGGCTGGGGGACAGGGAGCTCTTGGCTAAATTGATCCTGAGTCCCAAGTTCTCCAAGTGACTGAGGAGGAGGGACCTGTGGGCTAGAGGGTCTGCCTCCGACTGCGCCAGAATGAGCCAGTCATCGAGGTAATTCAGGACACGGATTCCCATCTGTCTCAGAGGGGAGAGAGCCATGTCTATGCACTTTGTAAAAGTGCGGGGAGCTAGAGCCAGCCCAAAGGGCAGGACCGTGTATTGATAAGCCACTCCCTCGAAGGCGAATCTCAAGAATCGTCTGTGATGGGGGGCTATCTGGATGTGAAAGTAAGAGTCTTTCCGATCCAGCAAAAAGAACCACTCCTCTGGGCGAATTTGCGAGAGGATCTGTTTCAATGTAGTCATTCTGAACGGCCGTCTCATGAGGGCGCGGTTCAGACGTCTGAGATTGAGGATGGGCCGGAGGCCGCCATCCTTTTTGGGGACGAGGAAGTAACGGCTGTAGAAGCCTGACTCGCTCTGAGCTGGGGGAACTATTTCTATAGCTCCTTTTGCCAGCAAATTCTTTACCTCGGCTCGCAGAACGTGAGTGTTGCTGCTCCGCACTAAGGTGGAGACCTTGCTGCTGTACCGCGGGGGTCTTCGAGCGAATTGAAGTGTATAACCTCCTTCTATAATCCCCAGAACCCACTGTGACACTCCGGGGATGGCCCGCCAGGCCTCGGCCCGTGTGGCAAGGGGTTGGATTAGTTCGGGTGGTGAGTCGCCTTGTGGGAACTCGACACACTCGGTAATTGGAAGAGGAAATTTGCTCTCTTTTTGAAAATTTTTGTTTTTTATTTTTCTCTCTATAACAGCGGCTGCATGTGGAGGTACTTTTGGAAAGGGCCTGTGATTCACAACAGGTTTTGAAACAAACAGTTTTGCCAGAACTGAACTGGGTGCTTGAAGGCATAACAGAGGGTGTTTTGGGGTTGGTTCAGCCTCTGCGAGACCTTGCCCCCTCCTCTTCTTTCCTATCGGATCAGGACGACGCCGGAGGCGCAGGGTCCAAGGTCAGCTTGGGCCAGGGTCCCTGATGTTTTGGATAGGGGTAGCGTTTGGCCGAGCGGGAGCGCTGCCGAGGCTCAGGCTTCTTTGTAGGCTGAGCGGGCGACGGCACAGGTTTAGCTGGCTGTTGCGCTGGAGCAGGCTTGGGGCGACTGGCGGCCATTGCAGAGTTGGACCGTTTAGGCAGAAAGTGTCGCATAGCCTGGGACGACTTCTGAGCCATGGTGAATCGCTCCGCAAAGCCCTCGACGGCAGGTCCAAAGAGCCCCGCAGGGGAGACCAGTGCGTCGAGGAAGGGGACCTTGTCAGCCTCCTTAATTTCAGTGAGGTTTAGCCATAAGTGGCGTTCCAACACCACTAAGTTGGCCATTGACCTCCCAATGGACTGCGCTGTAGCTTTGGTAGCTCTTAAAGCCAGGTCCGTGGCACTGCGCAGTTCCTTGAAAACTGCAGGATCAGGCCCGAACTCGTCCATGGTCCGGAGGAGTTTGGCTTGAAAGACCTGGAGCACAGCCATGGAGTGAGTAGAGCCCGATGGTAGAGCCCGATACTGTATATCCTCCGCGTCCGACGCTATTAGACACATGCTGTCATCTAATAGCTCATCCTCAACAGCACCGAACGAGATCACGTCACTCGCACCAACCGAGGGACGCCGATCCGCGTGCTCGAAGAGGACGGGGGAATCCTCTCTGCATAGCGGGGGCGAGGCATGCGGGGTCTGAGCCGGCGTGAGCTCGCTCGCTGCTGAGCACTTAAGCCCTTTACCCCGCCGTTTTTTCTCCACAGGTCCCTGCGGGGAAGAAAACGGGAGGGCGCGAGGGGTGGAGTCGCTCTCTGAAAAGAAAGCGATCCGAGCGCGCAGAGTTACGAGACTCATGTTCATGCAATATGAACATTCCATCTCGCTCAGAGCAGCTTCTGCGTGGGATTTAAAGTCTGAGAAAGTCTGCACGAGACGCACTGACGGCGCAGCATTTGCAACAACATGCAACAGCATTTGCAACAACGATTGGCAAAAAAGATTGCTCTTTTAGAAGAAATTTGTTCTTCTTGAAGGCTCACCGGATGACAGCAAGGGACGAACTAGCGTCTGCTTTGATCGCTGAAGCGGCTCGACGAAGCGGGCTGGATCAGCGAAGAGCAGGAAAAAAGGCAGCCTTCAGCAAGGCGTTTCAATGGCGAGCATCTGGAGCCCTGGATCAGCGAAGAAGTCGTTGCTGAAGGAGAATTGATCTGTTTTCCTATGGCGAAGCGCCCGCTTATATAGCCAAATGACCCCGCCCCTTTTGGCGAGCTCTGGCGGGCTTTGCCACCATAGGCTCGTGCAGTAGCACTGACGAGCCATTGGTTTGTTTTTTATTACTGCACGAACCAATGGCCGTGCAGTCACACTGTGATTTAAAAAGTCTTCAGTCCTCGGAGAAAAAGGAGTTTTCCCCATAGCGTCTAGCGACGCAGTACAAGTGAAGTATCGACAGGGAAATGTGAACGTTATTTGGTGGTTTTAACTTGGAAAAGCAGCTATATGTTTTTCTAGCATTTGAATAAGTGTGGATGAACCTGAAACGATAGAAGAAGGATTGGAGATTAATTTAATTTACTAGGAAATGTGTATACTTTTAAATCGACACCTGCCACAGTGTTTCCCTCTTTGAAAGCTTCCTAAAAGCTGATGGGAGGGGTACTTATTTTAAGCACTCAGCATACCTGGTTAAAAAAAGTCACTGCTCGCCACTGATAAATATGCGATTTCTTTCCCAGATGTTTACCTTCACAGACATAACCGATTGTGTTTTTGTAACTTGTGTGTTTTTAACATAAACTTGTGTATATTGACAGTTTAAGCGCAATAAGACATGAAAGCTGTGTGAGAGATGCTTTCTGTGTGCGTGCTTCAGATATGTGCACTCAGCAAACCGTATACCAGAAGTTTATACTAATTTGGTTTAAAATGTATGATTTCAGTGCAATAGACATGAAAATGAAAACCAAACAGATGTTTAGCACAGTATCTGAGGTACTGTAGAGGCTGTAAAGGCACAACGCTACTCTGGAAAAGGGGGCGGAGAGCAGCAGCTCATTTGCATTTAAAGATGCATACAAATTCATATTCAAAATTATATAATAATTGATCTGTGGGGTATTTTGAGCTGAAACTTCACAGACACTCTCTTGGGACACCTGAGACTACAACTTTCATATTGTAAAAAAGTGGCATAGTTTAAAGGGGACCTATTATTATCTTGTCTGACAGTTTTTGGTTTCAGGTCAACTTCTGTCATTGAAAAGCAACTGTTTTTATAGAATCCTGATGAACAAGCTGATTTTGTAATGAACTGTATAGTGAAAGTGGATGCACATGTAAATCTGAATTTAATCAAATCGTATCAGTGATCTTTCTGATGTTGTGAGGGCATGAAGGTAATGAGAGGAGTCTTAATTCTATTCATTCTAATATACTTGATAACTGTTTCATTTTATTTCCTAAGACAGTATTCCCCTGACGAGCAATGGCTTTGCTTGTTGTGTCCTGCGGGATTGGTGTCTTCTGCTCAGACCTATTTGTTAAGCTCCGTTTACATCACTCATAGCAAACGGATATACTCAAACCGATCCCAGACACTCATACAAATGTGTGCATTAAAACACACATGCATGAGCCTTTGGGGCTTTTCACCCGAGGCTCTTGTAAGTCCCCATCATGTGATGTGAGATTAATCATTCATTACAACAGTGTGAACATGCCGTCTAGTGTGAAGGAAACTGGGTCATCTGCCACACTTGAGTGAGCACTACATTTTGCACACTTGAGTGTTCATAATATCTGAGAGATTTTTTAATACCTTTCTTCCTTGAGGCCACAGGCTGGGAAACCACTCAGAGTTAAACCACTCCAGTGTGTGTGTGTGTGTGTGTGTGTGTGTGTGTGCATGTTTATGTGGTTTATGAGGACACAAATTTGTATAATGACATGGGTATGACAGAGGTATTACAATATGAAGGTGGTTTATGAGGACACTGCCTATGTCCCCGTAATTCAAAAGGCTTAAAAAACATACTAAATGGTGTTTTTTTGAAAATCTAAAAATGCACAAAGTCTCCTGTGAGGGCTAAGTTTAGGTGTAGTGTTGGTGTAGGGCAATAGCACACACAGTTTGTTCAGTATAAAAACCATTACGCCTATGGAGAGTCCCCATAAACCACAAAAACCAACGTGTGTGTGTGTGTGTGTGTGTGTGTGTGTGTGTGTGTGTGTGTGTGTGTGTGTGTGTTTATATTGATTAATGATGCAAAGAAGGGTTGTGTTTACAAAAACCAAGTGCAGTCGAAAGGCGCAGTGTCAGGTAGGCACTTAAAAATTATGTCAGGGTGCGTGACGCCCATGTGTTATTCAGACTTGTCTTGGCTTTAGGATAACAACAAATACACAGTAGTATATCAATGAGTGAATCTTCTTTCCCGGTCATATTTCACCCCAAAAATCAGGAAAGGAAATATTTGAAATAATATTTTGCTTAAAGAATATAAAGCCTATTTTTAGGACCATTAAGATTTTATGGCATTATCTTCACGAGAATCAAGCAGTGTTACATTAATGAGAATCTAATGAGATGTTCCATTGAGAATAATGAGAATTATAAAAATTAAAAAAAACACTGTCAGTAAAATGTCCAAATACATTACATTAATGAGAATAATGAGGGGTAAATAATAATTGTGATACAAATAATTGTGATACACAAAATAATTGTGCATAATTATCATGAAAATAATGTCACAATGCAGCAGATCTTAAAGGAATAGTTCCCCAAAAAATGAAAACCCTTATGTCCTTCCAAAAGTGTAGGACTTTCAGAACATGAAAGAAGATATTTTGAAAAATGTATTGTTTTGTGCATTCAGTGAAAGTCAGTGTGGTCCAAATATTTCATCCCAATGACTTACAAAATATATAACTTTTCTGTTTCACAGAAAGTTGTGTATGCTGGACATGAGGGTGAGATCATGATGACAGAATGTAAATTTTTTTGGTAAACTAACCCTTTTCTGGTCCCTTAAATTAGTCTTAGTTTTCTTAATTTATAAATTTAATGTCTTTTGAAACCTTAATGGTAAAATGTAATTGAATGTACAAAATGACAAGAAAGCACCACAGACATTTGGAACGACATGAGTTTATGCCCCTCTCTCAGTTTTGTCCATCATGATGTTCACACGCTGAGATCTGTGTGTTTTTGTGAGATCATTACTGGCGAACATGCTTGATGGCAATGGTTTCATCAAAGTGTCTGGGTTTCCCCTGTGAAAAGATGGAAAACGAGAGAGAAGAGGAAAGATCAAATGATGTTGGAATACTGTCAGTGGCATCGTGCTTAGAAGATGAGACATCTGGATCCCAGCCAGCATCACCATGATGATCAGCATCACGGTTGCATTGGGAGAGAGCGACACACGCTCACTAGCAGTAATTAGCGGTTTAGATCTGTCATCATTTGCAATGCTTTTGTGTTTGTATGTGCAGGATCAGACTTTTACTCTCAGTATAAAGTCTAGTCTACATAGCAGCTTATTGTGGCCCAAAAACACCCACTTAGATATGAAGAGATTGTCTGATAAACATGTAAAAGTGACCAGCCACAGTTCATTTTCTTTTCGTGATGAAATAGTTGATAGCACAATTATTTGCTTTTTTCACACTGCAAATATTTTCTTACTTAGTATTTTTGTCTTGTTTTCCAGTGCAAATATCTAAACATTCTTAAATCAAGATACATTTACTTCAGAAGCAAGTATAAATCTTTTTAATTTCTAAAAAAATTTTAGAAATTAATGCTTGAATGTTTATGCTTGAATCAGTTAACTGCATTATTTAACATTAACTAACAATGAAGAATACTTCTTTATTAATCTTGGTTAATGTTCATTTTAGCATTTACTAATATATTATTAAGATTATTTAAATGCAGTAGTCTTATTATGTGAATGTTAAAAATTGATCGTATATGTTTTATCAAGTATGTATTTATTTATTTATTTAGGCATAATAATACATTGTTAAAATCAAATATCAAGTGCTGTGCCTTTTAATATTATTTAATGGAAGCTTAAAAGCACGTGAGGTGCAGCCGGCGTCAGCTTCTAGGAATGAAGTATAGCTCTAGTAGGGATGCCGGAAGTATGGCCCTGCGACGCAGCGTCTCGTTCCCTCAGGGAACCATGGTTACATACGTAACCTGGGACGTTCCCCTTCAGGAACTCGAGCTGCGTTGGAAAATGCTAGGGAGCGAGATGTCCATGCCGCCAGACTTGCAAGTCCCTGCCTAGTGTGGAAGAACACAGCTATGGCAAGAGAACAGAAGAGCCAGGGGTGGCTCGCAAATCTAGGTCATAGAACCTGACGAATGTGAGGGGCGTAGACCATCCCGCAGCATTGCAGATGTGCTGCATAGGCACACTTGCCAGAAAGGCCTTGGAAGCCACCACACTTCTTGTTGAGTGAGCCTTGACCCCCAAAGGTGAGAGGAGATCAGAGGACTCACAGGCAACAGTAATGGCATCAACTATCCACCGGCTGAGGGTCTGCTTGGAAGCAGGATGACCTCTCTTAGGGGGACCATAACAAACAAGCAGTTGGTCCGCCCTTCTCCACAGGGCAGCTCTGTGGACTTATTATTTTAGTAAATAAGACTCACAGACATAGATCATGACTGACACACACAGAGAGCTTTGCTGAATGACCTCACGTGCTTTTAAGCTTCCTGGTCATGATGTCACCCGCCTCTGATGTCTCGCCCATCGTTTGGTCTGATTACACATATGATTCAGAGCTTGATATCTCTGAAGGCATTCCCCTAGCATTTCCGACGCAGCTCGAGCTCCTGAAGGGGAACTAAACTTAATTCAAACAAGATTATGTTTCTTACCCCACTGACAGATATTTATTTCATTTTTTAAGCATACATAATTTTGGAAATGTTTCTTGATTTAATTATTTTAAAATAGAAAACAACACAAAAATATTAAATATCGAATAAGATTTTTTATTAAAAAAAATTCTCAGTATAATTGACAACATTGTGTTTGAAGGCAGATGTTTTATTGCTGTGTCACCCCCGTTTTCAAACAGAATCCATTTAATCGTGTCTCAGAGGGTCGTTTCTTTGTCTTCATTAAATGATGTGTAAAAAAAATTATTGTCTTTCTCCTGTTATTACTGTGTTGGTCTCCAGGTCAGGGTGAAATTAGGCTTCTTAATGAGAATCTTTGTGTCATGTGTAGTGTTGTTGTAATATATTAGCTCCAATCCAAACCCTAGAGAGCTGTCTATCTAGACAACATTTTTAGGCATCATGCACGCTCTCAACTCTTTCCACTTTTCCCTTTCAAATATCCACTTTCATGCATATTATAGGTTCTTCATGGAACTATCAATGCTAGTAAAGGGACTGTTATTTTTAAGCAAGTGTCAATGGACTTACTGGATTTGTAGAGCATTTTATTTCAGCCTCTCATGGGGTTTGATTTGGATTATGATGCTGTCTTCTAAAGCATCTGCTTATGTAAATAGTAGACAGCAGAGAGGCTCACTGGGGTTTGGAATGGAGCCAGTGTGTGTTCTGGAATCACGGCATCTCCTGTGACCTCCTGTGACCGATCGTCATTTTCACGCTTTAATTAACATCTTCACGGTGTTCAGACTGTGGCTTGGGCACACACGTTAGCTCTGTTACAAAACATAATGAGCTGCCTCGCTGTATACTGCCTTCATAGGCAAAATCCTCACTAAAATGGAACCTCATAAGCAACTGTTTGGAGCACTTTACACAAGCTAAACCAGGGCTGTCCAAACTCGGTCCTGGAGGGCCAGAGTCCTACAAAGTTTAACTTCAACCCCTAATTAAACACCCCTGAAGCAACTAATCAAGCTCTTACTAGGCATAGTGCAAAATACCAGGCAGGTGTGTTGAGGCAAGTTGGAGATAAACTCTGCAGGACACCGGCCCTCCAGGACTGAGTTTGGACACCCCTGATCTAAACTGTATTTGAACCATAGGCGTAATTTACGGGTGGGACATGTCCCCACCACTTTTTACCAGGCTCGATATTGTCCCCACCACTTTTAAAAAGTAACTGAAAAATAGATTGCGTAAGGTATATATTAAAGGAAAAGCACCATCTACAAATCGTCACTCTTCATAATCTAATTCATTCATTTAACACATTTTTCTGCCGGTCAGAAGCTTTTCAACGTCCTCAAAGATGAATATTAAGTCTCGTTGTGAAACTATCGCGAGATACGCGATATGCGTCATGGGATATGTAGTTTCCTTTCCCTATAATTAGTCTACAGATCCTGTACCTTTCTTTTTACGCTGTTCGTATTGTTTGGATACTGTTTCAAGGTTGAAATATTTTATTTGAGATTTTTGAGAAGATTAATTGGACAATATCTCTGGTCCACAAGTCAAATCATCACTCACTGTAGTCATCAAGTGATCAAGTGATGACTAGAAGGTGGACGACGGTTCTTCAACCACGCAGCGAGGCGAGTTCGCTTGAGGCATTGCTAAAAAGTCACAAGTCACGGTTAATATTACAAGTCATGATTAAGTGTTATATGAAAAATTAAGTTATGTAAGAAGTAAATAATTCATTTTGGGATCTAAATGTTTACATTTGCAATCATAAGCAATATATTGGCATTTGTCCATCATTGAAGGCTGAATAATAGTTAAAGCACTTTTAGGCAACAGGACAATTCTATGTTATGACTGGGATTTTCACAATTAAAACAAAAAGTATACAAGTCTTTAGTTCGTAGTCCTTTAATTCAGTTTTGTATTAAATCACAGCGCGCTCCAGTGGCCGCCAGAAAACATGATTAGCGACAGTATGTCTATATTCACGTAAGTTAAATATAATATGTTTTCGTGTTAAGCAAAGTAACTTACTGTGCGTGGCTGCTTCACTAAAAAGCTTCTTATATCACTTCCACACTTTCTTTTGGACATTTTGTTGATTTTTTAACATTTATGCTATAGGTAGCAACATTTACCGTTAACTAGCCTTTACATGTGGGGTGGGGGAGGAAAAAATAGAGCTTTTATAAAAACGTCATAAAAAAAAGATTCGTTAAAACAATTTCATTTATTTAATTATTTAATTAATAAAGGTAGTTTAACCATTTTAAACACAAATTAACTCTCACTCATGTTTTACACAAGGTTTTGCGTAGTTCAGGATTGGTTAAATTATTTGATTGGATGAGGAAACATTTTGTGGGCTTGTCTTGACTCTTGACCTAATGTTGATTCTTCCATGTTCAGCACGTGCATCGATCACACCTGCTTTTAGCAAGTTGTCCGGCTGGTATTAAGAGAAAATATGCAAGTGATTCAAAGTAGAATGAATCGTAATACACACACACACACACACACAATTGTGCAATTAATGAATATGCTGCAGCTGAGCTGACCATGAAATGGTAAGTTCACCAAATTTATCTTGCGTATTTTGATTGATATTAGCTACCTTGGATGTGTTGTGATAAGCAAAACGTAACATTCACATTGTGAATGTTACGTTTTGCTTATTCGGATGTTTATACACATATTTGTGAATGTGATGCATGTGTACATCAAAGTGAAAATTAAGTGCATTTCCAACTCTGAACTCAGTCCCCAAGTAAGTTTGGTTATTAAATAAACAAATAGCAAAACGACCACTTTTCAAAGCAAAGTTACGCCGCTGATTTGAACCTACAATTGGTTCCAATATTTACTGACATTAGCATGCTTCTAAGCTAACAACACACTAATAAGAACAATGCATAGCACACATAGTGCTTTTTTAATTTATTTGGAAATTTTTTCATCAGTACTGAATTAAATATATAATATTTAAACATTTTCTCAACTCAACCACCATCTTGGATTTTTTTTTTTTTTCAATGAGCTTGTTGCAATGCATTCTGGTATTGCAAATGTCTATTTATACTAAGTGCAAATAGCCAGCCTTGTTGGCAGAAGCTATTTACACTAACTCCGCCCACCAACGTGTGATTGGGGTAGTCAACACTACAAAAGGCAAATACCAAACAAGGGCTCCAGTGGTGTAGATGGCAAAACACATGCGTGGTCTTTTTTACATGATCGACTCCACCTTTTGCTGAACTTTTTTTCTCCCTTTTTTTATTCTCATATCTCATCAGAAATGCATTTATTTTCAATTAAAAAAAAGAAAGAAATAAACGAAATGTTGAAAATAAAGTATCAGGTAGGGTTAGGGTAGGTGTGGGGAGGGATTTATTGTCCCAATAAGGTGGCATCCATTGAATTAAAATTATAATTTACACTCAATACATTATTATTGCATACTGTTTTATAATGTACTACAATACTGAGGTGCAAATAATTGCCACTATTTGCAATAAGTAGTATAAATTTCAGAAATCCCTGCTATTTTACGTAGTGTAAATAGAATCTATAGCCATTTACACTTGCTGCTGCCTTTTTATTATGCATTAATAATAAAAAGTGCTGTTTAATGCATTTGAGACATTGCGTTTTCCTCAGCGCATAACTGACATGTCACGAGTATATTTTTCATCTGTAAATGTTAGAAAGTCATGCAAATATATCCATTTTGCTGTCAGGAGTGGGTTTATGCGAGTGGACGAGTGCTGCTGCTCGCATGCGCGCTAAACAGACGGAGTCAAATATGCATTTTATGATAGCAGTAACTGTAAAGGGACTATTGTAATGGGTAAATAAAATGTAAGATAATACAGTCCTAATTACTAAGCTCAGATGAGTTAATGTGTGTTTCTTATGGCAGTTAAAATGTAGTTTTAATTTAGTGATTTTAACTTTTAGTTTAGTGATTGTTAATGCTTTAAAGAGCAAAGTTTGATTCTAATGTTCTAATGATATCTGTTCTAACTATAAAAGGTATAGCTGTTAAAAAAACAGAGAGAAAGGCTGCATGGCTATGATAGTATGTGAGAGAGTCAGTGGTAATATCATTGCATTTCTATTGGTCAGTGTTAGAGGAGCTCAGCTTAGCCTGACAGTTTGCCTGCCCTGGACCAGGTTAGCTTTCCAGCATAAGGTTGATCTTTGTTAAATTTGCTTTATAGAACCAAATCATTTGACAGTGAGTCAGACTAACTGAAATAAGCCTGGCCTATTTGGTAAACTTGTTTTATGAAGTCAGAAGACACATAAGTTAATTTATGATTTGCTGTCTGTCTGAACCAAAGAAATAAAAGCGATCATATTTTTTCCATTGCATCATATTGCATTGAATCGCATTGTGTTGAGTCATATCGAATTGAAATCGAATCGCACCGCATCGAAACGGGGGTGAATCGTATCGCAAGCTGCTTTATATGTATCTTCAATGTATCGTATCGTTGGCTATGCATCGAGATGCTTATCGCATCGGCCTCAGTTATGGAGATGCACATCCCTAATATATATATACACTCACCTAAAGGATTATTAGGAACACCATACTAATACTGTGTTTGACCCCCTTTCGCCTTCAGAACTGCCTTAATTCTACGTGGCATTGATTCAACAAGGTGCTGAAAGCATTCTTTAGAAATGTTGGCCCATATTGATAGGTTAGCATCTTGCAGTTGATGGAGATTTGTGGGATGCACATCCAGGGCACGAAGCTCCCATTCCACCACATCCCAAAGATGCTCTATTGGGTTGAGATCTGGTGACTGTGGGGGCCATTTTAGTACAGTGAACTCATTGTCATGTTCAAGAAACCAATTTGAAATGATTCGAGCTTTGTGGCATGGTGCATTATCCTGCTGGAAGTAGCCATCAGAGGATGGGTACATGGTGGTCATAAAGGGATGGACATGGTCAGAAACAATGCTCAGGTAGGCGGTGGCATTTAAACGATGCCCAATTGGCACTAAGGGGCCTAAAGTGTGCCAAGAAAACATCCCCCACACCATTACACCACCACCACCAGCCTGCACAGTGATAACAAGGCATGATGGATCCATGTTCTCATTCTGTTTACGCCAAATTCTGACTCTACCATCTGAATGTCTCAACAGAAATCGAGACTCATCAGACCAGGCAACATTTTTCCAGTCTTCAACCGTCCAATTTTGGTGAGCTCGTGCAAATTGTAGCCTCTTTTTCCTATTTGTAGTGGAGATAAGTGGTACCCGGTGGGGTCTTCTGCTGTTGTAGCCCATCCGCCTCAAGGTTGTGCGTGTTGTGGCTTCACAAATGCTTTGCTGCATACCTCGGTTGTAACGAGTGGTTATTTCAGTCAAAGTTGCTCTTCTATCAGCTTGAATCAGTCGGTCCATTCTCCTCTGACCTCTAGCATCAACAAGGCATTTTCGCCCATAGGACTGCCGCATACTGGATGTTTTTCCCTTTTCACGCCATTCTTTGTAAACCCTAGAAATGGTTGTGCGTGAAAATTTCAGTAACTGAGCAGATTGTGAAATACTCAGACCGGCCCGTCTGGCACCAACAACCATGCCACGCTCAAAATTGCTTAAATCACCTTTCTTTCCCATTCTGACATTCAGTTTGGAGTTCAGGAGATTGTCTTGACCAGGACCACACCCCTAAATGCATTGAAGCAACTGCCATGTGATTGGTTGATTAGATAATTGCATTGAGAAATTGAACAGGTGTTCCTAATAATCCTTTAGGTGAGTGTATATATATATGTTTGTTGTTTTTTGGTGGGTTCCCAAATAGTAATTTCATGCTTCAAATTATTGTAGTTGCTGCCAAGGCAATTTTTCAAATTTTCCTTTAGTTTAATTTCTAAATCTAATGTTGTCTAATCTAATGTATAGTATTTATAATCAGTTTTCATTTTAATTTTTTTTTTTTTTTTTTTTTTAGAAATTTTGTGATCTGCTTCCATCATTTTTGTTTTGTTTTGTTTTTTTAAACATTAATATTTAGGTTTAATTTATTTTTATTTAACTTTAGTTTTAGTTTTTATTTCCAGTGCTTCAGCTTAAACTTATTTCAGTTGCCAAATCAAAAAAAATTAATTTATTTAATTTGTATTTTACTTTACCTGAGTTTTACAATAATAACTCCGGGTTACATGTGATACTGCCAGAACCTGGCCACAAAGAAGCCAGTAAGGTTGCTGCCAACCATTTGGATCAGTCTTCATGTCAAGCGAGTGTATGATGCTTTAAAATGCTGCCAAAGTTGGCCGCACACTAGGTTTTGAAAGAGATCAATTTTTTTCTCCACAGTAAAGATACAGTCTCTAAAATAGTTATCTTTTTCTTCAGTAGAGACACATTCTCACACACATACAGCCCTGAACTCTCACCTTCTTTTCTGTGTCTCTCTCTATGCACATTTACATTTCATCATGCCGTTTCTCTAGTGAACTTCTGTTAATTAAATTAAATCAGATGTGGCTCAGCCTCATCTGTGCTTATTTTCCCCACCGCGGCTCCGTGCTGAGCTAACCCGCGCTCATGAAAGGAGGAAACAAACTCAGAGAGTGTGCCGTGTGCACTTGAACAAGAAAAGGAAGAGTGGGTTTTACAGGATTAGAGATGGCTAAAATCTGTCTGTGCTTCCTCTGCAGAAAGGACAAGGAGATCCCCCCCTTTGCCAAATGGCACCAGCGCGGTGTCCTCCACTAAGATCCAAAGGAGTCAGATAGATTTCTCTCTTCTGTTGCCATGGGCAACCAATGTCTTTCTCCATCTTTCGGTTATGCTTTCCCTATCTCTCTCTCTCTCTCTCTGTTTTGTGGGCCGCTTGCCGGTAGAGATTCTCCATTTCCAGGCGGCTTGCCACATTTCTGTGTCTCTTCGAGCGGTCGAGATAATGCTCTGTGATAATGAGGTTAAAAACCTCATGATGATGTCAAGGAGATTTTCTCTCTTTATGCCATTTTGCTTGGTAACAAACTGACCTGATCTTTTCATCCAGGGTTTCGTGAGATGAGGTGTAATTGTGGCATCCCTCAAAGAGCTCCCCGGCTTATAATTACATTTATCTTTCCCTCCCCTGCTTTGTGACATCAGCTCTTTCCGAATATCCTTGGTTGCAATATGCATTTCATAATTCTGCTCTTTGATGTTCTATTTACAGAGTGCCGCTTCTTCACCTGGTCCCATTTTGCACGCTCTTTGCTTATGATTTCCCATCAGGATCCAAAATTAGATTTTTGTCAGCTCTTTCTGATGGCTGGTGAATTGAGGAAATTCATCAGTCATAAACATTTTTTACTAATCATGAGACTGTATTTTGCATTATTCCATTAATGTTATATAATTTTTTGACTTGACACAGGAATTATTTAGATGTTTTTCCCAGCACATTTTGCACTCAATGTATCATGATTCATCTAGACTTTGATCCTCATATTGGAATTGTTTTCCAAACCACAATTTTACAAGTACTGCAAAAAAAGTTAAATACATTAAAACAATTCAAAGGAATAGTTCAATCAAAAAATGAGCCATCTCCATTAAGCCACCCATGATGTAGATGAGTTTGATTCTGCATCGGAACAGATTTGGAGAAATATAGCATTATATCTGGGTGCCGTATGAATGGGTGTCGTATGAATGAGATGAATGAATGGGTGCCGTCAGAATGAGAGTCCAAACAGCTGATAAAAACACAATACATCCACGAGTAATCCACACCACTCCAGTCCATAAATGAATGTCTTGTGAAGTGAAAAGCTGCGTGTTTGTAAAAAAACATTACTTCTAAGTTCTCTATCAATAACATTGCTTCCTCCAGTGAAAAAGTCCATCCCCTGTTGTTTTCTTACATCAAAATCCACTGACAGATTTGTGTAGAACTGTTTTGGCTTGTAAACTACGGTGGCCGAGAGAGCTCAACGCGCTGCAAATAGAGAAAAAACACCTGCAAATTAAGAAAACAACTTCAATTTTACAACGCACATGCTGCAAATGCTCACAACACCTAAAAAAAGAAACGCACTGCAAATAGAAAAAAACGCCTGCAAATGAAGATATCTACTTTCGTCAATTTGACAACACACACGCTGCAAGTGCTCACAACACAACCAAACGAAGAAACGCACTGCAAATACAACATTTTTGGTTGTATTGTGAGCATTTGCAGTGTGTTTCTTTATTTGTTTGTGTTGTGAGCATTTGCACTACCTGCTGTCAAACTGATGAAGATGTTTACTTGATTTGCTGGTGCTTTTTCTATTTGCACGTGTTTCAGAAGTTGCAGCGTGTTGAGTTCTCTCGGCCACCTGAGTAAACAGTGCTTGATCTGTGCATATTTATCTCCTGCTTCAGAGGAAACAACTTTGTTTCACTGGAGAAAGCAATATTATGGATACTAGATTCCTATTTTAGCCAGAAGCAATAGTTTGATGAAAAACTTGATGGATTTGTTTCTTGCAATCACACAGATCTTTACTTCACAAGACGTTAATTGATGGACCAGAGTCATGTGGATTGCTTGTGGATTATTGTGATGTTTTAATCAGATGTTTGGACTCATTCTGATGGCACCCATTCACTGCAGAGGATCCATTGGTGAGCAAGTGATGTAATTTCTCCAAATCTAATCATGAAGAAACAAACTAATCTCATATTGAATAATCTGAGGATGAGAAAATTTTAATTTTTGGGTGAACAATTAATTAAAGGGGATGATATCTTTTAAAAAATATAATTTCATGTAAATTACGTTGTGAACCCAAAAGTTACCAGCTGGTTTTATTTACTTAACAAATCCAATTTCTGGACTTTTTTGGACTGTTTCCCATAACTCTCCTTTGTCCTCACAGGTGAGTACACTGTGATGACGGCCCACTTCCACCTGAAGAGGAAGATCGGTTATTTTGTGATTCAGACGTACCTGCCATGCATCATGACCGTCATCCTGTCCCAGGTGTCCTTCTGGCTCAACCGAGAGTCTGTTCCAGCCCGGACTGTTTTTGGTGAGTTTAATCTCAAACTTAATCACAAATTTCAGATTGATCTGGGGTTTGGAAATATTTCCCTCTTTGGATGCTATTTCAAAGATGTGAAATATGACACCATATTAGTAAGGGGAAAGTAAAATCCCTGTTGAAAGCATAATTAATTTACAACTTTAAAGAGACTTCAATGAGCATGCAGCTCTTCTTTAGTCTCAAAGGATTTCATATGCATGGCTCAAGACCAGTGTTGGGTAAGTTACTTTCAAAAAGTAATTAATTACAGTTACTAATTACTTCATCAATATTGTATTTAAATTACTTTACTAATTACTCTATCTGAAAAGTAACTTAGTTACTCAATAAGTAACTTAATTATTCAAATCGCTAATTAGGCTACATCTTAAAATCCCTATAAACCTTAATAGAAATTAAACTCTATATTCTTTCAATTCGAGTCAAACATAGAATAGTTTAGCCTTTTAGCTTTAAAACAACTGTAATACTTAAACATTTTTATGAAAAAAATTTAACCACCTTTGGTTAACAAATAGAAATACTCTGCAAAATATCTGAATAACAAAAAGGCTTAAAAGTTAAACAATACATTTCAGTTTGGCAAGATGTTCAGGAAAAGCCCAACTAGTAAAATCTGTACAGGTTTATGTCAAAATAACACGTTAACTAATGTAGGAAAGAATAAATTACAGAAATTATCTTCTCTGCTGCATAATGTCAGATCGCGCTGTTCTTATGAGGTAAATTTCTCATAGCAGGTCTTCTTTCAAAAATTATGAGTATTAGATTATTTATTTTTTTTCTTAATATTTTACTTTTTTTTTGTATCTAGGTGAGGGCATATGCGCTAGGGCTGGGTATTGTGACTAATTCTGCGATTCGATTCTTATTTTTATGGTTTCGATTCGATTTCGATTCGATATCGATTAGCTATCAATATTTCATTTAAAATGTTAGTTTTGCAGACATGGGATCCATATTTTGATATAAATGCTGGTAACTGAAACTCTCCTACTTAAGTTTATTACTGAAATACACATCTACATTAATAATAGGGTGCACACAGTTGTTTTTTTTAGTGGAGCAATTCGAAAGATAAGTGTAGTGACATTCAGCCAAGTATGGTGACCCATACTCGGAGTGCAATAGCCAAGCCTCGCTCTGGGTGAACCGCCTTCTTGATCATGGTGTCTCCCCTGCCAGGTAAGTATATCTATAGATGGTGACACCTTCAGGACGAGAGGTGAATATTCATATCCTCTTACTTCACGTACGTTCATGCACGCGCATTAAGAATCGATTCGCGAAATATATCGTTGCGTTAAACTGAAGATCGATTAAAATCGGAGAATCGATATTTTTTACCCAGCCCTAATATGCGCGCAGGTGACTGCATATAATGAGCTCAGACACGGGAAAGACTGTACCTTGCTTTAGTTTCACACGGATTGCATAATCAGAAACATTAGTTTTTAATTTGAATTCGTTCAAGTGTCAAGTAGACACTTCAAAATTTTTAGATTCTATTGATTTTAGTCTTATATGTATCTGAGTCAGAGCCGGCGCCAGGGCACCTCCATCAGAGGGGCATTTGAATTTCTGGGTGGGGGGCACAAATCACGTTTTCTGTGTGTGTGTGTGTGTGGTGGTGTGGGGGGTTCGGGGTGGGATGGGAAGCGTGCAATCTGTGATTGCGTGCAGTTTCTGACGCTCGCTAAAGCGTGCAATCGCTTTCTTATGTGCGCTGTTTTACCGGTTTCACTTTCGCTTTCGAAACGATCACGTTCAGCAAGAAGGGGAGAGGATGGAAAGTGGGGGGCACCGTAACGCTGCCCGCGAATGCCCCCTCTTGGTGCCGGTGTCCTGACATTCTATCCTACCCGTCACATTGTCCTACCATGGCTTACAGCGCATGCGCACATCGCTATTGCGTCATTTTTGTCACGCTGAACAACACGCCCATATTTTTTTACTACTCGCGCGGGGATTTCTTAATGTAAGGTAAGTTTTTGACTATTTCTGTAATTTTGCGCTACGGTAGGAAAATCTGATAAGGTAGGAAAAATCGACAGAACACCGGCCCTGATTTGAGTACTTAAGGTTTCTCTGTGAATCAGGAAAATCTGAAAGTGAACGCACCCGCACGCGGAGGGTTAAAGCCGCTGCATTCAATATCTTTAGACAGTAAATTTAGATTTCAAATTCAATATTGCTTTTAGAACTGTTGAAATTATCTACTGTATGTAACGCAAGTACTTTATAAGTAACTGTAATTAAATTACCTAAAAATGAACAGTAATCCCTTACTTTACTTTTTCAGTGGATAAGTAATTTAATTACAGTAACGCGTTACTTAGTAACGCGTTACACCCAACACTGCTCAAGACGCATTTCTGGGTTCATCAAAGCCTATTTTATGTGTATTGTTGCATTCAAATGTGAGGTGTTTTAATATCATAAATGGACTCTAATAACCAGAAACCATCATCTTGAGAGTGTTTATCATGTTACATGTTGAGGTTTGAATATAATGGTTGATTACAATTGAAAACTTTCCATACAGTCACTTTTGCCAAACAGATTTTTGTGATTTCTATAGGATTTTATGACGCACTGTTGGCCTCCAGCCGAACTGATGCAGACAATCTGCATAAATTATATGTGCTGTACATAACTGAGAAATATTTATGGTAAAGAAAAATCACAGTGACCACAGTTACCCATTCATTTCTAAGGGGAAAACTGAAGAGATTGTTTTGCTATCTGTAAAAAGTAAAACATGCAGAAAAATATCTTTTCACTTTTCTGGAATAAAATAATGATAAACAAAAATTCTGTGAATCCTAGACTTTGATTCCCAGATGCTATGTAACCCATTTACAGGTTAAATAAATAAAAGGTGTGGGGGAAACACCTTTTTGGTTCCTTGGAGGACCTTTCAGTAAAACATTTTTAAAAGAACCCTTTTTCTTAGTGTGAAGATTAAAAAAAAAATCTGAAGAACCTGTCACCTCTGTAAAGAGGTTTTCATGGAATGGAAAGGTTCTATGAATGTTAAATACCTAATTCTTTCATGAAATTCTAGATGGTGAAGGCTCATGAATCTCCTATTATTGATTTTTGAAAATTACCTTTCATGCAGTGTGTAACACAGCTCTAAGTGAATGAAAACATCCAACAACAATATGAGATTAGTTTGTTTCTTTCAAAGTTTGAAATCTGAAAGTGCATCGTGTATAAAGTTAGTGTCTCTCAAAAGAAAGTGTCGACTCTGAATCATTGAAACGAGTCGTTTTTTAAAATGAATGCCAAGCCGTTTCATGTTGACGTCAACATGAAACATTAGCATATTGCCTACCCACTTGTTGGTCTTTTTGCATTGGTCTGAATGAAAATGCAAATTTGTTCTTTGCTGCTTTTGGAGCTGTAAAAATAGCTGTTTCCCCGGTAGCGCTGTACACAAAGCAGCACTGCTCTCACAAACGCTTCTTTATCAGGCATTACAGACATGATGAAATGGAAATGACACAAATCAGACCAATCACTGCAGATTAGCGTCACGCAAAGGAGGGGTTTGGAAAAATTAATCGTTGTGCGAATCATTTAGGAGTCGTTGAGCAAGTAAGGTAAAAAATAAATATATATCATAAGACAATGAAAGTGTTTTTTGACCTTGCATGCATGTCAACCTGTTGTTGGGGACTCCCAAAACCAAAATATGAATCTTTCATTACCCATAATAGGGGCACTTTAACGTAACTGATGACATTCACAATGTTAAATGACTTGGATTTTAAATAGCTTACATTTACAGCTGATTTACATTTAAATAGCTGGTTAGCATTCACTTGAGCATTTGCAGCGCGCTTTCAGAGTTCCTCCTGAAACCCCCCACCTTCCCAAGCTCCACCTGTATACATCTGTTAGGAGTTATTTTATAAGCTATTTGTGCAGCAGCAGTATGTCTTAAATACTCACAGCACTGTATCGCCCTATGCATTGGCAGTAGCAAGTTCTTGTACTTGCTTGTAGCAGCAACAGCAATAATCTACAACTACAGAAATAACCAACAGCAGCTATTCAGCAGCAGTGTAGCAGATCTTGTCTGCCGAGACCAAATAACGTTAACATTGTCATACCATTACCATGTTAAAATTTCCTGAGATGTTATGATAGAAACGTTCTTCATGAAATCATAGATGCGAATAAAGAACTTTTTAGAATATAGAACCTTTCCATTACAGAAAAGGTTCTTTAAAGTGGAAAAAGGCGCTATGGATAATCAAAATGTTTTTCACACTAATAAAAAGTGGTTCTTTTAAAGGGGTCATGAACTGCCTTTGTTTTTATTTTGTACTGTTCTATGAGGTACACTTATAATGTTATCAAGATTTTTACATCAAAAAACAAAATAATTTAGAAGTAATAGGCTATTGAACCCCCTCATCTGAATGCTCTGTTTGAATAGGTATAGCGGATTGTAAACTCAAAAGTTTACGCCCACTGCTATGATTGGCTAACAGCTGTGTATGTTCGATAGCCTACACCATTCACAAATGGAGGCATAAATACTCAATATATCAAACGATCTGTAATAACAGACAGAGCAATAATGATCACATAATAAAAACAGTTACTCACACAACATTGGATCCAATATAGCCGGCACAGCATCGTCTTTTAGTTTCAATCTTTCTGAAAATACTAAGTCGAATTGTATCTTGTTTGTAAACAAACCCACGGTAAAATGAAAGGACCAAGTTCAACGTGATCTGAAACTTCATTAAAAATAGTAAAAAGTTCATCAAATAAATGTATGGTTTTCTGCATAGACCTGCGTTCACCTATTGTTATTTACAATACATGCACGAAACAGTGAGCGGGGCTAAACAGGCAGTGATGTAGAAGCAGGCATTGATCTTCCACAACCAATATTAGTGGTTTTTAGACTAACAAGAAAGTTTTGAGTTATGAAACTTACAGAATGTTTTTATAACACAATGTCCTCCTATATATTAAAAGATCAAGGGAAATTTCTCAGTTCATGACCACTTTAAGAATTGTTCATTAAAAGGTTCTTTGGAGAACCAAAAATGGTTCTTCTATGGCATCACGACAAAAACACTGTTTTGAAACCTTTTTTTGGTGGAAGAAAAACTGGATCACGTTTTCCAATATAGGAGTACACCTGATTCTAGTTCACTAATAGCGTCTCTATGACCTAAATTGGTTATTTTAGGTATTAAAAACAACCAAAATGTTGCTGTGCACCAGGATCAGGACTGAGAAACACTATTGTAGCTGAAGAGGTGACCTTCAAGCCATAAAATGCACAAGGAGCCTTGGGAGCCCCTGGCTCCAGAATCCTCTGCCCTAGATTAGAGACTTTAGCAGGGAAGCCGGTCCTTTCTGAGCGTTTTTGTGAGGATTTATGGAGCTCAGGTATGGAACAATTCGGTTACTGTGGCGATTCCCTGAGCTCCATGTTGTTAAGCAGGTAACGTTGAGGAGATGAGCCCTTCTGGCATGGGTTCAGATGTCTTTCAACCCCTACCGCCTGTCTCTCTCTTTTTGCCTGTGTCTTTATTCTCTGTCGTCGGTGTCTCTGTCTTCTGGCAGTTCTTCAGCTGTCCTAGTCACTCTTTCAGTCTCTTATCTTTCTCGCACTATCCGTCTATTATACAAGCCTTTTAAACTACCTGCCATCAGGCAAATATGCAGAGTTAGTGTTCCCAAAAGAGATCTTGCCTTGCCAAATAATAACCCCGAAAAGTCAGTGTATTAATGGCGTGCATTAATTGTAGAGCATCAGATGAATTTGTAAAAAAGCTCTGACATGTTTCCATGTGGTGGATTGCTATTAGAGTTTTATGAGGTGTTGAGATATAAAGTTGAAATAGAGAGAATATCATTAAAATGGAGCTCAGATAAGCATGAAGGCAGTCGAGAGCTACATAATTGAAAACTTGCTCCAGGCTAAATAGCTCTGGAGCGTTATCTAATGTATACTTTATTATGACGCTTGTATGTACACGGTGCGGCCATGTGTTTTTTTAGTTTGTTGCATTAGTAAAGTATTAAAGGATTAGTCCAGCTCAAAATTAAAATTCTGTTCATTTGCTCACCCTCATGTTGTTGCAAACCGATATGAGTTTCTTTCTTCCGTGAGTTGTATCGCTGGAATGCCCAGTTCTTTTCATAATGGGGACTGGGGTTTTCGAGCTCCAAAAATAACAAAAAAAGCACCATAAAATCGGTCCGTATGACTCATGCGTTACATTCTCTAGTCCTCTGATGTGATGCAATAGCTTCGTGAAAGGAGCGCAACAAAATTACGAAGTCATTTGCCGAAAATCTTGCCATCAGCGACAACTCGCAAATCTTCAAACACATTCAGTTCAAACATGGTGTCTAAAAAAAAAAAAACACACTGCACCAGGTTTGATGACAATAATGCCAAATGCCTGGGTTTTTCATGTTGTGATTGATCGCATTGTGACAGGTTTGAATAAATGCTAAACAAATATGACTTTAGTAGACTTAGAATGTAGTGTGTGAGTCATGTGGACTAATTCAGTAGACATTTTTTTTTCATTTTGGAGAATGACAGCACTTTTATATGCATTTACTTTTGATGAATGGAAATAAGCAACCATTCTGCCTAACATTATCTTTTGTGCTTCATAGAGGAAAGAAAGTCATAGGTGTTTGGAGAGAAGTGTGTGAGATATTGAGAAGAATGTTTATTTTTTGTGTGAAATTTAGGTCAAAGGCTTTAAGGAATTGAAAGCATAGTTAAAAAGAATAGTTCACCTAGAAATGAAAATTTGTTAAAAATGTACTCACCATCAAGCCGTGCATGGAAATGAATTTGTTTCTTCATTAGAACAGATTTAGAGAAATGTAGCATGACATCACTTGCTCACCAATGGACTCTCTGCAGTGAATGGGTGCCGTCAGAATGAGAGTCCAAATAGCTGATAAAAACATAAAAAAATCCACAAGTAATCCACACAACCACAGTCCATCAATTAATGTCTTGTGAAGCTAAAAGCTGCATGTGCAATAAACAAATCCATCATTTAAAAGTTTTTTAACTTCAAATCATTGCTTCTATCTATAATATTATTTTTCTCTGATGAAGAAGCAAACTTATTTACATTTTGGATGGCCTGAGGGTGGCAAAATTTTCATTTTTAGGTGAACTGTTTCTTTAACTTTCTGGTGAAGAAGAAAGCATCTGGTCTCGCCATGTATTATGGTATGGTTGTTTTAGGGGCTCAGCTGGGTTTACTTGCAGCTCGGTCAATAATGGTACTTGATGGAAACTGAAAAATAATTACACAGAATTCAGCCATTCTGCTGGTCACCAAGCCATTTATAACCTAAATTTAGAGTGATGGATTTTTCAGATGGTATTTTGCTTTTTTTTAAGTGCCAAAAGAGGCATTTGAAGTCGTTTCAGGCAGTGTGGAGTTTGTTCCTTTCATCTCCCGGAAAGTGCTGAAGTGTGTTCCATTACATTTCTCTACATGCCAAAACTGATACTTCTCCATCCTGCAGTCTAGAGTCTGACAACGTCTCAACGAATGAGATGATTAAAGATTTGAACACTTCAACAAGCAAATCACCTGCTACCCAGGCAATCAGGGTTCCTGCGCTGTCTTCACTGTTCCCAGTACACCTGTATAATAGACTCCATATTCAATAAATTACAGTACAATAATCTACTATACTTTTATTTATTTATTTATTTATTTCACTACAATTAATGACAGATGTGATTTAAAACAAAATATATTAATTTTAATTTACAGGAGGTGTCTTTTTAATGTCAAATTGCATTTATTTTTTATTTATTACAGTTATAATCACATAACTCACTTTAAACTAGTTTTTATTTATTAATTATTTTTTTATTTCCCTAGTGATTAATGACTGTTGTGAGGTTTAATATAAAACAATGATTTGGCTAATGTGTGGCCTCTTACTGCAAAATGTTTATTATTTAAATAGTATTTTTTTGTATTATTATTATAATCGTAAGTGTTTTTATTTAAACCCTAAATTGTATTGATTATTGACTGTTGTAATGTTTAATATAAAAATATTTGGTTAATTGACCAATTAGTTGTGAATTAGTATGTGTCTTTTTACTTTCAAATTGAAATTTTGAATTATAGATATTATTTTAATAACATTGAAATCACATAAACGGTGCACTTTACTTGTCCAGTAACCATTTACTTTAGCCATATTTTAAAAAAGTGGGGCTAATGAGATGGTTCACAATGACTGATGGGTAAATTTATCTCCACTTCCTGTGTAAGTGTGTTTATTATAATTCTTTGCAGATTGAGCTAATGCACGTCCTACAATTCGTAATCACATTTAAGTTGGTCAGCTGAAATGTATCCGCTGTGTGAGATTATATTGATCTCTTTCACCTTTCACTGCAGCATTTATTTATTTATTTTTTAATTCTGACTGATGCATTGGCTGCTTTGTCATTGGATGGATATCTGCATTATGGCTGAAGGTGTCTGACAGTAAGGGGAAGGTGATCCATCCTACCCTCCCTATCTGCGCTTCTCTGGTTGTCGGCCCATTTCAAACTGCTGTCATGCTCGTCCCACCTGGGATTGAATACTGAATAGTTTGACGGCGATGGAAATTAATTGGAGGCATTTGTTTATGTGCATGGTCGCAATCGGAGTCCCCAAGCTTGCCGTCTGTCAGGCCGATCTGTCATTGCAGACCTGGATCAGGCAGGAGTCAGGAACGCACAGGTTCCTCTCCAAAATCCCTTTACGATGCCACCGAGTCTCAGCTGAGAGCGTTCAGAGCACTGCAAACCCAAAGTCGTGAAAGTGCCGGAGGATTCTCATTAAGGTTATTGTCTCCCCGGTCCCACGACTGAACAAGGCTGTCATCTTCTTGTATTATTCCCCTCAAAAACAGAATTATTCAAACCCTTCCTTGTAATTCACAAGGCACTTTCTAAAAATACTTTCATTTCAGTAAACACAGCAGAGTTCTTAGAAAGGGACAGAAATGGAAAAGAATAAGAGCAATTCAGGCGTTTAGAGGCCAAAGGGTTGTCATGTTTTTGGATGATTAGAAGCCCCAAGACTGGAAAAAAAAAATGTGGTGCGCTGAAGATATAACAGCAGGGTCCTTACAGACTCAAGCTTAAAAGATGTTTATTCTTTCAAAGTCATTGAAGGTGATGTCATTTTTGTGATGTTAAAAATACTTTCTCCTGCAACACAGACGGTGATGTGTTGCTCCAACACTATCTCATGACCAATTTGTACGTATTTTTACGAGGTGGCTAAATTGTACGAATTCATATGACCTCACACATACATTTTTGTACAATTTTTGTGATGAGTAGGTTTAGGGGTGGTCCTTCATACAAATTCCTATGAATTTGCCACCTCGTAAAATACATACAACTTTTCAAAAATTGTATGAATTTGTACGAGTAAGGTCATACAAATTTGTACGAATTAACCACCTTGTAAAATATGTACGAATTGCCATGAGATTGGGTTGGTTGCTCCTAAAGTATAAAGATCTGTTGTGCTTACTAATTTATTTATTTAATTAGTTTGTTTTATTAATTGTTTTATTCATTTATTTACCTTTTATCTATAATTTCCAACCAGTGGCAGAGGTAGAGTTTTGACGTGTTTTGAAAAATTCAACAAGTTTGATTTGAGGGTTATTTATTCATCTATTCATTTATTCATTTATTTATTTATTTATTGTTTATATATTTTCCAACCAATGGCAGAAATAGAGTTTTGACCCATCCATCCATTATAAAATGTGCCTCACATGGCTCCGGGGGTGAATAAAGGCCTCCTGTAGCGAATTGATACGTTTTTGTAAGAAAAATATCCATATTTTAAACGTAATAAACACTTTTTTCTCACTTCTGCTGACTGTCGTACATGGAAGCCGTTCCGGTGGATGATGTAGGACATATGTGTTGCAAACGCACCTCTGAGATATGCTAGTCTCACGAGTTTGTTTACAGGAGCAAAGGAAGCGAAGTTTCCTTACTTTAGCAAAGGAAAACCAGTCTCCTCTTGGCTTATATCGAACTCCTCCAACATTTTTCTTTACAAATCCTCGTTTTGTGCTTCTAATTCGTGACATTTTGTTTTGCTGTCTCCCCACCGTGCTTCTGTGTTCGTCACTAATCACCAGCGCATGCGCTGCGTCTACGTCCGACGACATCCGCCTGGAACAGCTTCTGCCTACGACAGTTAGCAGAACTGAGAGAAAAAAGTTAATAACATTTTAAATATGGAGATTTTTCTTACAAAAAAACATTGATTCGCTACGGGAGGACTTTATTCACCCCCCGTAGCCATGTGAGTCACGTTTTAAAATAGATGGATGTGCTTTATTTTTTTGGATTGTTGAAAAACACCCACCCAGTGCCATTATAGAGCTTGGAAGAGCAAGCACAATTTTTAATAACTCCGATTGGATTTGTCTGAAAGATAAAGTCATATACACCTAGGATGCCTTGAGGGTGAGTAAAACATGGGCTAATTTCATTTTTGTGTGAACTAACCCTTTAAATTATGTTTTACTCTATAACTCTTTGTACTACTCATTTGTTTGTGTGTGTGTGTGTGTGTGTGTGTGTGTGATTGTCAAAACCATGTTTTACACACCTGTCTCTGCAAACGTTTGCTAAACAGGTTTTATTTTTCATGCAATGGTGGAATCAAGTGCTGTCACATTCATGTGGTGCAAGATTTCTGCTGAGGTTAAGTTGAAATTCTTGAAGAAATTCTGACATTCTGAGTTGAATAGAGTTCAGAATTAGTTTGTCATGGTAATTTGCATTGTGTTGTCATTGTTTGTATTCCTCTCAGGTGTGACCACTGTACTGACTATGACCACTTTGAGTATCAGCGCCCGTAACTCCCTGCCGAAAGTCGCCTATGCCACAGCCATGGACTGGTTCATCGCAGTGTGTTACGCCTTTGTCTTCTCCGCCCTGATTGAGTTTGCCACAGTGAACTACTTCACCAAGCGTGGCTGGGCTTGGGATGGCAAGAGTGTGGTCAATGACAAGGTAATTATCACTAGTCATGTCCCAGCATGCTTTATGTTGTTCGGGTGGGGTGGTGTATGGTTCAGATTGATTGACGTGGTGACAGTGTGGTAAATTTTTGAGTGATGTGGCGTCTCAAAAGTGAAGTGACTGATGGGAATTTAAGAGCACTTCAAGTAGATGTGAATTTGGCTTGTCTAATGGAACACCTGAATACCTCATTTATTTCTCCCAAACAGCAACTTGATTATCCCTATAAAGCCTACAAAATCTATTACATGCCTTCTGTCGTCTTCTTGATATTGATAGTTTATTTTTTTTAGCAAGTAAAAGACCTTTAAGTATAATTATAACTACACCCACTTTCAGGTTGTGGTTCATGTGTGTGAAAAACTTAAACTCAAGATGGCGCCGCGCATGGCAGCCATTGTGCTTGGCTCTCCAGTTGTTTTAGTGTTTTTGTTAGTTTTTCCAGTTTTTTTTTTTTTTGTCAAACACGATCAGTTTCACCAGGGAAGAACTGCTGAACATTCGGCAGAACAGATCACAAAATCCCCAACCGGTTTTCGATTATTCGGATGTTCTGCAGAACATAGTAGTCGGCGGAGATGCAGCGCTGTTTAGGCGCTTCAAGATGCGTAGATGGGGGAAGCGAGCCGGCGCGCTCGTGAAGCTCAGACAGCACGGATTTCGAATGCCGTTGCCTAGCATCCATCTGGCTAATCTCCGATCTCTACCCAAAAAAACGGACGAACTGAATGACGCCATCCCGGACAGCACGTTACATCTACCTAACTTCCAGCTGATCAGAGCAGATAGCGACGTGGAATCAACAGGGAAATCGCGTGGCGGCGGGACATGCTTCTACATCAATGAATGGTGGTGTACAGATGTAACGCTATTAACGAAGATGTGCTGTTCAGATCTAGAAACGCTTTCCATCAACTGTAAACCTTTCTACTTGCCGTGGGAGTTCTGCTCGTTCATTCTCGTGAGTGTCTACGTTCCACCGCAAGCTCACGTGAGCTTATCTTTACAGAAACTCGCTGATCAGATCACCTTACTGATTGGAGTGTTTTTGAAGCTGCTGCAAATTATCTATATGAGCTCACAGAGACTGTAACATCTTATATCAGTTTCTGTGAGGATATGTGCATTCCTACCAGGACTCATCTAACTTATAACAATTGACAAACCATGGTTTACTGCAAAACTCAGACAGCTCCGTCAGGCCAAAGAAGATGCTTAAAGGAATGTGGACAGTCTTGTATAAACAGGCCAAATACACACTGGAAAAGGAGATCAGAGTGGCAAAGAGGAATCTAAGGATCCAGTTCTCTTCCAGTGACATGGCTTCAGTGTGGAAAGGTCTGAAAGACATCACCAATTACAAGACACCATCCCCCAGCACTGTGGAGAATCAACAACTGGCAGACGATCAGAATGAGTTCTACTGCAGGTTTGAAAAAACACCATTCACACCTCCTGCAATCCCCCTCTCCCCCACATCTGCATTGCAGATAAGAGAAGATAGCGTGCGCCAGGTCTTCAAAAAGAACAAGATAAGGAAGGCACCGGGCCCAGACGGTGTGACACCAGCCTGTCTGAAATCCTGTGCTGACTAGCTGGCCCCCATCTTCACACAGATCTTCAACAGATCACTGGAGTTGTGTGAAGTCCCCTCATGCTTCAAACGCTCCACCATCATCCCTATTCCAAAGAAACCCAAGATAACAGGACTTAACGACCACAGACCAGTGACTCTAACATAAGTGTTCATGAAGTCATTTGAAAAACTGGTTTTGGCTTATCTGAAGGACATCACTGGACCCCCTGCAGTTTGCCTACAGAGCAAACAGGTCTGTGGATGATGCAGTCATCTGCATTACATACTGCAACACCTGGACAGACCAGGGTGAGGATCCTGTTTATGGACTTCAGCTCGGCCTTTAACAGTATCATTCCAAACCTCCTCCTGCCCAAACTAACTCAGCTCTCCGTCCCCACCTCTGCCTGTCAGTGGATCAACACTCCCTCTACACCTATGACTACACATCTAAAGACCCCTCTGTCAAGCTCCTAAAGTTTGCAGACGACACCACACTGATCGGCCTCATCCAGGACAGTGACAAGTCTGCCTACAGACAGGAGGTTAAGGAGCTGGCTGTCTGGTGCAGTCTTAACAACCTGGAGCTCAACACACTCAAAAATGTGGAGATGATCGTGGACTTCAGGAGAACCCCCCCTGCTCTTCCCCCACTCACCATCATGAACAGCACTGTAACATCAGTGGAGTCATTCAGATTCCTGGGCAGCACCATCTCTCAGGACCTGAAGTGGGACATTCACATTGACTCTATTGTCAAAAAGGCCCAGCAGATGTTGTACTTCTTTTGCCAGCTGAGGAATTTCAACCTGCCACAGGAGCTGCTGAAACAGTTCTACTCTGCCATCATTGAATCCGTCCTCTGCACTTCATTAACTGTCTGGTTCAGCTCAGCTACCAAATCTGACCTCAGAAGACTACAGAAGGTAGTCCGGACTGCTGAGCGAATCATTGGTACAACCCTCCCCACTCTCCAAGAACTGTACTTATCCAGAATGAGCAAAAGGGCTGGTAAAATCACTCTGGACCCCTCACATCCAGCACACTCCCTCTTTGAACTGTTACCGTCTGGTCGACGCTAAAGAGCTCTGAGCACCAGAACGACCAGACATAGGAACAGTTTCTTCCCTCAGGCAATCCATCTCATGTGAACATTTGAACTCTTAACAATAAACATGAAACGCACAACATCATACTTTTTATTTTTATTTTTTATTTAACACACATACTTATTACATTTCTAATGTGCACCTAACATACCTGTACATACTGAATTGTCTATTTTGTATATTGTGTTTGTGCTATTTTGCATATTGTCCATTTTGTATGTTTGTACATTATTATTATTTTTTTATTATCTGTGTCCTGTCCTGTCACTGTCATTCTGTCGCACTGTGAAGCTACTGTGACTAAAACAAATTGCTTCATTGTGCAAACATACCTGGCAATAAAGCTAATTCTGAAATTATGATTCTGATTCTGAAATCTTGACTGATTTTTGTAAAATAAGACTAAATGTTATATTGTTAGTAATATTTCAAGATGAACACTTATTGGACTGAAGTAACTTAGGTGTAATTGATTATCCAGACATCATTCTTTAGAAGAATCATTTTCAAATGTGATAAACAAATATATTAATCTTTTCATCTTTCAATCATTATTGTCATGTTTTTAATGTAATGTACATTATTATATGTTTTGTCAAATTATTGGGAGATATAGAGTGACAACTGATGTTTATATCATTTTATTTAACTAGTCTGTGATACTGTTATAAAGATCTCAATGATTTATATTACAAGCTTAGAATTTCATCTTGCTATTTGGCCAAATACAAATTGCATATTTTTGCTCAGTTTGGGCCTCTGAAAAAAACTGAGATGTTTGTTTCCCTCCTCATATGAGCTCCATATTCTCATATATCATACTACTGTATATGAGTCATAAAAGGCTGATGTATCAAATATAATACTCCAAAAAAAAAAGATTCAGAAATAGTATAATTTAAAAAAAAATAGGTTTTGTTTTCTTCTGACAATTATTCAATATGTCAGGCTTTACAGGGTTAAACAGTGACTTTTACTGAATTGCATGGTTCTCAGATGTTTCTCCTGAAAAACAGGCCATAATTATATTAGATATTGATATGAATTCGAATGAAATATTTATTGTCAAATTCATGTTTTTGACAATCGTTTATTTTACGAGAAACATCAGAGACAAAGTTGATACCTAAATAAACGCTTATGCATATCGTAAATTGCTTTCTGTTTACATTTTATGTTTTATTGCATTTCCGATATGTTCCTCCATCTGTTTAGGGCACCTTAGAAAAAATTACGGTTTGCCTTTTTTAAAATAGATAGGGGTTGATTTTAGATCCTGAACAAAAGCTAAAAGATCTCACTTCATTGCGTCTTTATCTGTAAAGTTATTTCTTCTCCAGCAGTTCATTGATATCCTGACTGTAAAGCCATGCTGATAGAATCATGCGCTGTCTATGATACATGTGGTTCTATGTACTTCTGCTGCAGGTCAGGATGAGATAACAACAGATTAGTCCATTACGATCTTATCATGGAGCAATGCAGACTTCACTCATATTCTGCTCATTTGAGCCAGGGGAAACTACAGAGGCTCAGATAACACAAAGGGTTCATATAAATCTAATTAGTACAGATTCATTAATGATTATTCATGCAGAAAGTCTGGACTGATTGATTACAGAAGAAAATTTTAATTTTTATGGTTTATAAAGAAAATGTACAATATGTGGTGATTGCCTGTGCAATTGCCTGTGGTTGCTGACATGCTCTAGGTTTTGATATGGGTTGTTCTAGGTGTTTCTAAGGCATTGCTATGTGGTTGCTAATGTGTTCTATGTGTTGCTATGGGGATTCTAACAAGTTCCAGGTCTTGCTAGGACATTGTTATGTAGTTTCTAACATGTTCTGTGTTGCTATGGGATTGCTAATGAATTCTTGATGTTGCCATGGATGTTCTAACGAGTTCTAGGTGTTGCTAGGGCATTGCAGTTTGGTTGCTGCAGTTTATTTTTTTAGGTGTATCAAGTTCTAGGCATGGCTATGTGGTTTCTAACATGTGCTAGGTGTTGCTATGGGGTTGTTAACATGTTCTAGGTGTTGCTAAGGGTTGCTAATGAGTTCTAGGTGTTGCTAAGGCATTGTCATTTAGATGCTAGTATGTTTTAGGTGTTGCTTTGGGCGTTGCTATGTGGTTTCTAAAATATTCTAGGTGTTGCTAAAGCAGAGCTAATTAGTTTTAGGTGTTACTATGGGGTTGTTAACATGTTCTATCTGTTTCTATGGGTTTGCTAATGAGTTCTAGGTGTTACAGTGGGTTTGTTAACATGTTCTAGGTATTGCTATGGGGGTTCTAACAACTTCTAGGTGTTGCTAGGGCATTGCAGTATGGTTGCTAATTTGTTTCAGGTGTTGCTATGGGTTGTAACAAGTTATATGCATTGCTAGGGCGTTACTATCTGTTTGTTAGCATGTTCTAGGTGTTGCTATGGGGTTACTAATGAGTTCTAGGTGTTACAATGTGGTTGTTAACATGTTCTGTGTGTTGTTATAGGGTTACTAATGAGTTCTAGGCATTACTTTGGGGTTGTTAACATGTTCTTTGTGTTGCTAACATGTTCTAGATGTTGCTAGGGTGTTCTAGGGTAGTTACTAGATGATTGCTTACTGCTGAGGTCAAAATATCTATGATTTCATGGTCTAGATATGGTTCATGGTGCAGCAGATATGGTGTGAAATTTCATGTTTGAAATTCATGTTCAAAATACAAACTGTATGGGAAAAGTTACACTCCAAAACTTAATACTTAGGCTTAAAGATTTTTTAAAACTCATTTATAAACCAATAATGAGAGAAAGATGATCCAAGACCAGCATTGGACATTTATTTGCAGACAAGATTTATGACAGCACAGTCAGTTAAAATTAAGCCCAAACAAAACTGTATTATATGCTATTTTCCAGTCAAATTAGTTTAATGACGTTTGAGATTTTAGTGCTCTGCAAAGAATTATTGTAATCCAGTGAGGTCAACCCTGCAATTTACTGTCACCCTGTCTTTCTGACAGACTTCTTTTCTGTCTGTCATCACATCCGCAGAATCAAATCTGGAGCCTTATTCTCATTATCTAGTATTGATTAATATCGGTTTCATAGAGTCTCTTCCCCTAGTCAGACTCTTTAGCACAAGATCATTGCTTATTCATGAGCCTTCAAATCTCCACAAAAAACATTCTTCCCACTAAAGGTCAGTCAGCCAATCAGAAATGACAGCCTGTAGAATTGGCATGTTTATGCAGATTTTGGCACTGTCTTCCTCCGTCACAGTCACAGAGAGTAGATGTTCATTTCTTGGTTTCTTGGTCCAAGTTTTTGGTGTCTAATGCACCTAAAATAGATTTCATCTATTTAATAGATTTGTTGCCACTACAGTGAACATTTTATAAACTTTTAAGATAGTCATGTTTTCACTCCAAAATGTTATTTAAAAGAAAATGAAGCCCTATACTCATTGCAATACAAACAATTCTTATTCTCGTTACTGTAATCCCAAAAAATATAACAATACAAAAATATCTTAAATAGCCCAAAAAATGCTTAATGCATATATGCATATATTTACTTATGCATTTTTTAATAAATAAATAAATATATTTATACATTTTATTATATATATATATTAAACAAAATTACTTTTTATTTTTTATTTTTGGCTTACTTTTATGTTAGATTTTGTGAGATTAATTTCTGAAAGGCACAGAAAACACTTCACATATACACATAGTGTCTGACTTGTTTACTCAGAATCTGCCACATAAATTTTCTAAAACACATATTAATAAATTATTTAAGCATGAAATAGGCTCTGTGGGATTTTAAAGTGTCATTGCATTTGTTTCACTGAAGGCTGTTTGACAATATGCTCATGTTGTCAGTTTTCATTTTAACATGCACAGCTAAACAAGACAGTTTTCGATGCTATCAAACTTTGTATTACACTTTAATCTGAATCTTAGCCCAACCAGAACCTTTAGGAGATCTTCACTGATTTAATTCAAGGTATCCAAGTGACGTCTAAGGAACAGCGAGCTGTCAGACTCATTTGCAGTGATCGTACATTGTTTAAGTGCAGAATTTCAGTGGTGTTTGAGCTGACAGTGTATATCAAAGGTCCCTCTCTTAGTAACCATCCTGCGTTTAGACTGATGCATTACTAGTTCCTGTCAGTCTCTTTAATTACTGCAGCGCTGCTTCCAGTGGCGCATTCATCAGCGCGTCAGGGAGAGGTGTGCTCTTGGGATGAGGGGGGAGGTGGAGGTCTGTCTGTGGCGTTTTGAAGCACCGGGAAGGAGAGAGGGCCTGCAGGCATGTGCCGATAACCCAGCTGGAGAACATACTGAACGTTCAGCGCATTCGCCATCAAAACACCTGCGCAAATAAGTTCTTCTCCATTGCTGCATCATCTCGTATCACTCAGGGTAGGACTTCTTACTTTAAAGTCAACATGAAATGGCATTTACAAACCGTTTTGATTTCCTGATGTGACTTGTTTCCATGTGAAACAGGATGCTTGTGGGAAATAATTGTATTTCTGTCATGACAATTCACTGAGAGTTTAGCATGGTGATATACATGACAATGTTAATGTGTTTGGTCTTGGCAGAATAGATCTTCTATGCTGCTGCTGCGACAGAGTAAGTACCGAGACTTGCTAGTGCCAATGCAACCATAGCCATGCTGCTGTGAGCATGTAAGAAATACTGTTGCTGCACATTTAATATATGTGAAATAACCCCATATATAACATACATGAAATCGCCCCATAGCAGATCTATACTGCCCTACAAAGGCAAAAGACCTTAACTCGCTAAAGTGTGAAACTGAGAAAAATTAGTTTTTTACTTGTCAAGCCAAATTAATTATAGGTAGGACACTGGAAATTTGGCAATTAGATGTTTTAGTAATGAAAATTATCTACATTAAAAAATTGTGAGCTCAAACTTGGTTTTTACCCCTATTTTGAAGTTAATGTACTCTGCCTTTGCATTATCTGCAAAAAGTGAGAAGTCACACCGAGGCAAAAGGCAATAACTTCCACATTATCAATATTTGATTGCTGATCACCATTTACAAAATCGTTATAGTAACACCTGTATAAAATCTACTGATCATGGGCTATCTCATATTGGCTATTGCATATAGTAATGTGACTGTTTTATTTATTTTTTATTTTTTGCCTTTGCACGGCAGTATACGGGTGGAGCTGGGGAAGGTGGAGGATTTCTGATGCGCACTACAACTGCCACAACAAGCACTAGCCAAGTATTTGAATATTGAGCAGCAAACTCATTGGCTGCTGATAAGCAAAGAAACCAATCAGTTGCACCATGTAAATAATGATATCATTATGTCAGATTGAGTTAGAACCTATCGAACCTACCATATAGAGTTTCATGACAGAAATTTGGAGATGTATATACAGTATATTTGCTCATGAACAATGGTATATATGATAGTGGTGTGTGTCAGGCATGCCAGGTGTGTGTAAATGTAAATATATAAAAATGTTAAAGAATAGTTTTTTTATATATACAGTGCCTTGCGAAATTATTCATACCCCTTAATTTTTTTTGACGTTTTATGTTGCTGCCTTATGTTAAACTGCTTTAAATTACTTTTTTCCACATCAATCTACACTCCGTACACTATAATGGTAAAGCAAAAAGAAAACAAAAAGTTTTTAACATCTTTACAAATTTATTAAAAAAAAAAAAAAACTTAAATGATTCCATTGCATAAGTACTAATACCCTTATCTGGGACAGTTGGAGTTTAGCTCAGGAGCATTCATATTGCTTGTAGGTGTTACTAGACTTTGAGTGAAGGTAACCTGTGGCAAATTCAATTGAATGGGTATGATTTGGAAAGGCACACATGTCTTAATAAAAGGTCCAACAGCTGATAATGCATATCAGAGCAAAAACCAAGCCATGGGGTCAAAAGAACTGTCCGTAGAGCTCAGAAACAGGTTTGCGTCAAGCCACACATCTGGGGAAGTGTTCAGAAAAACATTCTGCTTCATTGAAGGGTCACAGAAGCATGTAGTCTCTGTTATCCCTAATGTAAGAAGTTTGAAACAACCAGGATTCTTCTTAGAGCTGGCCTCCTGGGCAAACTGAGCAATTGACGGAGAAGGGCGTTGGTTAGAATGGTGATGAAGAACCTGATGGTGTCTCTAGTTGAGCTCCATGATCATATATGCAGATGGGAGAAATCTACAGAAGGACAAACATCACTGCAACACTCCACCGATCTGGGCTTAATGGCGGTGTGGCAAGGCTCAATCCTCTCCTCAGTGAAGACAAAGAAAACACACTTGGAATTTACAAAAAAGCACCTAAAGGACCCTCAGACTTTGAGAAACAAGATTCTCTGGTCTGATGAACCTCAATTCCAAGCATCATGTTTGAAGGGAACCAGCTCTGCTCATCACCTGCAGAGTACCATCTCAAAAGTAAAGTGTGCTGGTAGCAGCCTCATGCTGTGGGACTGTTTTTCAGCAGTAGGGACTGAGGGACTCGTCAGAATAGAAGAAAAGCTCAATGCACCAAAATTAAGATAGCCTTAATGAAAACCCAGTCCAGAGCATTCAGAACCTCAGACTGGACAGAAGGTTTACCTTCGAAATGGAACAGTGACCCTAAGCACACAGCAAGAGTGGCTTATACACAATGCTGTGAATGTCCTTGAGTGGCCCAGCCACAGCCTGGGCTTGAACCCAATAAAATATTTCTGGAAAAACCTGAAAATGTGCGTCTGCCCCCATCTAACCTGACAGAGCTTGAGAGGTGAAGAGGTGAGGAGACAAATGTCAGATAATTGCCAAATGTTGATGAGCAAAGCTTCAAACAAAAAAGACTTGAGGCTGTAAAGGTACTTCAGCTAAATACTTCAGTTAAGGGTATGAATACTTATGCAATGTACTTATTTGAGTTTTTTATTTTTAATACATTTACGAGGTTGTGACAATTCTGTGTTTGCTTTGTCAATATGGTGTATGGAGTGTAGATTGATGTGAGGGAAAAAAGTAATTTAAAGCAGTTTAACATAAGGCAGCAACATAAAATGTGAAAAAAATTAAGGGGTATGAATACATTCGCAAGGCACTGTGTATATATATATATATATATATATATACACCTGTATATGTATATATGTAGTTATATATACAGTTATATACACATGCAAACAAAATTTAAAAAAGCATATTTTATAAATAAAATTATAAATATAGCAAAAAATATACAGTGGAGTGAAAAAGTGTTGGCCCCCTTCCTGATTTTTTATTTTTTTTTGCATGTTTGTCACACTTTAATGTTTCAGATCATCAAACAAATGTAAATATTAATTAAAGATAACACAAGTAAACACAACATGCAGTTTTTAAATGAAGGTTTTTATTATGAAGGGAAAACAAAATCCAAACCCACATTGCCCTGTGTGAAAAAGTGCTTGCTCCCTAAACCTAATAGCTGGTTGGGCCACCCTTAGCAGCAACAACTGCAATCAAGCATTTGATAACTTGCAATGAGTCTGTTACAGTGCTGTGGAGGAATTTTGGCCCACTCATCTTGGCAGAATTGTTGTAATTCAGCCACATTGGAGGGTTTTCGAACATGAACCACCTTTTTAAGGTCATGCCACAGCATCTCAATAGGATTTAGGTCAGGACTTTGACTAGGCCACTCCAAAGTCTTCATTTTGTTTTTTCTTCAGCCATTCAGAGGTGGATTTGCTGTTGTGTTTTGGATCATTCTCCTGCTGCAGAACCCACGTTCGCTTCAGCTTGAGGTCACGAACAGATGGCCGGACATTGTCCTTCAGGATTTTTTGGTAGACCGCTGAATTCATGCTTCCATTTATCACAGCAAGTCTTCCAGGTCCTGAAGCAGCAAAACAGCCCCAGACCATCACACTACCACCACCATATTTTACTGTTGGTATGATGTTCTTTTTCTGAAATGCTGTATTACTTTTACGCCAGATGTAATGGGACACACACCTTCCAAAAAGTTCAACTTTTGTCTCGTCAGTCCACAGAGTATTTTCCCAAAAGTCTTGGGGATCATCAAGATGTTTTCTGGCAAAAAAGAGACGAGCCTTTATGTTATTTTTACTCAGCAGCGGTTTTCGTCTTGGAGCTCTGCCACGCAGGCCATTTTTGCCCAGTCTCTTTCTTATGGTGGAGTCATGAACACTGACCTTAACTGAGGCAAGTGAGGCCTGCAGTTCTTTAGATGTTGTTGTGGGGTCTTTTGTGACCTCTTGGATGAGTCGTCGCTGCGCTCTTGGGGTAATTTTGGTCGGCCGGCCACTCCTGGAAAGGTTCACCACTGTTCCATGTTTTCGCCATTTGTGGATAATGGCTCTCACTGTGGTTCACTGGAGTCCCAAAGCTTTTGAAATGGCTTTATAACCTTTTCCAGACTGATAGATCTCAACTAATTTCTTTCTCATTTGTTCATGAATTTCTTTGGATCTCAACATGATGTGTAGCTTTTGAGGATCTTTTGGTCTACTTCACTTTATCAGGGCAAACACTTTTTCACACAGGGCCATGTGGGTTTGGATTTTGTTTTCCCTTCATAAAAAAAACCTTCATTTAAAAACTGCATGTTGTGTTAAATTTAATATTTAAATTTGTTTGATGATCTGAAACATTAAAGTGTGACAAACATGCAACAAAATAAAAAATAACTTTTTCACACCACTGTAGTAAAAAGCATATTGTGTGTGTGTGTGTGTGTGTGTGCATGTGCGTACGTGTGCGTACGTGTGTAACTTTAACCCAGGCTTATCTGTGTGAATTGCATGTGTCTCTTTTTTATGTGTGTGTGTGGGGGGTAATGGAGAGAGAAAGTTGTTATTAATGACTGTTTGTTGTGTGTGGGATCTTGTTATATTTCTGTGTGTGAGTGGGGCCGCCACAGCTGAATTTTCCCGCTGCTGTTATGACAAGAACTTATTAAATAATGAATCTTCCTCCCGTTCTTCATCATGAGTCTGCTCATCCTTGACACCTCCAGTTGTCCCATCAACTTTTCATCATAATACTGTAATGTTTTACAACTTGTATGGTTTTCTCTGGCAAGTGGATGATGTATAACACACATAGACTGCATTCCCACAGTGTTTGGGATTGACACCCATATTTGAGGCTGGGATTGTCCTGTTCAGATTGTAATCTATTAGTATGAATGGCAGCTAATCCTATTATTTTAATCCCTTAAACCGTGCAGGCTATTAGAGAATGTTAACAAAGAGCACACAGTACATAGATATTAATCATCGTTTTAGCAAACTCACATTTAATATAGTTTTATTCTGATGTGTAACACCCACTTTTCACATCCTATCTTTTTTTTTCTTTTTTTTTTTGTATATCCTGTTTCACAAAATTGGCTGCAAATAGCAATTTTGACTTCTATAAGTATTGTTTAATTGCAGAATACCTGTATTTTATTTCTCCTTTGTCACGCTTAAAGAAAACCATTTTAATGGTTATAGTTTTAATATTTATACATAATATTTATACGTTTTTACATTTATATGTGTAATATGTTGTTTTTTGTGGTTCCTCTACATCATTTGCAATTCAGCAAGGGATGAGTAGGTCATTGCTTCATTTTTTTTTTTTTTTACTTTTTACTTTGAATCCAGGTTTGTAGTTTCTGAAAAATGTATAAAAATTATTTCAAAGAGTTTTTGCTTAAAACAAGAAAAGTATCTGCCAGTGCGGTACTCAATCAGTCAATCAATAAACTTTAAAAAAACAAGATTTTTCTTATCCCTTTGTTAGATGTTTTATTTGTTCAGAAAACAATACTTAATATCTTAGGCGTTTGTATTTCTCAAGCAAATGTTTCGTGATTTCTGAATGTTTAGATATTTGTAGTGGAGAACCATACAAAAATAAGTAAAAACAAATTTTTTTATTGCAGCTGTTAACTTCACAACTTCCTCACAAATTGGCAATAAAATGCGGTTCTCGCTTGCTTTTAAATCCAAACTGTGTCAACAGAATTGCATTAAGTACTCCAAATAGGACTGACAAGTGAATTTCTTTTTAAAAGTGACAAACTCTTACTTTCCCTACAGAAAAAGGAGAAGGCTTCAGTCATCAAGAAGAACAATGCCTACGCCGTTGCTGTGGCGAACTATGCCCCCAACATCACCAAGGACACCGTCCTCCCCACCATCGCCAAGGGAAGCGTAGCCGAACAGGGAAAGACCAAAGCCGATGGCAAACCGGCCGAGGCGAAGAAAACCTTCAACAGCGTGAGTAAAATCGACCGCATGTCCCGCATCATGTTCCCGGTTCTCTTCGGGACATTCAACCTGGTTTACTGGGCGACGTATTTGAACAGAGAACCCGTGATCAAAGACATGATGCCCTCTTATTAGACGCTGTCCAGGGTTGCGACGGGTTCCACTAAGCAGGACTAAAGACTAGGCCAAAACCACCCAGGGACTGAATATAATCACGCTCCGACGCTCTTTCCCATCTGCTCCACACAGACAAGTCGTGGATTGTTGCAAGATGCCTTTCTATCTCTCTCTATCTCTCGTCGCTCTTTTCTACAGCTTTTTCAGCAGTGCTTTTGAAATGACATTTGCCTTTGTACATATGTACGTAGTGAAAATGAAAATGGCGTGTTATGTTTGTGTTCCGCTCTGTGAGAATCTGACTTTGGACCTCTATCTGTGATATAGACTAGCAAATTATAGTGATTTATTTATTTATTTAATTGATGTAAAAGTTAGACATTTTTGTGATGGTGCTTGTTTTTGAGTAGCCTATACATTTTATTTTAATTTTTTTTAAAGACCAAGCTCTTTTGTGCTAATGGTCTGATATTTTGTGCTGGGCCCATACACACACAAAAAAAACATGAAATCAACTGTTTACACACATTGCTGTATCTTTACCGTCTGTGATTTTATTTTCTACTATTGAGCCAGGAATCTTCCTTTAAGAGCATTTTGGAGGATTTGTTTACTGTCAGTTTTTTGACTACATCCCTTTATAAAGGTCTCTAATGCAGCAGCATGTATAAGGGTTGTTTGGAAAGCTCATTCAACCTGAACTTTGAAGTCAAGAAGAAACCGCAATTGCATGCCATACTACTTCCATAATGTGCCCTATTTTTTAGTAAAATTACTCAACAACAACAAAATGCAAGCTGGGGTTTGATTTTACCCATTGGGGATTTACAGTATTCCATTTAATTTAAAAACAAGACTAACTGATGTTTGCCAACAAGGCTAGAGCTGAAAGCAAATTGTTGTATTTTGATGAAAGATTAGGAATACAAATTATTTAGTCTTAAAAGAAACAGCTCACCCAAAATTGAAATTTGCTGAAAATTTTCTCTAAAATTTTAGGCCATGCAAGATGTATGAGTTGATTTTATTTGTCTTTATCAGAACAAATTTATTTCAATGGATCCTCTGCAGTGAATGGGTGCCGTCAGAATGGGGTCCAAACAGCTGATAAAAACATCACAATAATCCACAAGTAACATTTGGACTGTTTTTGTTTTTGCAGACTGAAGATAAGACAAATTTTCACTTGATAAAGTAGTGTTATCGTAATGATTGATCTGTTTATTACAAACATTCAGTTTATGGATTATTATTGTGATGTTGTTATCAGCTATTTGGACTCTCATTCTGACGGTACCCATTCACTGCAAAGGATCCAGTAGTGAGCAAGTGCTCCAAGTGTGTTTCGATGAAGAAACAAACTCATCAACATCTTTGATGGCCTGAGGTTGAAGATATTTTAGGGAAATGTTCATTTATGGGTGAAATCTTACTTTAAGAATTAGTCACAAGAAAGTAAAATGGGCCCATAGTACTTTAAACGTGACTAGACTTGGTGCTTCATGATTGTACATAAATGCACTATTTCCTAGGCATAGTTTTTGTTCGTTATTCTTAAATTACATATTAATGAATCCACTATAAATACAACAGTAAGTTGAGCTTTCCTCACATCCTTCCATCAAAGATGAAGTGCATCATTTTGGATGTTCAGATACTTTCTCCTTGTCCAGGTTTAATGTGAAAAAACTATTATAAGACATCTGTATGCTGCCTTCTTAAAGAGTGAAAACACTGTGGCTTTGTGGCACTTTAAGAGCTGTAAGCAGCCTGATATAGGCGGAGCTATTTGTTTTTCAACCAATAGCAGACAGGGAATGTTTGGAACCGATCTGTTTGGTTTCGCTAATGATGCAGAAATGACACACTTCATCTTTCATGCTGGAGCTGAGGAAATTAGTGAACATGTTAAAAAATTATTTCATGTTCTGTAGTTTCCTCATTTTGCCACTGTGCTTTCCTGTATTTGAACTCTTGCAGACAATGGTTTTTTTGGACCAAAAGACCGAAGTGCTTCAACTACTGCATGTTTACTACAATTATTTACCCTCTAAAATTAAGCAAAATATTCTTAAAATTCAATGTGTTACAAAATATGACGCAGTAACATCATATAAATGTCACTGACTCTGAATTTTTCAATTGCCTGTCACAGAGAAGACAACATATTTGTTTTGTATATATGTAAGGAATATTTATTCATGTAGGTGTTGTTATACACTTGTGTGTGATTTACCATGAGCTTGTTTTATGTTGTCTGTTTGTACAGTTTTATACAGAGAACAAAAATATGCATAAGCTTTTAAGTTATTCATTTTAAGGGAAAAATGTGTGATATTCATTTAAGCATGCTGCAGCCTTTTTGGCTCTGTAGAAAATGATCAAAGTGTTTCGGAATGGTATACATTGTTGTTACAATTATTTATTACTATGTATTATTGTTAATTTGTTCATTATAAAAAATATTTTCTAATATTTAGGAGTTCATATCAAAGTGTCAATATGTTTTTCAATATTTTTAGCTAAAATGTATTTAATATATTTATTGAAATATATACGTATTAATTTATTCTCTTTATTTCTCAGTATTATTTGACATGCGATCATATTAAATCTATTTTCTGTGTGATTATCATATAGTTTGAAGCTCTGCTTTAATTTTTACATTGCTTTGATTGTATTAAATGATGGTTGCATCTTTATTATGCAGAAACAGTTTGAGCAATAAAAAAAGAAGGGGTGACGTAAACTTCCTGGCATGGAAAAGAGTTTTCCACACACAGAATGTATAGTTCTCTGTCATTGTCCTGCTAAAAAAGACGATACAAATACATCTTGAATGAAACATTCATGTGCCAGTGGTTCATGTTCTCAGATGGGATGTCTTGAACAGAATGTCTGAATACAATAGGTGATTTTTCTTCATAGGTGTTACAACTGATCTGTCAATCAGCTTTTAATGACAGCATTATTATTTAAAGGAACATTGCATCCAAAAATAAAATTTTATCTAATTTATCTCACTTACATGGTGCTCTAAATGCGTATGCTGTTATTATTTTGGCATTTTTGTGTACTTTTGGAGGGTTTACAGACATGATCACTATGAAGCTGCATGAGGATCTTTCAGAAATTCTTCTTTTGTGCACACTTCAGAAAAAAAAACAGCATACGGGTTTGGAACAACATGAGGGTGAGTAAATGACTGCATTTTCACTATTCTTTTAATTGAAAATGTGGGGGGGGGGAATCAATAAGTTGTATACTTTTTGAAATGAATCACCAAGGCCAGCTAAGTTCTCACTAATGTCTGTTATCATTCTATATAATGAATATGTTGTTTCCTATAATGTAAATGTGAATTTAGGCACACGACCAACAACTAAACCGCTTTAGTCCTTTAAGTGCTGGGACTCAATTTCTAAATATTGGTACTTTCTCTTTAAAACATCATTCTACTTACTCTTTCAACAGCTTCTTGCTAAATAAACAACTAGAACAAATATATTCATGTCTGATTCTTTTATTTATGTGCCTCTTTCAGGGCGTTTTCCAGTATTCAGGATGCTTAAATACATTCTTTTGCTGTTATTTGCCATTGTTTTGTACCAGGCTGCATAACGACTACAATAAGATCTTGGGCAAAGGCAAAATATATCAATAGAAAAATAAGTTATGTATTGTTTTCTCCCTCCATTTAAAAACTTTTATTGAAAGCATTGCTCTCCTTTTATCCAAGCAAATTAGGAACCGGAAAGGAATAGTTCACCCACAAATTTAAATCTGCTGAAAAATTCACTCACGCTCATGCCATCCAACATGTAGATTGGTTTATTCCTTTATCAACACTGATTTGGAGAAATGTAGCATTGCATTACATGCTACATTACAACTTGCTCACCAATGGATCCTCTGCAGTGAATGGGTGCTGTCAGAATGAGAGTCCAAACACCGAATACAAACATCATAATGATCCACAAGTAATCCTCACCACCACTCCAGTCCATTAATTAATGTTTTGTGAAGTGAAAAGCTGCATGTTTCTAAGAAACACATCCAGTATTAATGCATTTGTCACTTCTGGTCAAAATTCTAGTCGATAATCCATAATAAAATCTGTTCTGATGAAGAAACGGATATATATATATATCTTGGGTGGCCTGAGGGCGAGTACATTTTCAGAAAAATTTTATTTTGTGGGTGAATTATTCCTTTAAGACAAGATCAGGACATGGGCTCATGGAATTCCATCTTCAGATACAGGGATTTCCCTCTAAGATTTTTCAGTTGGGTCAGAGGAACAAATTACGTGACACACAATAACTCTTTTATTGATTTTAGTGGAGGAGGCTTCTCTCTGCACTGCAGTTTAACTATCATCTACTCTGAGGATCTGAGGTCTACTGTCAAATCCATGAGACAATTCCATTAGCAAGACACTGAGGGCAGGAAGTTAATGACCAATGATTTCTAGTGCCTCAATTAGGTCAGGAACGGTCTGAGTCTGAGTATATTTATTTATTTATTTATTTAATACCTATGCCTTGACCTCAGTTAATAAAGTGCACATGTCATTTTTCAATACTCTAGACACATAATTCACAAATGAAGATCAAACGCTTAACTTAACGCTTTTTCCAAATACTTGGATACAATACACACGAGCCAAAGATCTTTTGTTAATTGAACTAAAATCACTGGTTCAAAATAACACAACTTAACATCAAAGTATTACTATTTCAAAATGCAACTCATGCATTACATCTGAATTGAGTGTCTATTCATTTCATTATAATGATCTAATTGCTACAACTGCTCAAAATGCTATGTAACTGTTGCATTACTCTTGAAGCATAGTTTTATGGAAAATTATGAACAACCAGTGTTGGGGAAAGTTACTTTTAAAAGTAATGCATTACAATATTGCGTTACTCCCTAAAAAAGTAACTAATTACGTTACTTAGCTACTTTTTATGGAAAGTAATGTGTTACGTTACTTTTGCGTTACTTTTGCGTTACTTTTTAAATATGAGCAGGGCTTGATTGTTTTTAATACAAGAAATGACATGAATACAAATGTAAAAGCCCTGTATCTTGTGAAGGAAAAGTAAATTCACGTCTGTAAAGTAAAACTCAGGATAAGAAGGTTTAACACTCTTCGGCAATAAAAAAACAATGAAGTACAATTGTTAGTTTATCTAAAGTCATTTTTGCTTATTAGTATGGTTGAACTGGATCATCAAAGGTCAGCAGTAAAGACATCGGTTAATAAAATGGGATTAGATACATTTGTGTTATGTTAAACATTTAATTATTGCAATTTGCATCATATTCTGAGTTTGCATTTCACTGTTTTAATTCATTTTGATGAATACTAAATCTGTTTTTTGCGAGTGGGATGAATTCATGCACATTCACATTTAGATCTACAGTAAAAGCATGCTCACACAGAGCACTGTCAGTCAATAAATGGGGAAAAAGTAACTCAGATATTTTCTTGTAAATTAAAAAGTAATGCGTTACTTTACTAGTTACTTGAAAAAAGTAATATTATTACGTAACTCGCGTTACTTGTAATGCGTTACCCCCAACACTGTGAACAACATTATGAAAGTGAAGCAATTGAGGACTGAGTATGTTCAGGTATGATCAGTTTTAAGATGCCTGTTGTTGGGAGAGAAACAAAATCCCAAAATACCATCTCATTGTTATCAGTATTTGTTTTTCCTACAGTAAATGACTTTGGATGGTGACAGAGCTGGAAGCTGATGAAAACCATTCATATTTTTGGATGAGGCAGGCCAAGAGATGGAGGAAAGGTTGAGAGCCCAGCGGTTGAGAGGTTACCCAGAACGATGTTCTCTGGGGAGCCAGACCACCCCCAACTGAATGTGATTTTGAGGGGCCCCATAGCAAAATCAGTGCAATGGGCCCAGAATTCCTAGGGACAGCACTGAGAGCAATCACGGTTTCAGGATCATCCACAGTTTATCGCCTTGTATTTACCCCATACTCTCCTTTCCTTACTGTAACCCGACTGGAGAATTTTTCTCCACATGGAGGAGGATTCACAATAGTGTGTGCGTGTGTGTGTGTGTGTGTGTGTGTGTGTGTGTAAGACACAGTCAGTTTATTAAACTATTATGGAAATCTTACCCGTTTCTTAAATGTTTAATTTATGCATCACTAACGTGCATCACATTAAGTTTATTACTTTATGTTTTAGTCTATGTTAAACCCGTAATTCAAATGGAAATTATTTATGGGAATTTATATGCAATTCAAATAATTTAAATATTTTTTTAAGTGCACTTTCCTGTTAGCTGTGTTGTCTTTACTTTTAAAAAATGCTTAATTATCATGAAAATGTAAATGCAAATTATCTTAGTGATCTTAAAATAGGATTTTCTTCATGCAAAAGTTATTTAATTTTTTTCTTTTTGATTTGGGGTGAAATATGACCGAGACATTTGTTTTGTTTTTTCAGATTCACCCTTTGTTCACCCCTTTTATGGGATTTTAAAACTAGTATTTTCAAAGCCCAACTTGTTGTATTGGTTGTCAAACCAGATTGCAGAACAAGGCATCCTGGGTTTTTCATACGTGACCCGGTACAACACATGAAATTGAGGGCAGGGGAATCCAGATGAGGTCTCAGTTCTGCAGGCCACTGTTTTCCTGAGCAGCACCAGACAGTTCATTCTGACTGATTAAAGAATAACCCTTAAATGGAGTTCTAAAAAAGGGGGCGAAGAGGAAGAGGTCGTTATCCTTCACCAGTCAGCAGAGGAAGGGCCCAATGACAGTGAATGACGGCTCCTGTCTAACAACACCAAGGTTTGTGGCACTTCATTTGGGCTATAGAGAGAATTTATATATTGACTTTGTCAAGCTGCACTTTACAGGTTATTTAAGTCTAAACAAAATAATTTTCAGCATGAAGTTCATCAGTACGCCTACATTGTAAATTTGAATGACAAAGGCCAAAATAAATCTGTCAATGGCTGTTTAAAACTGCAGGGTCTTAATATGACTCCACATCTACAAAAATTCCAGAAACAGAATCTTAATATCACGTTTTTCTTGCCAAAGTTAGATAATGCTAAACTAGTTTTTGAACTTGTTGACTGAGACTCTGTTAGAAGCCTGTGAGGATCACATTATAATAATTAAATCTTACTAGCAAATGTGCCGCTGGAATTAAGGATTTCAAGATCTTCTGTCCTTCTTTAGAGGAACGTGTGATTGTCATGTATTTCACAAGGTTGTATATAGGTCAAAAAAAGCAATTATGTAACTGTGCTTGTGGAGATTTTCTTCACCCTTGAGAAGGAACAGAAGCTGCCGCTGTTATTGCAGTGTGGCTTTGGTTTGCTCACACTAGAGACTTCATTTGATTCTCACTTGCGACTTTTGAAAATGTCACCATGAGGATGGAGTTAAAGATGAGATTTCAGACTCCGAATAAGCCAAGCCATAAATTTAAATTTAACAACTTAAAGCTCATAAATAATAATTTGTCAAGTGAAGTCAAGTCAAGCGCTAGTCATTTTTCAGCCACAAGATTTATTTAATCTAAAACACAGTAAAACAGTCATTGTGAAATATTATTGCCATTTATAATAACTGTTTTCTATTGAAATATATTTTAAAATATTTGTATTATTATTAATGTCGAAAACAGTTATGCTGGTTCATGTCTTTACTGTCACTTTTTATCAATTTAATGTCACTTTTTATCAATTTAATGCATCTTTGCTAAATAAAAGTATTTATTCATTCAGTCAGTCAGTCATTCCCAAACAATGGCTCCAGCACAAAATTTGTGTCAGTCAAAGTATTGTAAGTCTATATGTCCAAAGCTCCAAAGTATATGACCCAGACTTGGACTTACATATAATAAATTATTAAGATATGTTTGAATAAAATATTTAGTGCTGTCAAACGATTAATAGCGATTAATCGTATCCAAAATAAAAGTTTTTGTTTACATAATAAATATACACAGTACACACACATATATTATGTTCATATAAATACACACACATTCATGTATATTTTTAAGAAAAAGATGTTATATGTTAAAAATATTATATATAATATAATTATATAAAATAATATAAATAATATAAAGGTCTTTTTTATATATATAATGGCTCTGGCACAAAAATTTTGCATCAGTAACAGACTTATAGCATAAAGTATGATTTTAAGAACCTGATTTCACCATCTACTTATTACAAGTTTCTGCCATTCTGCAAAACATCTTTTGTGATCCACAGAAGAAAGTTGCATGATCAAATATATTGCTTTAACAAAGTGACAGTTTGATTTGTCAAGTAATTTCTCTACAGATTTTCCAAGTAGACTATATTCCACCTCTTTCATACAGCACTATGACAAAGTGAAAACCGTCACTCACAAATAACCACAAACTCTTCCTCGTTACTCCACCGAACGAGCACAGCGGTGGCCCGCCGTACACCCAGCAAGTGCCACGCTAAACAGATTGTTGTCTTTGTGCGTCAGCTGGTGCTCGCAAATAGGAGAGTCATTTCCACGAATGTGATAGATGCCTGAGGGTTAAGATGTCAGCAGCATAACAGATCCACCCATCTGCCTTTAAAAGGCGCTCAAATGTTTTTGTGTAGCTGTCGCCGCTATCTGTGGCCTTTCTGGAGAATGCACTGGGCTTAAAATAAATGATTGCCTTCCTTGTGTCTTTTTTCTTTCGGCTTGGCTAGATTTGTTATCGAATGCTTTTGGGGATTGAGCGACTGCGAGATGGATCTCCATGACCGATCAACAGAATGCTTTTTGCCCATTAGCTGCGAACAAATTAGTGCTGCAATGGTTTTGCAACTGCTTGTTTAAAAGACCACATTAAAGTTCCATTTAACCAGTTTTGTAGCTAAACCAACGGCTTGACTGATCAGCACCCTGCCATTTTAATTTGTTGATTTAATGGAAAGCTAAGTGAAATGGAAAGGCTAGTGTTTCCGCTGCTAGTCGCTGCTCTATCAAGCAAGCTAATGAAAATAAATCCAAATGAATGTGTGGCAGTTTACTTGGCTTTAATGCCACTAAAATGAAACTATGATTAGAATTTCACAAGCTCGATTAATTGTGCTTTCCAGTTGTTTCAGTTAGGCTGATTAGCTCAAGTAGCGGTTTAATTGCCAAGGCGATGCTGGTCTATTTTTAGCACCTGGGAGATCTGATTAAAGATTCAAATAAAAGCAACATCTTTAACAAGGTTTTGAGATGTAAAGGTCAGTGCTAAGTGCTGTTGTATTTAGTTAAGTTTTAAGGCCACAGAGAAATTAGGATTAATGCACTGTCTGCTAACAGGGCAAAATTACCATTGCTATTAAATGAGGATTTAACAGTGTGAGGTGGTTGTGGTTTAAAAAAAATGGTAGTCAGGTAAGACGCCATATTAAATTTAACGTGGATAAAAGTGAGGGATCGACTTACAGTGTTTACAATGGTTCACACTGTAGATCATGTAGTAATCACAACTCACAAATTTCAAAGTTTTATGGCGTTATTGTCTATTTAAAGTTGGGAAGATGTTTCCTCAGTAGAACAATCGGCTGTTAAACAACAGAACAATCTACTGACCGCACTGTATCAGTCCCTCACAGTCTCGTTTTCATTCCTGTCAAAAATTAAATATGGCGATACCCTGACTAAAGTCTATTATGAAGTTACAAAGTCATCCAGCATCCTAGCTTCCTAACTCATCTAATTAGGAATTATGCAAAACCTCATCAATAACTAACGAGAAAAAGTCTACATAACAAAGTTAAATTACGCAGAAGTTTCACAGCCTCTCAGAATAATCATTCTTGCTTCAGCTCGCATAATTTTTCGCTCCACACTGAGATTTTTAATGCAGACTTGCAAATGCAAAGAAGTAATAAATATCAGAAGAAAAATGAAGCATCATTTGCATTCAAATTGCCCAGATGAGCTCTTCAAATCAAGGTCGTGTTAAGAGGGGAGGAGTTGAATGTGTTTGGGCGCATCACGAAAAGCACAACTCATCCTGTTTCTCGTTAATTATTTGCTCAGTCATGAAGAGTGAAGGAGAACAGAACGGCATCTGTGAAGCAAGAATGCACACACTCCACGGCCGCGTCTTCACAGTGTGTGTTTGCGTATCTTCTTTCAAGCCAACAGCAATTTGAAAGCCTGACTCATGCTTTACGGTTTTATCTATATTGTTGGAGACGGATGCAGCTCCCGTGTTGTTAAACTTTGCTTTTCATAGATGCTGAATATTGAGTTATAATGTGATATTTTTGCTCTGGATATTTCTGAATTTGGAAACAGGTGCAGATGATGGAATACACAATGATCCCAGCTAACAGGAACGTTCTGGCAAGATTCTCGGGATGGTCCTCACTGCAGAACACAAGATCCAGGGGGCGAGGTTGGATCCAGAGTCAACTCCTCCTGTCTTACATACCTAAACCCACCCATCTCCACCATTAAACCTACAAATCTCCACCCCCTAGATGTGGATCTAACCCTGCTCCCTAGATCTTTGTTCTGCAGTGAGGGGCTACTGAGATTCTCTCAAATGAACGTCTTCCAGTAACATTAATAAAATGTTCGTTCAAAGTTCTCAAAACGTTATAATGAAACAGCCAGTCATTGTTCCTTGGAAAAACTGGATGGATAAACAAATAAATGTTGGAAGTAAAACGTAACATTAACATGCAGAGATACATCATACTCACATTTTAAACAATGCTTTTGCAAAGACCTTCATATGACTCACACATGAAGGTCTCGACGTACTTCAGTACAACTGCCATGAACCAGTTGGCCTCCCCATGAAATGCATGGTATTTTTCCTGTTTATTAATTTGCAAAGAATATCCAATGTTCATACTATAGTGATTATTCTCTGAATTATATGCCTTCTATGTTGTGTTGTGCAACTTGATGTATGTAGATACACACAGGATCAGTCTATGTTCCGCTCCGCCTGCACAGTGCCATGTAGCATGATGCTTCAATCCAGAGTTCAGTGCATTAGGGAACAATGACGAGTCATTTTTGCAATTTAGTTTAGTAAAATAGTGTGGGTGGACTGGAGAGAGAGCTGCGGTTGAGTCTGCATAGTACATTGAATTGTTTTATTACCAAAAAGCATTAAAAATAAAATCCTGTAAAATCTGTATTTTGTGGCTTTTAGTCCATTTCTGTATGTTTGGAGGTCTTCCCTATCTGTTAGTGTACTACAATTTTTTTTTTTTTAAAGTTACAAATGTACTTTTTGCAGATACCTGCATTTAACCATTTCTCTTGCACCCCCATTTCCAGTTTGCTTCCTGTCTGAAGTAAATGTCTAAATATATAAATATTAAAATCACTAATGGACATTTAGTGAATTCTTTGGAACACAAACGTGACTGAATATATACATGAAGCTGTTTTTTCTATCCAAAATGTCAGTAACTGATTGATTTTGGATGTTGGTTTTGCACTCCTGATATAAATTTAAAAAATTACTGTCACAAAAACACTTGATCAAATATTGAAACTGGAGACTTAAATCTTTCTAATGATACACAGTTTTTCAAGATAAAATAAGAGTGTGATGGTAAAGGACAATTATTTTGAGCCATGGGTGATCTTTGTGGGTTAAAGGCTGAAATAAACTATGCAAATTTGAAAATCTGAACAGATTTTAAACAGATAAAATCTGCTCAAAATATCAAACATGTTTGATATTCTCTGACTGGAAGGATTTAAGTCTGGAGCTAAAAAAAAAAAGGATTCTGTGGACATCATACACTCCCGATTTCCATTAAATCTGTGAACTCAACTCTGTGGACTGGCTCTGACTTTCAGCAACTAGCGTCCAGACTGTATTTTGGGGCAACAATCTGGGCAAAAGTCATGTAATGTATTCCAATCCTTAGATATTAACTTCCTGTTCCAAAATAAAAAGTCAACTCGAAATAAAATGACACGTTTTAGCCATTGATAAGGTTTATATGATCAGTCAAACATGTCAATTGATCTTAGGTCTTTTCTAGATGTACAGTGGGGGAAAAAAAATTATTTGATCCCCTGCTGATTTTGTACATTTGCCCACTGATAAAGAAATTATCATAATTTTATCTATAATTTTATCTGTAGCCTATAATTTTAATAGTAGGTTTATTTGAACAGTGAGAGACAGAATAACAACAAAAAATTCCAGAAAAACTCATTTCAAAAAAGTTTTGAAATTGATTTCCATTGTAATGAGTGAAATAAGTAGTTGACCCCTTCGCAAAACATGACTTAGTACTTGGTGGCAAAACCTTGTTGGCAATCACAGAGGTCAGACGTTTCTTGTAGTTGGCCACCTGGTTTGCACACATCTCAGGATGGATTTTGTCCCACTCCTCTTTGTAGATCCTGTCCACAGAAGCAACCAATCAATCAGATTCCAAACTCTCCACCATGGCCAAGACCAAAGAGCTGTCCAAGAATGTCAGGGACAAGATTGTAGACCTACACAAGGCTGGAATGGGCTACAAGACCATCGCCAAGCAACTTGGAGAGAAGATGACAACAGTTGGTGCGATTATTCGCAAATGGAAAAAACACAAAATAACCCTGCTAACAGGCCTGCGGTGGACCTTTACGGGCCCACTTAGGGCTAGCCTAAGGGCCCCCAGCGGGCTGCCAGCGCAGGGCCCCTGAGAATTTGCTCTTTGGCAAAACGTTGGCCCCTTAGTGCTGGCCCTGCACGGGCAGCCCTCACTTAGCCCTCATTAGGCCCACACAGGGCCTGCACTATTAATCTGCATCAGGGGTGCCCCACCCTGGTCCTGGAGATCTACTTTCCTGCAGAGTTCAGTTCCAACCCTGATCAAACACACCTGTCTGTAATTATCGAGTGCTCCTTCATCCTAATTAGTTGGTTCAGTTGTGTTTAATCAGGACTGGAGCTGAACTCTCCAGGAAGGTAGATCTCCAGGAACACTCGATCTACAACAACACATCTGTTTCACTATCAATTTCCAGCTACTATAACTTAAGTCTTTGAGGAAAACAGTTTTCCGTTTCAAGATGGGAGGTTTGTCAAACCCAGGAAAGCAGGGTAAGTCAAGCCCGTTTCTGAAAGAGAGGTAACTTATTAACTTATCAGTTACCATAGTAACTTACTCTGTGAACTTAACCTGATTGGGAGCAGGTTTTCTTCAGTAAACCCAGAGTTTCTTTCCATCTCCTCCACCTTTTTAAAGTGTTAGCAATATTTAGATACATCATTAGGTCATTCACACTGCAAAATGTAGTATTTTTGTCAGATTTCAAGTACAAATAGCTTAAAATTCTTAATATGCATTTTATAGGTGAACAATAGCCTAAGATATTTAGTCTCATTTTCCTTTTAAGTGCATTTTACATAAAACATGTCAAATTGTCCGTTATAGAGTAAGAAAAATAATCTTAATGCAAACGGAAACAAGAATATTTTTAATTTCTTACCCCATTTGCAGATAATTTGCAAAATAAGAAAAATGCACCTCAACATCGGAGATGCGCAGCACATTATAAGTCCACTGTATGCAGATTTTAAGGAAAGTGTGCGTCGCTCTCACAATAATTCTGAGAATTTTTTCCTGGGCACAAATCCATTTACAGGACTGTACAGTAATTCAGTGGTGTAGAAATCGGTTTAAATGAGGCTAATCTGATAAATGATATGCACTTGATAACATTTTTCTGTGACCTCTGCCATAACCACAAGTGTTAAATAAACACATTATTCTATACTTCTATACTTAATTCTTCAAATAATTGACCATCATCTCTTCATCTGTCAGTGGTGCAGGTTCTCCCCCTTTTTGCGAGCCTCTGCCTTCTTGCTGTCGACTGAGTACAAATCAGTAGTAACTTGATCAAACTCACCCAACTGTGATTTTCTAATGATCCTGAAGACATTGATTAGCATGCTCAGGTGTGTTTGATTAAGGTTAGAACTAAACTCTGCAAGAAAGTGAATCTCGTGAGCCAGATTTGAGGATCCCTGGCCTAACAGGTTCTGGAAAGGTCTCTTTTGGTTTGAGCCATTCCAGTTCAATTGAGTGGCTAAAGAATGACCAGTCAATGTTAGTACCGTATTGACCCGAATATAAGACAATGTTTTTTTCTTGGAAATACATCTGAAAAAACACGGTCGTCTTATATTTAGGGTCTAGACTTTGACATGTCAATAATACACCCACGAAAACAGGTGGCACCAAAAATGCATACAACGAGTGTGCCATGAAATATATAATGTAATGTGTGTTGTAAAGATCGCGAGTGAAAACAAAAGAAAATGAAACGTTTACAGCTGCATGAGTCATGTTAGCCTGATGGGACCAAACTCCCTCTGTAAGTGATTTTAAAACATAAGACAGTACCCAGATTTGAAGACTACAATAAGATTTCACTTCTACTGTTGATAAAATTTTGGTAGGCTACTATGAGATGGATAGCCTAAATGTTATATAATTCAGATGGGCTACCTGTTATTTTTATGGTATATCAAAAAGTGTTTATTTTTAAATGCGATTGTTGGTACATTTTACCAGTATTTACCATACTTTCAAAACAAAAACTAAAATAGGAAAAATATGCAATATGAAAATAATTTTAGAAAAAAAGGGTTTTACAGAGAAAAAAATTATAATTTGGTTTTCAAAAAGCCTTTTTCTAAAAGGTACATCTGGAAAAAGGGGGGTAGTCTTATAATAAGGGTTGTCTTATATTCGGGTCAATATGGTATTCTCCTAGTTGCATTACAGGGCTGCCTACATCAAACCTTCATGGGCCCAAAGGCACAAAAGTTGCTCTGGGCCCAAACGGGCTGACCCACACTGGGCCATCATTGTATTAATGTGGGCAGTCCCATAGTGTGGGCTGCTCACAGAGAGCCTGCGGTGAGCCCAAACCTGTGGGCCTCGCCTGGGCAAGCCCACACTGGGCCTGTTTAGGTTTGGTGTGGGCTGGCCCTAGTCCACTGTGCCCGCAAAAAGCCAGCATGGGCCCTGCAGGGGCATGTTTGCAGGGAACTGTCAATCTCCCTAGGACTGGGGCTCCATGTAAGATCTCACCTCGTGGAGTTTCAGTGATCATGAGAACGGTGAGGAATCAGCCCAGAAAAACACGGGAGGATCTTGTCAATGATCTCAAGGCAGCTGGGACCATAGTCACCAAGAAAACAATTTGTAACACTATGCCGTGAAGACTGAAATCCTGCAGTGCCCGCAAGGTCCCCTGCTGAAGAAAGCACATGTTCAGGCCGATCTGAAGTTTGCCAATGATTCAGAGGAGAACTAGATGAAAGTGTTGTGTTCAGATGAGACCAAAATCGAGCTCTTTGGCATCAAATCAACACGCCGTGTTTGGAGGAGGAGGAATGCTGCCTATGACCCCAAGAACACCATCCCCACCGTCAAACATGGAAGTGGAAACATTATGCTTTGGGAGTGTTTTTCTGCTAAGGGGACAGGACAAGTGCCCAGTCCATCAAAGGAACGATGGACGGGACCATGTACCATCAGGGCCAGGGCATTGAAAATGGGTCGTGGATGGGTAGTCCAGCATGACAATGACCCAAAACACAAGGCCAAGGCAACAAAGTGGTTCAAGAAGAAGCACATTAAGGTCCTGGAGTGGCCTAGCCAGTCTCCACACCTTAATCCCATAGAAAATCTGTGGAGGGAGCTGAAGGTTCAAGTTGCCAAACGTCAGCCTCGAAAACCTTAATGACTTTGAGAGGATCTGCAAAGAGGAGTGGGACAAAATCCCTCCTGAGATGTGTGCAAACCTGGTGGCCAACTACAAGAAACATCTGACCTCTGTGACTGCCAACAAAAGTTTTGCCACCAAGTACTAAGTCATGTTTTACGAAGTGGTCAAATACTTATTTCACTCATAAAAATGCAAATCAATTTATAACTTTTTTTGAAATGTGTTTTTCTGGATTTTTGTTGTTGTTATTCTGTCTCTCACTGTTCAAATAAACCTACCATTAAAATTATAGATTGATAATTTCTTTGTCAGTGGGCAAACGTACAAAATCAGCAGGGGATCAAAAAAAAAATTCCCCACTATATAAACACTTCTGTGCCTATTGCTGAAGCTACAACCTTTCCAGTGAGTAGACAACCTCTCAATGTTTATATGTCCAACTTAACGGAAAGCAACAGTGACAGACATGAGGATGAAAACTGGATTTAACTTGTCAGGGGCTGATGAATCTGAATGTGTTGCCAAATTTAAATCAATAACATTCTGCCCTGAAAGCAACACCAGACAGGGACACCCTTAGCATGTCGCTTACCTTTCACTCCACTTAAAAGTGGGCATTCACAGCAGGGACGAGAGGCCTGTAAACTCTGTAGGCAGAGAAAAATCAAGAAAGACTTTCATGCAATAGTGTCTAAAATTACTTTCACCACAGAGCAGAATGTGTGTAAAACTGGCTTTGGTAAGTAAATAACACAGGGTTGCCCACCAGTTGGCCGGTGCAGCATAAGGTTAATTTGCAAGGAATATAAAACACGAACAAGGCAACACCGTAGAGAAAACCAGATTGTGTGCTTTGCTGTGATTGAACCCCGCTCTTCAAAAAACACGTCCCAACTGATTGATGCTGGAATTACTTCTAAGTGTGTTGGGTTGTTAAATTGTTTCTGTTACCGTAATAGCAGAAAAAGAGTTTTGTTTGTGCTCAGACAAATCAATCAGTGCTTGGAGAGGAAACCAATCCTTCAGCAAGGCCAGAACACAATGCGTGTGTGTGGTTTCTAATGTGGTTTGGTAATGGAGATATTATAGAAAAAAAGAGAGAGAATTGTGCTACATAAATCACTGCACTTGTCCATTAGAAACACTTGGGCAGCTAAGTGCAACATTCTGGGTAAAGTGTAAGTGGGTTGTTATCAAGAAATAGTGCTATTTTTGATAAAGCTGAAATACAATAAAAAAATTAAAGTTACTGCAAATAATTTATTAAAATGTTTCCATTTATTAACATTATTACCATTTTTTTATATATTTATAAAACAAAATTAATATTTTCTGTAAAAACATTGGTCAGTATGATAATATAACAACATTTTCCCACTTTCATATTCATAACAGAAAATTCATATTTTCTGTAAAAAAAAAACATTGACCAGTATGGTCATGTAATAATAATAACAGAAATATTGTATTTTCTGTAAAAACTTAAAATCAGTATAATATTTTTCCCCATAACAATGAATTATGTGGTCAAAAAAAGTCTATGATGTCTTTTCCCTAAATATGATGTCAGAAAGTTACAATTAGGTTGAAAAAAAATACAGGCTGTGATAGCTGAGACCCCCCCCCCCCCCCCCCCCCCCAAAAAAAGCTTTGTGAATTTAGTATTTTTTCATGTCATTACATTGTTTAGAGCATTAGAAAAAAAAATTAACATTTTTGAAAAATTATATTTTTTTCTATGTCCTCTGTAGAGGACACTAGGACTAAGTTTTCCTAAAAATAAAATGGCATGAATAGACATCAAAAAGGCTAAAACAATGGGATTTTTTTAAAAATCACCAATACATTTTTAGGTTTCGGGGTTTTTTTTTTTTGTTGTTTAAGGATGATTCTCAACTATGTTATAAAATATATAACAAAATGATTTGATATACCATTTTGTTTTATGCAATATGTCTGTACAAATTTCCATAAACTGGTTTTCCCATTAAACACAGTGTATCTTTACTGTATCTAATTTGCATATTAATGGGTTGCTGTTGGGACAGCATGTTGAAAAAAGAATTGTCATAATGGGAGAAATAATTGGCCAGATTTTCATAATAATATCTAATATTTCATAACAAAATAGATATTTAATTTATTTTCCTATTCAATTGTAATGTCTCCCAAAATGCATAAAACATAATTTTAGTCCTGGTGTCCTCCACAGTGGACATGTATGAAATGATGTCCTGTTTCATAACAGGAAGTCATATTTGAATTTGAAAACCCATAACATTTTCCTGAGATGTTGCTTTATGACAAACAATTAGAAAATTATTCAGATTTAAATGACAATTACAAAATATAATCATATTTCCGTAAGGATGTAAAATGTTTCACTAAATTAAATTCAGCCATCTTTAAAGACAGAGGAGAGGGTGTGGTCCTGGTGAAACTTCCAATCATTTAGTATCTCTATAAAACCCTGAATGTGCTCTGTACAGGACATCCGGACTTACAACTGTGACATGTGAGGTCTCAGAGAAATTCACTAAAATAGAATGTCCACTACAGAGGCAAAAACTCCATAGCTGGGTGTCAGGAGGATATTTTAATTTCAATGATAGCTTAATTTAACCAAAATTGGGTTTTAATTCTATTTAAATAATTACATATATATTAACTTACACTTATATTGTAAAGCATTTGAGACTATTTGCATTGCATTCTAAACACTAAGGCAAGACACCCAGTTGAATAAGGTGAATTTTTTTTTTTTATGACATATCTCCATACTTCCCTAGTTATTTAAATATGGTACATTAAGATGTTAAATTTCATATTACAAGTGAAATGTTATGTTTACATAGGTAAATGACGCATCGTCTAATAAAAATGCACATATTTGCCTACATTTCCTGAACAGAAATCTGAACAATGGATAAAGCCAGCTTCAAAATTCTAATTTCATTTAGTAGACATTTGAGTAAGGTTTTTATAAAAGGGTTTTTACCTTTTGGAAATCTAATTGTATCAATCCATGCATCAGAAAATACTGTCAACAGCCAGAGAGAAAAAAAAAAAAAACTTTTCACCCTGTTTTTAGGAATAAAAGTAATTTTGAGAAAGCAGCCTTTAACGATATGCATCATAATTGAAAATTACAGACACAAATTGATAAAGTGTTATGTATTTTGGATATTTTCTTTCTGCTGGTCTGAAAATAAGACATGTTATGGAAACAAAATAGCCCAAAATCTCAAAATTGACCAGTGCATGAAAAACAATTTTGCCAGTGGTTTCTTGCCATAAATAGAAGATAATGTGACTATAGTCAGTATCCTGTTATATGTTAAAAATGTCATTTGTATATCATCGTGACACACACATCATGTCCTGTGAGATCCCTGGACAAGCGGTTTTGGCAGCCCATGACAGTCCAAGACCCCCGGTCCAGTCCATAATCCGGTTTCTTCAGTATGACCTAGTTATAGAAAGTTTGTATAGTCAGTGTTCACTCGCTGAAAAGAGTCTGTCAGCGCTCAGATCTGATCTGATGGACTCCAAACACGTCATGCAAAGACAAGGTACCAGACCTGACATCCTCCACAGTTCCTTTCCCTCCATCGCTGACAGAAATTTACCTCAGTGTCACCGAACCGCTGCTCCACTCTATATTTTCTTTCTTTTTACACACACACATCTGACATCTATCTTCTCTCTGGCCCCTCTCTCCTCCCAGTCTCCCTCTTCTCATTTGGCAGATAAATGATTCAATCCATCTCATCCACAGCACGGTTGTGACATAATTCTGCGGTGTGTCATGTTCTGCTCAACCGTACTGCGGTCTCTTGTGTATATGATGGTGTGTGTCATGCATTTGTGTGTGTAGGTGCTGCACTTGTCTCAATAGTTCTGTCAAAAATACTCACTACTAATCTTTTTACAGCAAACCCGTCAGCTTCTCAGTCAAACTACAACTTTTGGCATACCTCAAGCCCTAAAACAATGTCTTGATGTCACACCAGATACATTTATGAGAACTTTTCTCCTGGAGCCATGGTCTGACTGTTATGAGAAAACAGTGTGTCCGTGATTTTCTGTTGCTGTGCACACCTCCATCCCTGACAGAAATCTGAGCACTTTTTCTGAATTTCTGAAACTACGTTGGAGAAGCTTTATATATATATTCTGCAAAAAGATGACCAGAAATATGGTTATGATGGACCTGGACAATTAGATTTTAGCCATAACCACTGTCCTAAAACATTACATTTGTTCCTTTTGCAAACAATATAATATAATATAGGAATGTAAAAATATTAAGATGTAATATTAACAAATATTAAAATATAATATTATAATATCATTTTATTTATATATATATATATATATATATATATATATATATATATATATATATAATAAAAATATCAAAAATATATAATATTAAGTCAATATTAATTATACAAAGACATTAAATTGATCTACAGTGACAGTAAAGACATTTATAATGTTACAAAAGATTAGACACAAAATATACAATAAATATATATCTATATATAGTAGTACAACTGTTTTCTGTTTTTAAATATAAATATATTAAAATGGAAAGCTGTTATTATAGATTTTTGTATTATTTCACAATATTGCTGTTTTTACTGCATTTTTATCAAATAAGTGCAGCCTTGGTAAGAGTTTTGGTACTAATAACAATACTGTTATTGATCACTGCTTGATGTCCAATGTAAAATCTGGGCCCTAAAGCTAAGCCAATGATTTTTAACACTAAACAAATTATTATTATTTTAACTTTTTTTAAAGTTCTCCAAAACTTCCTATCACCAAAGACATCTCTGCTTGTCATTACAATGCAATCTGAAATAAAATTTCCTCCTTCAAACTTCCATAGCTGAGAGCACTGTGGGAGTAATATATTCCCGACAGAAAACCTCAGCTCTGCGGTTCCACGACACGCCTCAGGTGCACCTACGGCATAATCACAAAACTAATTTCACAATTATAACGGCTCAGAGTGCATATGGGAGACTGTTACGGTGCAATGATGAAGTACCTTCTGTGAGAAGTCATGAGGAGAGAAGACATTAACATCACGGGTAGATTTATTGAACGATTTAAGTCGTTAGTCATTGTAGGTTGTACAACTACCATCATCGAACTCCTCCGATTCCAACTGACTTTAGATGAGTCGTTTGATTTAAAGTTGCCTGATTCCCTGAAGAGCTGTGGTGAACTTTATAAACAGATGATGCATTAGTACTGGAAACTTTTTGGAGACTGCTAATGGGTAAAAAGCATATCTTCACTATGACTAGCGTTACATCTCCTCATTTACATTGACGCACTCTTTTCTTGTGGTTGTACTGTACGTCTCAGTCTATGATTTTGAAAGTGCTTTTAAGGGAAAGAGACCTAATGTGATTTAACTTTGAAGGTTTATTGGCGGCAGTCCTGCAATGTTATTACTTTTATGCAAGATTTTCTTCTTGCGTTGAAGTATTTTCTATTAAAACAGGAAGCTGAGTACAATACTGATGGTCTTGTCCTGTTTTAAACGGCCTTAAGTTTATTGAGGTCTTCAAGTGGTATTGGAAGTATTTTGCACATGAATGACCAAGCAAAGTTGTATTCATATAAAATAATGAGGTATGTAGAGCTAATTAAATATTATCAAATGAAAATTGTAATAAATCCAACAGGTTGGTTTCTAATGAAGTATATATATATATATATATATATATATAACAAAACACGTAACATTAATAACAATAACAAAGGTATTGCAACATTTTATCTCACAGAAAATCAAGAAAATCACCAGCTTCACTGACGTCAAAGTTCAGTCTGAGTTACATATAAACCATAGGTGCGTTCCATTCGACCATAAAGTGGACTGCGAAGTGGACTTCACATGGTATTCAGTGAGATTCCAATCCGAAGGGAGCAAACGTTTAGTTCAAAGAGCACTGAGCGAACAGCATAGGGAATAAGGGAACATCAATACATCACTTCACAGGAAGTGGAGAGGGAAAATCTCCCAACTGTCTTTGCTCATCACGTCACCAGTTAGAACTAACGATGGAGCAGAGCCAATGAAAGAGTTTTTTAATGGCTATCCAATGGAGTGGTTGCAATAAATGTTGTTATTATTACACAAATTAGAGTATTTGTAAAAGTCATGGCGATTAATGTTACATTTGCATGTTGTATTGCATGACTAGGTGAAACTAAGTAAAACCAATGAGAAACAGCTGAGGCTCTGTCATTTTTTTATTTTACTTTATTTTCCTCTGGAGAGTTAACTATAGGCTGCATGTGGAAAAGAAAGCGCATGAGATACAGTCTATACAGTAAATAAAAAATTTGACTATATTAGTTAGATAAATAATTGTATTCACTGCAAAAAATGCTTTTCTTATTTAGATTTTTTTTCGTCTTGTTTCCAGTCAAAATATCTAAATTCTTAAATCAGAAAAAAAACGGTTAAAAAAAGTAAGCAAAATAATCTTGTTTTCTGTTTGTAATAAGATTATTTTGTTTATGCCATTGGCAGATTATTTTGCTTGTTACTTAATTTTGACTTGTTTTTGCTGAAAACAAAACAATAATTTTTACTTGTCTAGAAAATCCTGCTTGATTTAAGAATTTTATTTATTTTTGCTGGAACAAGACAAAAAAATCTAAGTAAGAAAAGCATTTTTTGCAGTGTATGTATTTTTCTGAAAGTAAAATAAATTTACAATATTTACGTTATATCATAATCTGCGTGCCCTGTTCTTGCTTTTCTTTGATGACGTTCCAGGGCATTCCAAATGAGCGATTATTGTCAGCGAAGTCAACTTCGACAGATACCCCATGCTTAGGGAGTATGGAGCAGTGAACACTGCATAAAGACATATGTGAACCAATTGATTCTCTGTTTTCTGAGCATAAGTCAAGAAACATGATTATTTGTGGTGAAATACAAAAACTCTTAAATGACCTAGAAATGTTTGTCTATATATGCAGTAATGTGAAAACATTCACCCATCAAGAAAACACTTATATTCTTTTGCAGCAATCTTCTGTGTTATTGCCATCTCACTAATGGCAAGAGCGTTTACCACATCTGGTTTATTTGCTTGCATGCTTGCATGGCTGCATTTATGAGTGACCCATAATAACAGCAAGAAGTGCTTTTCTCGAGATCATTAGAACTGATAACTGAAGGTGCATCTACTTCAGATGAGCTTAGGGAACAATAATGGATCATCACATCAAATTACAAGCAGCAGGGATTCATTTATTGACTGGAGTTTATGTGAATAGTACAGAGCTGTAATCTCTCTGGACATCATAACAGGTTCCATCAGAATGGAGTGCAGAGGAGGTGACCGGAGGTCAGACGATCAGAAATGAGCATCGGCTGATGAGAGGTAACATTAGAGCTTGTCTGTTTGCCATTATTGTGGAGGTAAAGCAGTGGTGAAGGCTTTTTAAGGAAGCATTGACACAGTCGGTGAAAGCCATGTTGGTGCTTAAAGCAACTTTAGGAAACCGAACTCTATCTAACGAGCCAGGCTGATATTCAGACCAAAAGCGTGATTGCTAGTCTGGTAAATAAACAAGGTAATAGGAGTTTGCAACTTATATTTTAAAAATAAAAATTATTTTCTCTACTGCTGCTCCATATATAAAGTGGTGTGAAAAAGTTTAAACCTGTTTTTTTTTTTTTTGCATATTTGTCAAACTTGAATGATTCAGATCATCAAACAAATTTTAATATTACACAAATATAACCGTAGTAAATACAAAATGCAGTTTTGAAATAATTATTTCATTTATTAAGGTGAAAAAATATGTCCAAACCTGCCTGGCTCTAAGAGAAAAAGTAATTGCGCCCTAAATCTAATAACTGGTTGTGCCACCCTTTGCAGGAGCAACTGCAATCAAGCGTTTGCGATAACTGCCAATGAGTCTTTCACATCGCTGTGGAGGAATTTTGGCCCACTCGAATTGTTTTAATTTAGCCACATTGGAGGGTTTTCGAGCATGAATGGACTGTTTAAGGTCATGCCACAGCATCTCAATCGGATTTAAGTCCAAATTTTGATTTGACCACTCCAAAACCTTAATTTTGTTTTTCTTGAGCCATTCAGAGATGGATTTGCTGGTGAGTTTGGTGATCATTGTCCTGCTGCATAACTTAAGTGTGCTTGAGCTTGAGGTCACAAACTGATGGCCAGACAGTCTCCTTCAGGATTTTCTGATAGAGTGCAGAATTCATGGTTCTATCATTTATGGCAAGTCATCCAGGTCCTGAAGGTGCAAAGCAGCCCCAGACCATCACACTACCACCACCATGTTTGACTATTGGTATGATGTTATTTTTATGAAATGCTGTTTTGATTTTACGCCAGATGTAACAGAAAACACACCTTCCAAAAAGTTCATCTTTTGTCACATTAGTCCACAGTATATTTGCCCAAACGTCTTGGGGATAATCAAGATATTTTTCGGCAAATGTGAGACAAGCCTTTGTGTTGTTTTTGGTCAGTAGTGGCTTTTGCCTTGGAACTCTCCCATGGATGCCGTTTTTGCCCAGTCTCTTTCTTATTGTTGAATCATGAACACTGACCTTAATTGAAGCAAGTGAGGCCTGCAGTTCTTTAGATGTTGTTCTGGATTCTTTTATGACCTCCTGGATGAGCTGTCATTGCACTCTTGGAGTAAATTTGGTAGGCCGGCCACTCCTGGGAAGGTTCACCACTGTTCCAAGTTTTCTCCATTTGTGGATAATGGCTCTGACCGTGATTCGCTGGAGTCCCAAAGTCGTAGAAATTGCTTTATAACCCTTTCCAGACAGATACATGTCAACTATTTTGTTTCTCATCTGTTCTTGAATTACTTTAGATCATGGCATGATGTGATGTTTAAGCATGCTTCACTTTGTCAGACAGGTTCTACTTAAGTGATTTCTTGATTCAACAGGTCTGGCAGTGCGTCTAGTAAAATTTAACTCAGCTTTCTAAAATAATGTGGTTAACGTCTCGGTTACGTATGTAACCCTCGTTCCCTGAAGGAGGGAACTGAGACGTCATGTCGGAGATAGACCGACGAAATTGGGATCTCACCGGAGAGACCTATCCACTTCGAGTGTAACTAACCGAGCCAATGGACATTGGCATGCGGTAATTCGCATCCAGCTGCCGCTGATCACAGCGTGCGTATAAGAGGCAGCAGGTGCACCGCATTAATTCATGCTTTCTCTGAGGAGCCGAGCCGGAGACCCAGCCGCTCAGTGGTGGTACAGCAACTGTGGCGACGGGATGTGACATCTCTGTTCCCTCCTTCAGGGAACGTCTCGGTTACGTATGTAACCCTCGTTCGCTGAAGGAGGGAACGGAGATGTCACGTCCCGTCGCCACAGTTGCTGTATATCAGCTGAGGTGCACCACATTAATTCAAGCATGACCAGCACGACCCCAACCGAGAAACCAACCTCGAAGGATCGGGACGCAGTGGAGGATTCCACATGAGCCCAACATTCTCAGCGGCCCGGTAAAGCATAACCGTCATCTCTGGGTCTGGCTCAGACAATGCTGCCACACCCGAAGGGGGCAACACAACCGAGACGCCATCCCCGGAGAGAGAGAGAGAGAGCATTCCGATGCAGCGATCTGGTCGTCAGGCGGAGCACTTCTGTGTATTCTGTGGAAACGGGTGGTGTACCCCATTCTGCAGAGGTCCCACGCTCCAACGGCAACCCCACCTGCTGCGGAGTGCTTGAGGGGTGAGGAACTCCTCTTGGGGAAGCCCTCGCCGTAATCCTCAAATCACCTCTGACTCCACCGGATGCAGCGCAGCCCTGGGTGCCGGGACGAATGCTGGATCACGGCAGAGGCAGAGGGACTCCGCCATATTTGATATAGCGGAGTCTATTACGCAACTGCGAGATGGTCATGTCCCCACAAGAAGAACATGAACCATCCACGAAAGCTTCCTCAGCTTGCTGAATGCCCAGACATGAGAGGCAGCGACCATGACCGTCCTGAGGTGCCAGGAAACGACCACACCCAGAAACGCACGGGTGATAAGACATCTTTAAAAAGACACTATCACCCGTGTTGCTCTTTTAGAGAAATTGCTCTTTTATTGCTGAAGCACGCAGGGGAGCTGGCCACCGCATACTCCTGGTGTGGATGTCTGCACGAAGATCTTTTTCTCTCGCCGTAACGCCCGCACTCTCGTTCTCTTGCAACACCGAAGTAGAGAGCAGTGGTGATGCACCACCGGTGACTCGGTGTGACCGACTGAAAGGGAATCACAGTTCTTTCATGATTTAACAGGACGGAGTAATTAATTTTTCACGTAGGGAGGTTTGGACAGCTTTTTTCCCTTAATAAATAAAATCATAATTTAAAAACTGCATTTCGTATTTACTTGCATTATCTTTGTGTAATATTAAAATTTGTTTGATGATCTGAATCTTTTAAGTGTGACATATGCAAAAAATTTAAATAAAATAAAAAACAGGAAGGGGGCAAAAACCTATTCACAGTACTGTTTATTCACACACTACCTGTCAAAATTCCATTTGAGCCTTTAAGAAGATATTTTTCTGTTGAGTTTTTCTGTTTGAGCCCGCTGCTCTTCACGTTGCTGACTCACAATTGCACTGCCGAGTTCATCTCCAACCACATCATCAAGTTTGCTGATGACACAACTGTGGTAGGCCAATGATGAAACACACTACAGAGAGGAAGTGGCACAGCTGGCTGAATGGTGTGGTGCTAACAACCTGGCCCTCAACGTGAGTAAGACAAAGGAGGTTGTGATTGACTTCAAGAGAAACTTTGTTGACCATCCCCCACTGACCATCGACGACTCGGCCGTAGAGAGAGTTAGCAGAAATATATTCCTGGGAGTGCATATTACAGAGGATCTCACCTGGACCACCAACATCACGTCACTCAACAAGATGGCCCAACAGCGCCTCTACTTTCTCTACTTTCAGCCCTTTGCAGTGCTGCTGACCGCAAAACCCTACACATGTAGCAGAATGTCAATAAAGCTTGACTTGACTTGACTATTACACCAACCAAAGTCTAACTATGCTCGTCGATTTTAACTAAACCACCGCTGAAAAGTTTTGCCATGTTTACTTATAAGCGACACTTATTAAGTATTTTTGGCCTTGTTGTTTGGGTTTGGCTGATAAATCAATCCAGTTTATGAAGTTAATAAAGTAGACAGGTGCTGGTTGCGATATTTTGGTACGTGGCTTATTTTCAAGATAAAGGATTTGGATTGAAGTTTGTTATGGGCTTGTTCTTATTTTATATTTTTAGAGCAAGATCTACACTAATGAATCAAGACATATCTTATTCCCTCTGATTTACAGAAGAGAGACATGAATGATATTCTGATACCGTTATAGGGATACTAGTTGTTCAGTTTGCTTCTGTACAATCTGTGTAGAATTTCTGTCAATGCGGTTGTCACTACCTGAATTTTTCAGGAGTTAATTCAGTTGTAGAATGCGGTCGCCATGTACAGAACAGGATTGAGCACTAATATGAACTGACAACTGAATTTAGCTGCAGTGTGTACATGGCCAAAGTTAATCTCAAGTTCATCATCCTCTTGCTTTGGTCTTATCGTGCCCCACATTTCTCTGAGGCAGAACATTTTATTTTTGCCTTTCGTTCTGTTCTGTAGTGTGAGGTGTGTTTATCACGTTAGTGAAACAGAGCACAATCCATTTGAGTGGCAGGTGAGGTGAGCGCAGACTTCAGCCCCTGAGGAGAGTTCAGCTGGGACATTGTTCAGATGTTGCTTAGATGCTGTTAGGAGGTTTCTCAGTCGATTGCAGACATTAGCCAGAGAGACAGATGTCGAGCATGTCATGGGGCCTACAGGGGATCATGGGATCCCTATGTCCTTGTCTAGTTCCAGTGCTTAACACTGACCTCATATACCATTATAAAACACACACCCAGAGCAGTGGGCACATGCATGCTTGCAGACACATACACATCAGCCCATATTGGCTCATGCAAGATTGCACACAAACACACAGGCGAGCGGGTGCTTGAGTGAATGCACACATATAAAACATTATTTATGCATAGCATAGCAGAGAATACACAAATATGAGCACACTTTATTCTCCTGGTCTAGAGCTCTCATTTCATGCCTGCTCAAAAGATATGTGCCATTAATATATTTTTAGAATAAAACATTATATAAGCTTTTCTGTTGAATTGTATGACCTTTTAATTTATAAGGAACAGTTCACCCCAAAAATTTAAATTTACTCCCCATCAGGCCATCCAAGTTAGATGAGTTTGTTTCATTTCGGAGAAATTTAGCGTTCCATCACTTGCCCACCACTGGATCCTCTGCAGTGAATGGGTGCCGTCAGAATCAGAGTCCAAACAGCTGATTAAAAACGAAACAAAAATAATCTAAAAGTAATCCACATGACTCCAGTCCATCTACTAGCATCTTGTAAAGTGAAAAACTGTGAACTTTTAAGAAACAAATGTATAATTAAGCCGTTTTTAACTTAAAACCATTGCTTCCAGTTAAAACATGAGCCCTCTGCCCATAATATTGCTCTGTTCCTTTAAAAAATTAAGATCATACATGACTAAACTACAATGGATGTCTGAGCGGTTCCTCTTTATTGTTTTCAGTTTCTTTATGTCAGATGAATGCCAGCAATACTTTCATTTTAGCACTAATTGCTAATTTACCCAGCAAGATCAATACATTCTTAATAAAGGCAGCACAAACAGATCACATGCTTTGGTTATGGTATTCAACAAAAATAATTGAGATGTTGTGAAAAAATATTATATCCGAAGCTACAGTCCTTCCTACTCAGATGGGATTAGATTTCCTAGAAAATCATTATGTAATTTTTTACAGAGAAAAACACAGGTGCATGTGTTTGATTCAGAGAGGACTGAAATCACAAAAAAACACATTTACCTTAAGTTACCTTAAGTTCAAAGTACATTTTAAGGAAAGATGCTACATGCAAAAACATTGTTTTTTGTTTTTGACTTGTCACTTGTGAGATTTTGAGCTATTTCCTTAACTAATGGAATATAATAATACATGCAAAATACACTTTTAAGGGATTCATTTTATTGCACATTATCTATTTGTATCTGTATCTTCAACAATGCATATATTTAAAGCCCATTTTCATTGTACTGTATGTGATTGTTTTCATCAAACATGTGATGGCTGTGGCATAAAGAAACCACACATATACCTAGAGGATTTCTGTCTGTCTCTCTGATGTCTCTTGACCCTGATTTCTCAGATCTGAGCACTGACCCAGATAGATCCACAAGTCGCTCGCACTCATAAATGTTGATGCAATATTATACGGCTTCATTGTTGGGGAAATAATAAAGGCAGTCATTTAGAACTCATGCTCCTTTTCCACAATAATCCTTAAACCTTTTCAAACCATGATTCAGAAACTAATACATGTCCGAGACATCAGCAATTACAATCAATTCAGCGTCGGAAGGGGAACACAATAAAAACACGTCAGTTTTTTCGTAAGTCCTCTCAGGCCTGCGATCCTCTGGTATTTCAGGCAGAAAACACATTGTGCTTGTAATAGTCTTACTATGCACAGAGTGGAAGTCGAAGCGTAAGTACTTTTTCTTTATTCGGCAACCGAGAATGAATGCTGTGGGGGGAAAGGGTCTCAGTAAATAGTTTCCTTGGTAACCGTAGAAAGAAGGGATTTTCTAGTTTGAGCAGCTAAACTTTCCGTGACAGGAGCAAAGCGAAGAATGACAACAACGTGAGTGGGGCATTGCTTTTAAGACCACCATCTTCTGAATGCCGCTTTTCTCCTTCGGGAGTGATATCGCCATCAGTGGTGGCCAAGCTGATATTTCGGTGGCTCATATCAGAGGTGGGAGTCTTGGCAAACACAGATTTTAAAAGCAAATTAGGCATGGACATAATGGAAACTAGTTTAATTGCTGTTGCTAGGAAACCTGGTATGTCCAAGTGGCACAGTCATGTCTTATTTTTGGTTATTTATTGGCATCACTTTCAATATGAATAATGTTTGAATCAGCATATATGATGTTGGAGAGTCAGGAAATGTATTAAGTGATGACGTGGCCCAAAAATGGAATGATTGTTTGCGAACAGGTTTCCAAAACTACGGCACGCATTTTGTATGTTCAAATTCAGAAGCTGCAGGTAGATGTTGCAACTACACCTTCTGACTCTACAAAGCTCTTTCTCCTTTGCCAGCCATTCATAAATATGTTTTCTGACCATTTTTTCTCATGCACATTATTATAATATAGAAGGGAAAATAAGATAGAAGGGAAAATAAGATAAAATTATTAAAATTAAGTTCAAATTATTTAAGAGTACAGAAAATATATTTTTATTCAAATATAATAATAATAATAATAATAATAATAATAATAATAGTTTATTTAATAATTGTTCTTGATGATAATATTATTACTGTTAAGAAATGTTGTTTTAATAATAATAGTTTATTATTATTATTATTATCAGTTTATTTAATACTTGTTGTTGATCATGGTATTAGTATTTACACATTTTCAATTAAAGTATTTTTTAAATATTAATAATATTATTTTGTTTGATTTATATTTAAAAAAAATATTTATACATACACTAAAAATATTTATACATACACAATAGTGTAGTGTAAAATACACTATTGTTTGTTGAAACATTATATAGGATAATAATAATAATAATAATACTTTTGCCATAATTGTTGTTGTTGATAATAATAACAACAGTCATGTTTATGTGTTCATTATTGTTGTTGTTTTTATCATTTATTTTTATAAGCCAATTCTAATTAAATCATAATAAAATGTTAAAGTAATGAATTTACAATTTTTGTAAAAAATTGTTATTGTTGTTTTTTTGTTGTTAATAATAATAATAATAATAACAACAGTAATGTTTATTTATTAATTGTTGTTGTAGTAATGAATTTGATTTGATTTACATCTCAGTTCATTTTGTTTGTTTTTTTTTTGTTTGTTTTTTTGCCTCTGCAGGGAAAGACTGTTTCTGTTTGCCTTGTTTGTGATGTTAAATGCTAAAACTGGAATGAGCTCACGGTTTTCGAACGAGACTCCAGGACACATGCAGAGCTCAGCTTCTCGGTTAGACTGTTTAGTCTCAGTCCTTGTTAGTTTTTCATTAATTCTAGCTGTCTCGTCCTCTCTCGGCTGCACCAGGCTGCCTCAGACAAGGGCATTAGAGAGCGCTCCGGCTACCATGCCTTTGTTCTTGGCATCTGGCACAGTGGCATATGGACCTGTATCACGGGGGCCTGGCAGAACGGACGCCCCTGCTCCTGTGCCCATACAAGATCTTCCTTGCCCCAAAAAAATCTGCCACTTGGTGGAAAAATGGTGGATTTTTTTTTCCCTGAGCTTTAATGAAGACTTCAGGCTGGAAATATTTAAAGATGTATAAAAGTGTTTCAGTGTCATGACCACATGTCATTTTAAAACAGCAATTGATTTATTCATTTATATTTATGATTAAATCAACCTCTCCTTAACAATGATTTGAGGAGTTAATGCATGTACCATACGAGAAATACAGTTGTAATAATCATGTCTGCCTGAGCATGAAAAAACATTTTATAAATAAACAGATTTTATTAAGTTAGACTTCAGTTATTGTTTATGTCTTAGCTCTAAACTTGAAGGATGCTACAATACAACTGAAAAACACTCAAGGTTCAACATGCACTTGAATTGTTTTCCCAGTGTGTGAGTATTCTCTTCACGATGGTCTCGAGAGATAAAAGAGCACTAGTTGGTAAACTTGTGGTTATAAAAAGCTTATCATTCTGACAAGCCTAGCAGTTGCCATGCCAACAACCTAGCTAAAGTGCCCACATCTCAATTCAGGAAGACATCAGATCTGAGAGGAATGTGACGAGGTCAGCTGCTGTGGCGGCCGATCCCTCATATCATCATGTAATCAAAACAATACAGTCTGTGCATATAAATAAAGAAGTGTCATTTTTTTTCTAATTACTGAAAAAATTCATCCAGACATATGATTAGAACTATATTCATATCTTCTAAAAATAGAAGTATCTGAATGCACAAGCCAGATGATAACCAGGCAACTGTAAACAGTCTATAGTTGGAATAATGGTCTGTATTTTTTGTGAGAAGAAGCTGTTTAGTGGTGCCCAGTACACACAAATTATTGAGTTTTGTTTCGGGATAACATTAAACATTAAATGTATCTATCTATCTATCTATCGTTCTATCTATCTATCGTTCTATCTATCTATCTATCGTTCTATCTATCTATCTATCTATCGTTCTATCTATCTATCTATCGTTCTATCTATCTATCGTTCTATCTATCTATCGTTCTATTTTCACCTTCTAACTTTAAGAGGAAGCACTTTATTTTACAGTCCTGTTCCTCACATACATACTATGTACTTATTGTAGTAATTACAGTAACTAGGTACTAACCCTGAACCTACCCCTAAACCTAACCCTACCCCATGTAGTTACCTTATGTTACCAGTACTTTCTTGGCTAAGTACGCTGTAAGTACATTGTAAGTACATGTAATTACACGTACTGTAAAATAAAGTGCAACCCTGTAAGCTATTCTTGCGTAATGTATTATATTAATAAACGCATAAATATAATATTTCTTTTACATTTGTGTCTTTTTTCTGCTGCTGTTTTATTTATTTATTAACTTTGTTTGTTTGTTTACTTGTTTGTTTATTGTTTATTTATTATTTACTTATTTAATCCAAAGGAGCATAATTTATATATTTATATATATATAAACTGGGAATAAAATTAAAATAATGGTATCCACTTTATAACCTGTATAGGCCTGTTCTGTAATAAGCTGTACTTGCTTAATTTATTATATTAATAAATGTATAAATATTATTTTTTTTACATTTGTGTCTTTTTTTAATTTTCTGCTGCTGTTTTATTTATTTATTTACATATTTACTTTATTTATTTGTTTGTTTTCTTATTTATATCCTTACTTATTTAATCCAAAGAGCACAATTTATATATTTCAAACTTGGAATAAAATTAGAATAATAATATCCACATTATAACCTGTATATCCCTGCAATCTGTATTGTAACAAGCTATACTTGCAGAATTGATTATATTAATAAATATATGAAGAGTTCAGATGCAAAAGCCTCTAAGTGCCATCTGAAAGTTTCTTCTAAAATTTAAATTTTTACGGTAGCCGATAGGCAAATAGGAAAAGCACCAGCAATTCAAGAAAACATCTTCATCAGTTTGACAGCAGGTGCTGTAAATGCTCACAACACAAACAAATAAAGAATTGTATTTGCAGTGCGTTTCTTTATTTGTTTGTGTTGTGAGCAGGGCATGTGTTGTCAAATTGATGAAGTTGTTTTCTTAATTTGTAGATGGTCTTTTTCTATTTGCAGTGCTTTTCTTTATTTGCTTGTGTTGTGAACATTTGCAGCGCATGTGTTGGAAAATTGATGAAGTTGTTTTCTTAATTTGCAGGTGTTTTTTCTGTTTGCAGCGCATTGAGCTCTCTCGGCCACCGTACATTTTTCTCAGGCTCCTATATTTATGTTCAGTCATTTCACTTTAATGGCGATAAAAATAACCTATTCATTGCCACTAAAGTGAAATTACTGAACCTACACATGAGAGCCTGAAAAAAATATTCATTTTAGAAGAAAATTTCAGATGACACTTCATATAATGAACTCTTCATATAAATATTTTTGTTTAACATTTGTGTAAACATAGTTTTGTTTTGTTTTTCTTTTGCATTGTTCTTAACAACGTAATGTCTTAAAAGTCAAAGAAAAAAATTAAGATGTGGCTTGATTTAAATAAGAGTTTAAAAAAAATTATTGATGATGACAGCCAAAAGGTAAATCATTTCAGAGGCAAAGCTAGTTTTACATTTTTATGAAAGATTACAAACACACATTTTAATTATTTTGAATAATGAGCACGGATTATTCATGCACAAGACCATGCATTAAGAAAGTAAATTTGGATTTCAACCGTAACTCATAGCCTCTTGCGGTTTACGGCTTTAATTTACTATTCCAAATTAAAATAATTAATGAGCAAAACCTCAAACCAAACTATTTTTCTGTTTAATGAGACGGTCAGCTGTAAAAGTGAGATGGAGCTGGAGATGCCTCGCAGCCTGGAAAGCAGATTCGAGTGTAACCTGTGCAGGGTGGCACAGAATGAGGAACAGATGTTAAAATCATGGATGAGCGAATCCTGCCTCTCTCTCTTTAGAACTGTCAGTGAAAGCCAGACAAGATGGCGGAAGGAATCCCATGAGCAAAAATGCAAAATGAAAAGAGACAGGGACACACATACTCCACAAGTCAAGCTTTCACTGCTCTGACAGCTATTGGGGAATCCAAATAAACAAAATAGATTAACACACCCACACACCAGGCATAACCTATTGGAAGTTATAACCCAACTGTCAAAGCAGTGAAATATGAAACTGAAGGTGATAGCATGAAAGCTGATTAGTTTTGATTGAGTCAAAATAAACCTGGGGACCAACTGCTGTTTGGTGCACTCATGCCTAAACTGATTACCCACCAATACGCAGACGTACAGACAGCTCGTACCTGACAGAAATACTTCCCTGCTTCTGTGAGAGAGAGAATATGTGTGCTCATTAAAAAAAAAAAAAAATCACAAATGAAATCTTTATCTCAGTTGTTCCTCCCAGAGAGCAACCCATCTAAAAGGGACTGCTCTCAGAATGTTCTGGCAAGGTCATGAACAAAAATTATGAAGAAAAGCCTTCCAGTAACATTAATAGAGCTTTCGTTCATTGTTATCTGGTCTTTAACAAAACATTAGCACAAAAACATAATTTATACATTGTTCATGTAATGTTTTTATTTCATTTTATTTTATTTTTGTGCACATTTTAGTGGGGTTTTTTTTACGTTACTAGGAAAGAGGAACAAAAAAAAGGTGACTATATGAGTGAGTCACAGAATCATTCATTCAATAGAATTTTTCAAAAATGAGGATTTATTCAGCATCAAAACAGGTGACTGTTAAAATTAATTTATTAATTCATTCATTCGTTCCAAAGAAGCACAATTTACATATTTCAAACCAGGAATAACATAAAAAAATAATTGTCACCTTACAACCTTAACAAGCTGTACTTGCATAATGTAATATATGAATAGATGTATAATATATTTCTGAAGCATTTTAGTGTTTTGTAAACATTGCTACTTGTTTCAGGTGGTTCACAGAACATTTAAGAGTAATGTTCCCATAATGTTTGCAAAACGACAAAACTGAATGTTCCCCTTAATATTTTCCTTAACGTTCACATAACCAAGAATGTTTCTAAAACATTTCAAAACTGGATGTTTTCAATTTTCTGAGGACACTGAAAAATATAATTTTCATAATTATATGGGAATGTTAGCAAAACATTCATATTTTTGTTCGCTGGGAATATGAGTAAACAGAGATTAAACTGAGACTTTATAAATCTTGCTTCCAAGACCAAATTATATGAGCTACAATCCACATTCATTCTTATTTATTATTTCACCAGTGAAATCCCATCATTTCAATAGGAATGAACGCTCAGGAATTTTGTGAAAGAGTTCCTCACAGATTTGGTCAGGCGATTTCGCAAGGCTGATCAACAGAAAGCTGCTTGGTTTGAAAATGACTTCTGTGTTAGATGAGCTTACATCTTCTCTACTCTATTGGCAATGGACTATTTTTTTTTTTTTTTGCCTGTGAGATTTCAATGAAAAGTCACTTACAGTTTGTCACCAATTGTCTTATATTTGCCTGTTTCACTTACGGAATTGCAGGAGAAGCATCTGAGACACACTGAGCTATGGAAGTACAACATATGGGCAACAAAATTCAATAGGCATATAGAGTATAAGTTCACATTTTTTATTTGTGTCCTTTTGCATTTGACAAACATAGACCCAACACCCCTGGAAATATTCATGCATGCAAACATTCATGTTTGCAAGCAGAAACACACACACACACAATTTACTAACCGGGTGAGGTTGTGTTTGCCCTTATTGCACCTGTCAGGAAGAGTTAGATTAGTTCATGGATCAGTTGGCAGGAATCATATCGAACCCACATGCAGCTTTTAGAGAGCCAAGCAGGTGAGCAGGACATTTAGTCTTCCTGTAGCCTTTCAGACCAGCAGATAATGTCACACTGCTGTGGTCATTACAAAACAGTTCATAAAGAGTGTAATAAATCCACTGAAATAGGGGTCTTTCATGGTTTTTGCAGTACAATATGTCAACATTTTTGTCATACATCATCATATGGGAGATAAAGATTTGGATACACTGACAGATGAAAATTTTCAGATCAAGATTTTTCACGTTATGGCTAGGAGAATTAAAGGGTTAGCTCACCTAAAATGAAAATTCTGTAATTAATTACTACCCTCATGTTGTTCCAAACCCGTAAGACCTTTGTTCATCTTCAGAACACAAATTAAGATATTTTTGATTAAATCTGTAAGCTCTTTAACCATCCCATAGACAGCAATGCAACTGAAATGTTCCCAAGTCCAGAAACATAGTTAAGGACATCGATAAAACAGTCCATGTGACATCAGTGTCTCAACTTCACTTTTGCGAAGCTACGAAAATACTTTTTTTGTGCACAAAGAAAACAAAAATAAAGTCTTTCTTCAACAATTCTTCTCCCCAGAGTTACCCTCTTCCGACATTTTGGAGAGTATCACAATGCATACACACGCTTTACCCTAAGCGTAAACAACACTGATTATGCTGATTACGTTCATGTGCGCGCTTTCCCCCAAGAACGTAAACAAAGCTGAATAAATTCTTGGCAGAAGACGGTAACTCGGGGAGATGAATTGTTGAATAAATTATGTTATTTTTGTTTTCTTTGCACACAAAAAGTATTTTCGTAGCTTCGAAAAATTGTAGTTGAACCCCTGATGTCAATGGTTTTATCGATGTCCTTACCACGTTTCTGGGTCTGAGAACATTTCAGTTGTGCTGCTGTCTATGGGAGAGTCAGAGAGCTCTCAGATATCATCAAAAATATCTTAATTTGTGTTCTGAAGATTAACGAAGGTCTTACGGGTTTGGAACGACATGGGGTGAGTAATTAATGACAGAATTTTCATTTTGAGGTGAACTATCCCCTTAGGGTGCATAACAAATAAAAAATAGGGTGAGATTATTATGGCTATTAACTATGCAAAATTGGTAGTAGTCTTAAGATAGCCTTCATTTTCTTATATTATTATTATTTACAGCCTTACACCACTAGCTGGCAGCAAGTGACCATTTTTATAACTGAATCATAGACCGTTCAATCGATTCATTCATTAAAGTTTTCATCTAAGATCAAGATTTTTATTTGACACACAGTTATATACATAATATAAGTTAAAATCAGGAACTAATTCAGTAATGATACAAGTTACTGTCTTCAAGTGAGTCATTGAATTGTTTATTCAACTGATTCAATAAAAATCATAAATTTGTTCAAACAACGCAGCCTTTTGGCAAGGATACACCAGCCTAGTGTTTGGCTCTGCTGTGGCTTAGTTGTAAAACAAAGTAGCTTTAAATCATTTTCAGTGTTTAAAATTTAAGTCACCCAATTAAATGTGTAAAAGAAATATTACCTACTGCCATGGAGAAACTGTGGACGACTGGATCACGTCCGTGAAAATGGAGGAGAGCTAAATTATGTAAGTGAATTAGTTCAGTACACAAAAAGTCTTTTGGAAACAATCATTGGGTTTTTTACATACTTGTAAATAAATTTTTACATACTTGTAAATTGAACTGTTGCATAAAAGCAACATTACACTCAAAATAATCTAATCAGAAACACTATACACCATTACTGTACAGTACACAAAACTGCTGTCTTTCGGGGGGGTTAACGATTTTTGCTTTGTTTTCCAGGTATACTCGAAGAGAACAGCAGAAAGCAACTAGATCCTTCCCATGCAGGCATTGAGCCAAATTACTGCAGGCATCAGCAGGACTCAGTTTAGTTAGCATTTCACAAATTCGTATGTTCCTCTGATCTTAGATCAGTGACAGTGTGGCCAGATGTTGATTTGTGCGTTCTGGCATTGTTCTAATTATAGCAGGTAAGATCTGAAACATGGAGACAATTAGCTGGTGGACCAAATGACTGGAGATCCAGCATAAATCTGGCAAAGCATGAAGAATTTATGAAACAATCCTCATTTACTGAGTCTATTTATATCCAGCGGTGTTTGGAAAGACAACGGGATCCTTCCTGGGAGGAAAAAAAAAACTTTGATTTGATTGGGTGGGAACATATATGACAGTGCACATTCAGTTTTATTTCTGGCCAAGATGAAAATAGATATTTCATCCTAAGAAAAAAATGATAATGAGTCCATATGTTCATATGTGCACACTGGCCTGTTAAAACCACACATGGCTTGTTCTCATCATAAAGACAGCATAACTCTCCTAAAATTAATACACATCCACAGCGCTGAGCTGGATGTTGTCAGCAGTCGTCAGAGCAGGATATTGCATTCCTGGTGGCACCGGGCTGATAAGCATTATGATGAGGAGGGGGTGGATGTCATTCAGAAGCAAGGTGTGATGAATGACCTCTGTGTGTCTGATATGAGTCCGACCCAGGGGGTCACATCCACCTCCGCATCTGCATCCGTATCCGTATTTCCTGCCTGAGGTTTCCATCTGGCATTATAGACATTAGCAAGGAATAGTCATTAGATTAGATGAGATAAACATTCAAAAGCATGATTACTAATGTATGATAAATGAAATCAATCAAGTTATAATAAATCCAAGTTTCTGAGCTTGAGCAGCTACTATTTATCCTTAAAGGAATAGTTCACCCAAAAATTAATAATGTACCCTAAGGCCTTCGATTAATTATTAATGTACCCTAAGGCCTTCGAAGATGAGTTTGTTTATTCATCAGAAAAGATTTGGAGAAATGTAGCATTACATCACTTGCTCACCAATGGATCCTCTGCAGTGAATGGGTGCCATCAGAATGGGAGTCCAAACAGCTGATAAAAACATCACAATAATCCACAAGTAATCCACACCACTCCAGTCCAAATAGCTTCTAGACAAAATATGAGTCTATAACCCATAATAACGCTTCCTTCAGTGAAAAAGTCATCTGTTGTTTCTCATATTAAAATCCACTATTTGTACTGAACGGTTTTGGACTGTTTTCCATTGTAAACTGTGCTTAATCTGTGCTTTTGTCTCTCCTGATTCAGACGAGACAATTTTTCACTGGAGAAAGCAATATTATGGATAGAGGGCTCATAATTTACACAAGTTTTTGTTTCACAAGACATTAACTGCTGAATGTGGATTGTTGTGATGTTTTTATGCCCTTATAGGACTCTCATTCTCACGGCACCCATTCACTGCAGAATAGCCATTGGTGAGCAAGTCAATGGTAAATTTCTCCAAATCTGCTCTGTGAAAGCAACAAATACATCTACATCTTGGATGGCTAGAGGGTGAGAAAATTTGGGGGTGAACTATTTCTTTAAAAACAACATACATTTTCTTTTACAAAGTTTTAAAGCTGCTGCATAAGAGGAATGACCCTGGTAATCCAGAAAAACTGCCCGAGGTAGTTAGTACATACCGACATTTAATCAGTCAGCTAAAACAAAATGTACTGCAGTAATCAAAGAGCACTGGCTGTGTTTGTGCAACATCGGCTGATTACATCAAGACATTGAAATTCTCTTAAAAAAGAAAGGAAAAGCCTGCGTCAGTGCATGTTTTGATACACTGTTTATTATGTGTGCATGTGTGTCCTTTCATGCATGCATTACTTATGTGTGTGCGTGTGCATGAAGATGTAAGTGCTTTCCGGAGATGTGGCCGAGGCAGACAGACCACTTTGCATCCCATTACTCATGCTGTGGAATGCTGCTCAGGTAATTGGGAGTAAAAACAGAGAAAAAAGCAAAGCCTTTTTAAGTCAACGAGCACCTTTTTAAATTGACTGATTTGATTGCAAATTCAATATGACAAAGCCCCACTTTGCTGTCTTGCTTTGAAATTGCCCCAGGGAACTGCTCCAGAAAGAAGGAGGAGAGGAAACAGAAATGAACCAACCTTTAGCTTTACTTTCTCAAATGAATGAGGCAAAAGATCCATATTGGCAGGGAACACTCTGCTGTATCATGCCGGTAAGGAAGCACACTGTGAAAAGTTGAAAAGAAGAATTGTCAAACGTTTTTAGATAATTAGTTGGCAAAGGTTGTGCAAGAGAGTTGCTTTATCACGGCAAATGAATTTACGTTTACAATTAAACTCTTGGCAGATGCATTTATTTACAAAACCATTTACTAGATAAATCGCTTAGTTGCGCTAAAATCCTCTTAGCAGGTGGATAAAGTATCCAATCTGGCAAGAACCTGTTTAGACAAACCCATTCAATCCATTTTCCAAACTGGGTGTCCTATGCTGGGTCAGGCAAATTTTGTTTTTAATACATTGAAATGTTAGGCAGTAGGATTAGGAATCAAGAAACAGTTCTTATTCATTCCTGTTTTTTTACTAAATCAAAAATCTACAGCACAAGCAGTGCAGTCCAAATCACAAACCATTAATTCAATATGAGTCTGTTATTTTTAGTGAATCAAACACTAATGCTTTACTAATGAGACTTGAATTTATTTTTAATTTTTTTTTCTTAAAAGAATCGAGACTGATAAGGAACCAGAATCATTAAAAGGAATCGACGCCAGAATAATTTTTCACAATTCCAATTTCTAGTCAGGATTTTGCTGTAGGGGTGCAATAGGGATGCATTGGCACTGTTTACAATGGTGTACTATTACAAGAATCCAGTGTTACAGCAAATTTTGGCATAAACTGCCAAATGCTGCACAAATGAACAGTATGTTTTCTGCAAATTAATAGTTTTTGCGAGAATGATGAACAGTGCAAATGCAGTCCTCACAGAAGTACAGTGTATCAGCAAATTCTTGCCAAACATTGCCACAAATTAAATGCAATCTTAGATTTAAAAAAAATCTATTGATTTTGCAAGTTCTGATATCTAGGGATTTTGCAAGTTCTGATATCTAAATGACTTGTATAAATAGAAAATGTGTTTTTGATTATTAGTGATTCATGTTGCTTATAGCACATTTCTAAGTGCTTTAATTGGTCCAGGCTTTTGTGGTGTTTTCGAAAATTAACTAAAGGGTCATTTTTATGCCCACTGAGTGTGACTTGATTTTGATTTCTGAGTGGCTTATTCTGATGGGTCATTACAGCATGCCAGCCTAAAATGCACAATATAGTAACAGACAAACATCTGCCAGCTACCCCAAATAACAAAAAATATGTTCGTTTTGCAATACCATTAAGGTATGAAAATGCTATTTCTGAATGTTCTCTGAACATTCAAAATGTCCAGTTTTTTTATGTTTATGTTATGTTTTAATTTGTTTAAGCAAATCTTATTTTAATGGTATTGAAATCTATTGTTTTTTATATAAAAGGAGAGGCTGTGTTATATATTGTGAATGGCATGTAAAAACAACACAATTCGCTCATTGGCTGATGCATTTCATATACTCCACTGATCACGTCACAAGCAAAATGTGTAAGGATTTCATTGTGCACGACAAAACAATGACACAATCAGGTGTAGAGCATTCAGCTTTCACATGTTCGCCTCTACAGATGCCAAATGTGGTGTAATTCCAAAGCTTTTGCCTCCCGTCCACCCACTCGTTCCTTTCAGCCGTACCCCAGGCTCTGTGCCAAATGCAGAGGGGAGGATTGTCAGGACCTATTTTTCTTCACAATTACTCACCACTGCCACAATCCCACTTTTCCTCTTTAACCTTTGTGTAGCACGATCAGATGGAAACCTGAAGCTGGTCTGTATTCAGAGACTGCAGAAATGAAGTGATATTGAAACAAAGAGTTGATTTCAAATGAGGCCGTTTGGCATCCCGAGAAAAACAATTGCAACAAAATGACTTGAAATAACTCTGAATATAAAATACATGGTATTTCAAGGTGTTTGGACCCTTGGAGCCGGACGAATTGTTTTCTTTTGTGAAACTGACTTTGTAGAAAGGTTTCTTATGTTTCATAGCCTGACATTATGGACCCAAAACACTCTCCACTTTGGCATAGACTTCCTTTTATTATCTGTGAACTACTGCAGGTTTCTGCACGGATATATTGATACACTGCTGTGTGCAACACGTATTTAGATTTAAACAATGATTATAATGATCTCTCTCATTGGTTCTCAGATGAATAGAGATGCCGTCTGCATCCTAATGTGCATATTTTCCTATGCAAGAGAAGGATTATTGCATCCCAAATCATACTACTTTGAAAACAGCATGCCAGTGTCAAATGAAAATGTATAATGCAGTGTATAATTCGCTTTAGACAAATGCGTGTACTTAAATGTAATGTGTCCAGAAAGAAATTCTACAGTATTTAAAGTGGGTTTTTGAAGTGTACATCCTAAGTATAAGGAGGAGACGAATTGTTGAATAAAGTCGTATTTTTTTTTTCTTTGCATACAAAAAGTATCCTCGTCATAACATTCAGATTGAACCTGGCAGGACTATTTTAATGATGTCTTTTATACTTTTCTGGGCCTTGACAGAAGTGTTATTTACTTGGCAGTCAATGGGACAGTCACAAGCCTCCAGGTTTTCATCTAAAATATCTTAAATTGTGTTCCGGTGACGAACAAAGCTTTTACGGGTTTGGAACAGATTAATGAAGAAAAAAAAAATATTTTGGGGTAGAGTAACCTACTATATTAAAATATTGCCATTTTATCTTCATACAAATTCAGAAGTGTGCATCCCCAATGATTTGCATATTTTTAGTATGTAGTAGACATCGCATATTGGGATCCAGTGACTCACCCATCTAATTTTAGGGCCAAAGTGACTGTGCAAAGACTGGGCTTACAACCTAATTACTTCTCAAAGCATGTCTATTTTTTTAAACTTCTTATTATTCTGTTAAATCAGTGTCTCAGACACAGATCAAAATCTCAATTAAAGTGTTCAAAAAGAAATCTCAGAGCTCATTCACTAATTTAACACCAGATTTGGCTTGCCATATATGATATGAAACTTCTTTTTTCATGCATTATTTTACTTTGAAGCCCCAGCATATTGTTTTCATCTGAAATCCGTGTGCGATGACCGTCATGTGACATGTAGATGAACGGCCCTGCTGTAATGTTGTGTGATATTTAATGCTCAGCTCTCTGTGGACCAGCCTCAGCAGAACAGACTGATTTCTCTGAGAAATGAGCAAGCGCTGGGCTGGACGTGGGTGGCACAATCACACTAAGGAGAATGCGTGGGTCCAGGGCTTATTCCAGGATCTGATCAGTGCGGCAGAGGAGCACGATTTTAATGAGCGATACTTTACTAACTGCTATTACAAAGGGACACATTATCACACAGGCTATCAAAGTCATGTTGAACACAGTCATACATCATTATTATGGGGCTGAAGCCTACAGCAAACATCCATCAGGCAGTGTGAGAGGTCAACGGGAAGAGGAAACATACTAATGATGGTGACTAAACCTGTGCTGCACTTCCATCAAAGTCTGTTTGCTTCCAGCTTTTCCTCTTGAACCTTTACATTTCAAATGGTACAATTTAGGTACTAATATGATACCAATGTGCATCTTTTAGCTTAAATGAGATACAAACTTGAAAACTTTTTGTACTTTTTTCTGAGAGTGAAGGGAAACAAATCACACATGATGAATAAAGAGCTCAGATATCAGGAAAATAAAATCTACTAATATCCCAAGGAACGTTTTCAGAGTTCAGAACGTTCTGGCAAGTTATTTGGTTTTTAATATTCTCAAAACATTAGAAAAAAAACACTATTTATACATCATTCATGGAAGGTTTTTCTTCATGAAGATGTGGTTGTTCAGTTGGATGTTCAGCTAACAATTTTTAAACTTAATGGGAATGTTAGCAAAACGTTATTAGAACATATTCCCAAATTTGCTTAAAGGAATTGTTCACCCAAAAATGAACATTTTATCAATTGTATGTATCCCTTTAAATTCAGTGCTGAAATCTTTTGTGCCTCATTTCATTAACTTGACAAGACAATATATCTAAAACAAGCAGTGTTTTAAAGTACATCGAAAATGCAGATTAATTTATTGTTTCTCATAATCTCTCTCGCACCAAATAAACATGCAAAATGCTTAATGCATACTTCTAAATTCATATATATACATACATTAAACAATCTATGTTTAATTCACACATGCATATAAACACTTAAGTGCAATTTCACAAAACTACGCTCACAGCTGCAAACACTTTTCAAAGCTAACATGAGTAGTGTTCTATAAATAGCCTTCATAACGACATCTGATCATGAAATAAAATAGATTTTGGTCCTCAGCATTGATGTTGAGAAACTGACAGGTGCAAACACAAAGCCACATAAAGGCCTGACAGTGATACATATCAACCATCAGCCATCAGAACCAGGAAAGCATCTCTCATTTGATTTCTTACTGAAGCAATATTCAGAGGGACCTACTCACTATGAGTGGGCTGTTATGTTGCCATGGTAATGATTTTCTTCCCACTTATTCTGGCTGCATAATACATTGTGTTTACATTGACACCTTGTGGGGAACAAGAGCAACTACACTCAATCAACAGCTGTGAGAAAAGTATTGAAAGTTTTGTTTAGAGCGTGTATATATATATGTGTGTGTGTGTGTGTGTGTGTGTGTGTGTGTGTGTGTGTGTGTGTGTGTGTGTGTAAATATGTATGTATATATATATGTGTGTGTGTGTGTGTGTGTGTGTGTGTGTGTGTGTGTGTGTGTGTGTATTATATATATGAAGAGTTCATTTGCAAAAAACAGATAACTCCGTTTTTAACAATTCTCAAAAATTATGTTTTTCATTGTGCTTTCCAATTAATCTCAATCAAACTGCAGTTGGGCTATTTTGACTAGGTAAAAAAAAAAAAACCCGTAAAAAACAGCTAACTAACACAATAAAATACAATAAAACATGATAGCATAATGAAAATCATGATTTTTGAAAATTTGTCAAAATTGAGTTTTGCACAAATCTGTTTTTGCACATAAACTCTTCATATATGTATATATATATAGTGTAAGCATTTATACAGTGTAAGTAAATTTAATATGGTATCTAATCAAGGTCTATTCTGTTCCATACTATTCCATTCTATTCTATTCTATTCTGTTCTATTCTAATGGAATTCGAGCTGCTGTTTTGTCAATCAGAAAATTGTAAGTTCTCGTTTAAGCTTTTAAAAATGAATCATTTACATTCTGCCGCAAATCAAATTAAATAAAATTGAATCAAATTTTATTTCCTGAAGTAGTGAGAGAATTTTGGAATGACAATCAGAAGAGCTCATTTATTATTTTATCATTTAGTACTTTGCACATATGTATATATAATATATAATATTTGACATGATCTTATAACACTGAGAGAAAACATTCAGAGATCAGCATTCTCAGAAAGTCTTTATAATATTTTTACTTGATGAACGTTTTCATGATGTCAACAGAAACGTTCTTAGAATGTTACAAAAAATGGTAAAATAGCTCATTCTGGGTGAAAACAAAAATATTAGCCTATAATGTTGGAAACACTTTAGACACCTATAAATAATGATCTAATCGTGACAAGTAACGTTTTAGTATAGGCCTATTAAAAATACACAATCAAAAAACCTTTTATTTTGGGTAGGCTATAATAAAATTAGTAGAACATTGTACCAAACATTTAAGGAACTAAATAACGTTTAAAAAATCACGATAAGAACATTTTAACATTCTTAAAATATGTTAGAAGCAAAATAAATATGTTCTAGATTTTATTATAAAATGCACTGGTAGTTGTAGTAAACTACATTTCCCATAATTCCAAGTTCTTGCTCCGATAACAACGCTTGATGACGTTTTGCCAACATGGCGGCTTACAGTAGCTGTCACACTGGAGTACACAGCCTAGTGAAGACCTGTTTCTAAACCCTGAATATATGCTTTCAATGAGGATTTTAATCCTCAAATCTTTTTTCGATGGGAAGATATGTTCGATATGCAGTTTAA
>NC_136745.1:9977500-10130000 GCF_936440315.1 Barbus barbus | reverse complement strand
TTGAACCCCTGATGTCACATGGATTGTTTTAATGATGTCCTTGCTACATTTCTGGACCTTGATCATGGTAATTACATTGCTGTCTATGGGAGGGTCAGATACCGCTCAGAATTGATCAAAAATCCGACAATGAATGAAGGTCTTACGGGTTTGGAACAACATGAGGGTGAGTAATTAATGACAATTTTCATTTTGGGGTGAACTATCCCTTTAAACTGTTTTTGACACTGTAAGTGGGTGAATTTAAACAGTTTTTTTCACTGTAAGTGGGTAAATTGGTATCATGTTTTAGTATGAAAGGAGCATCTTAGTCTTTTGCCATCAAATGAATATGCATAACCTCAGATGGCATTGCATAAGAAGCAGTCAATGCTGCTGTGTTACAGTAAATATAGCCACATGAGCTCAGGAGTACTTTGGAAAACCGATGTCACTTAACACGGTCTGCTGCTGCATCAATAAATGCAACTTGAATCTTTGTTACTCAAGGAGAAAGCGATACATCAATTCTATGCAGTGTGCCATGGGTTCTCTGGGCCAGAGCTACTCTCAAAAAAACACAGTGCTTGGAAATGTGTGCTGTGGTCAAATGGCTCCATGTTTCAGTTGGTTCTTGGGAAAAACGGACATCAAATTCTCAGTCCCAAAGACCAAATGGATCATCCAGATTTTCACCAGAGACAGGTGCAAAAGCAAACATCTGTCATGGTATGGGGGTACATCAGTGCAAACAGCATGGGTGACTGGCATATGTGCAAAGGTGCCATTGACATGGAGGCATATATTGGAGGCATATATATTAGGGGTGGGAATCTTCAGGCACTTCACGATCCGATTCCAAAACGATTCTTGATCAAACTTTTTCCCCAATGAATTCTTCTGCTGTGCAAATACATCTTTACAACTTTACATTTTAACCAAAATTGCCGTTTCTATGCTTTTTGTTTATAGTTGGAATCTCTGTATGTCAGTATTGCCATCATAAAAATAGGGGTGTGAATCTTCACTGGTTTCAGGATTCAATTCAATTAGGATTATCATTATCAACTCAATATCACGATGCGTCACATCCTCAGTTTTCTATATTACTGCACACGGCTACATTTTCATATACATTATATATAAAATTTATATTATATAAAAAATTGTATTATATAAGCAGGCTACTTAAAAAAAAAAAACACTAAAATAAGTGTTCTTAAGTATCCGAAAGTTTACACACAATAGTTTTTCCTCAGCATTATTGCCGTTTGATTATTACTGATGAGATCATAGACAGTGGCAGCTTTAACAGGCTGCATTCACACTAATGCACAGATCTATTTCGATATATCAGATGTTTTGTCCTGCTCTGAAAACATAACTGACTGTGTGTATAGCCAACATCAATTTCGTATAAAAGTATTCGAAAATGCATTTAACCTTAGCAGCAGTGGCGGCATAGGGCGGGGCTTGACGGGGAGATTGTCTTGACCAGGACCACACCCCTAAATGCATTGAAGCAACTGCCATGTGATTGGTTGATTAGATAATTGCATTAATGAGAAATTGAACAGGTGTTCCTAATAATCCTTTAGGTCAGTGTATATACATATATATATTTACTTACTTACTTACTTACTTTTGTCATTTAGCAGACGCTTTTGTCCAAAGCGACTTACAAATAAGAAAAAGTAACTAAAACTAAAAAGTTACAACTCTATAAATACTATCTACCCACATATTTAAGAAAATAAAGAAATTAAATAAAATTAACACATGCATATAACAACAACATTTCAATAATAAACATATCAATGAAAAAATTAAATAAAAAGCTACTACTATCCCTTGCCGGTGTCCCTGCCCGGTGGAGTCGCACGGTAGAGTCGATGGTCTTTACACTCTTTACTTTTTTACTTTTGTCATTTAGCAGACGCTTTTGTCCAAAGCGACTTACAAATAAGAAAAAGTAACTAAAACTAATTATTATTATAAATTATTCACTTGTAAAATATATATATACATATATATATGTATATTATTATTATTATTATTTATTTATTTATTTTAATTTTTTTGCTATTTAAAAACAAGATAAAGAAAATAAAACTGAAAAGTTTATAGAATTAATTATAAAAAGCACACATTATACCTAGAGGAGACTAATTGTTGAATAAAGTCAGGGTTTTTTTTATCTCTTTTTTTTCAAATCTCATAGCATTGTAAAATTATGATTGAACCCCTGATGTCACATGGATTGTTTTAATGATGTCCTTGCTACATTTCTGGACCTTGATCATGGTAATTACATTGCTGTCTATGGGAGGGTCAGATACCGCTCAGAATTGATCAAAAATCCGACAATGAATGAAGGTCTTACGGGTTTGGAACAACATGAGGGTGAGTAATTAATGACAATTTTCATTTTGGGGTGAACTATCCCTTTAAACTGTTTTTGACACTGTAAGTGGGTGAATTTAAACAGTTTTTTTCACTGTAAGTGGGTGAATTGGTATCATGTTTTAGTATGAAAGGAGCATCTTAGTCTTTTGCCATCAAATGAATATACATAACCTCAGATGGCATTGCATAAGAAGCAGTCAATGCTGCTGTGTTACAGTAAATATAGCCACATGAGCTCAGGAGTACTTTGGAAAACCGATGTCACTTAACACGGTCTGCTGCTGCATCAATAAATGCAACTTGAATCTTTGTTACTCAAGGAGAAAGCGATACATCAATTCTATGCAGTGTGCCATGGGTTCTCTGGGCCAGAGCTACTCTCAAAAAAACACAGTGCTTGGAAATGTGTGCTGTGGTCAAATGGCTCCATGTTTCAGTTGGTTCTTGGGAAAAACGGACATCAAATTCTCAGTCCCAAAGACCAAATGGATCATCCAGATTTTCACCAGAGACAGGTGCAAAAGCAAACATCTGTCATGGTATGGGGGTACATCAGTGCAAACAGCATGGGTGACTGGCATATGTGCAAAGGTGCCATTGACATGGAGGCATATATTGGAGGCATATATATTAGGGGTGGGAATCTTCAGGCACTTCACGATCCGATTCCAAAACGATTCTTGATCAAACTTTTTCCCCAATGAATTCTTCTGCTGTGCAAATACATCTTTACAACTTTACATTTTAACCAAAATTGCCGTTTCTATGCTTTTTGTTTATAGTTGGAATCTCTGTATGTCAGTATTGCCATCATAAAAATAGGGGTGTGAATCTTCACTGGTTTCAGGATTCAATTCAATTAGGATTATCATTATCAACTCAATATCACGATGCGTCACATCCTCAGTTTTCTATATTACTGCACACGGCTACATTTTCATATACATTATATATAAAATTTATATTATATAAAAAATTGTATTATATAAGCAGGCTACTTAAAAAAAAAAAACACTAAAATAAGTGTTCTTAAGTATCCGAAAGTTTACACACAATAGTTTTTCCTCAGCATTATTGCCGTTTGATTATTACTGATGAGATCATAGACAGTGGCAGCTTTAACAGGCTGCATTCACACTAATGCACAGATCTATTTCGATATATCAGATGTTTTGTCCTGCTCTGAAAACATAACTGACTGTGTGTATAGCCAACATCAATTTCGTATAAAAGTATTCGAAAATGCATTTAACCTTAGCAGCAGTGGCGGCATAGGGCGGGGCTTGACGGGGATATAGCCCAATCAGAAACTTGCTTAGCCCCGGCACAGCCCCCTCCCCCAAGGATTTCCAAATTATTTTCCTGTGCTTTAACTCTTGGTGTCACTCTCATTAACATTGGAAAAAATAAACATTAAAAACCTTAAAAAAGTGCCTAATATGTGGCCTATAAACAATTGATCTTATGGGGGAGGGGTCAAGCAACTCAAGAAAGCATCGTGCAAATTTACACAAAATGGTCAGTTCACTATAGAGAAAGTGAAAGTAAAAAAAAAAACCTGACGGCTAACTGCATTAACGGTGCACATTCTCTCTGAGACAAGGAGAGATGAATCTACTCTAATATATGCTGATAACGGTATATAACTGTCTTAAATTATTCCCTTAATTTTTCTCTTGTGGCTGGTATAGTGAAAAACATGAGAAGAAACAGTTCGCGTTAAACAGGTTGTTTTTGAAAATCAGTGCCTGAAATAAAGCTGCTCTGAATTTTCATTGATGCCTGTTGTGTTAATAATTTTAATTATAGGCCTATATTCATTGTATGAATTAATAGACCTGTTTAAAAAAATAAAATAAAAATTAAACATTTTCAACGAGGAGTAAGTTATATTTTACTATCATCACAGCACAACTGCTTTCATTTGAAGCTAAAACTGGTAGCTAAGTGTCACTAGATGACATCATAATGCCAAATTCACTGATCTATATAAAGATGAATAGAGATCAGTGAGCAAGATAAGAACTTACGGTTTGTCCAAGAAGTTGCTATATTTGTCCCTAAACTTTTGAAAAAAGTCTGAAAAGGGGTGGGGAAGTCGCTAAATCTAGCTACAAAATAGCTAAATTTAGAACACTGATGAGGTGCTGCGCTATGAAATTACTGCGGGCAATATTTTCATGTAATTTATTAATAAAAGTAATCTAATAATAATAATAGGCCTAATAATAAGAAGAATGTAACAGGCCTACATTAATTGGAAATGCTAAATCCTCTTAATAGCCTATTGCCAATGTTTGATGCTTATCTCTGGCAATCATTGACACATGATACCATGCATATTAGCACGGGGAGGTTATCACCCGCAATGTGTGCCCGTGTGGGAATAGTTTTATGAATTGTACAAAAAAAATTGTAGTTTTTATTGAATTGAAAATAGAAAAAATCCCAACTTTCTCTCTTTTCTATATTCGTTCATAAGTTCTATTACTTTGTAAGTGTCATATTTGGCAGCTGACATTAGTATAATAACAGTGGCAAATGAGAAGTTTAATACCACAGGAAGAAAAAAAAGTTAAATATGCCTTTTTCGAAGCTGCTGTATATAAAAAAAACTGATAACTAAATTTTAGGCGTTCATTACTTTAACTCAATTTAATTCGTTTTTTTAGCACCCCTAATGCGTTCATTTACTAACTGCTTGTTTTCTTTTAAAAAAGCCTAACACTAGCTTCTCCATTCTTTTTGTATTCTATCTGTTTGTTTTCTTTTTATTTATTATACAATTAACAAAAAGCAAAAAAAAAAAAAAGGCCTCTACCACTTGCTCTATTCTTTTTCTATTCTATCTGTTTTATTTTTATTTATTATAAAAAAACCTTGCTATGTGTACTGCGTCATAGGCTAACTGAGACTTGTTATAGCACTTGCATATCATTGCTCTTTTGTTGATTTTGATTGCTTCTATTGGCCTCATTTGTAAGTCGCTTTGGATAAAAGCGTCTGCAAATGTAAATGTAACTAACCCTTTAAACACTGTAATTAAAAGTAAAGTTGATGTGACAGCGCCTCTATCCCAACGTTTTGTTGCAGCCATCACAATCAAAATTTGTTTAGGCTATATTTGAAAAATAAAATTAAGTTGGCCAGTGAAAACAATTAATTTTTTTTTCTTTATACTTTAGTCAATTAAACAAAGGTTATTACTTGTTTGGAATTGGTTTTAAAAGGCCATATAATGCTTCAAGAGTCTTCTGAAAGCAAATTCAGGACTGTTTTCTTCTGATATTCTCCTTATTTTGCAGCGCAAACGTAAGCTATTTTCTGTGAATGTGCAAGACTTCTGATTTATTAGCCGCTAGAAAATAACTAGAAGAATAACAAACTGCACTAAACACTAAAAATTAATTCACTACAAACCAGTGTGTTTATAATTAAGACAATAGATTAAAATAATCTGATAATAAATGCAGTTTTCAATGTACAGCTAAAAATAACTGTATGCGAATGACACCGGAATCCTCCCACATTCAACCTTAGCAAACCTTAGCAAACACCATAAGCATCAAAATATATAAAGAGTGTAACTCCATTGTCCACTAGAGAGAGACATTGCATTGAATATAGACTGACTTGTTTTGAAGCGTGTTCTCCTTGAGGCATTTTCCAGATGAATGGATTAACACTGTCTCTGTGTATTGCAGGACTAAATGTCCAGAACTTCATCAAATATAAAATATAAAATATCAAGCATGCACCATGTTGCATACTTCAGGACCTCGTAAACCCCCCTTTGTGAAATGGGTGTATTATCTACTGATGTGATGTAAATGGAACCAATTATCAGTGACATTTAACCTCCGGGGGCGTGATGGCACTGGCAAAGGAAACAGGAGACAGATGTAATTAGTGGCTCTCCAGAGAGCCCTGTGTTATTTCGGCCCGTTGTAAGAATGACACTAGTGATGCTTCCCTGAGCTTGAAAGCTGTTTCCTATTGATTAACACACCTGTCACTCTTGTGTTCAGGCTTGTGTCTGGGTGATAGAAACACTTACAGCTCATTGTTGTCATGTAGCCAGAACTTTAACCTACCTCCATAACACAACAAGCCTTTTCTGGTTAAGAACCAAGTCCGTCTGACTGTCATGTAAAGTTACCAGTCACAGTTTTAGTTTTTACATGCTGTTTATTATTATTATTAAATTATAATAATTGAAAACTGTATTTTCTTTCTTTCTTTGGATTTTGGGCTGAACTATGACCCTGATATTACTGAGGTTATAGCCCCGGCGTATAGGTTTACACTGGTAAAAACCTGAAACCTGAATAAAATGTAGACATATTTAAAATAATAATAAAAATACCAAAAACACAATTAGTAAAACTTAAACATTTACAGTAAATGAAAACAAAAAATATTAAAAATACAAATTAATTCAAACTATTAATAAAAACAACGATACTGTAGGAAACTTTTTCCTCGTCGAAACAGAGACCAGGAGACGTTGGGATATCTTTGAAGCAGAAGTTACTCTTTATTGAGAACTCGCTGTGTGTCGCTGCAGTCATCCAAGTCTGACTATATCTCAGCACAGTAGAGTTTATACCTTTCAAGGGGGAGGGATACACAAAGGTAGAGACAATCTAAACAAAGCATGCAAATGCAGTACATGAATCGGCCCATTACCAGAATTTCCCCAGCCCTGAGCTCATCAGCATAACAGTGTCATTCAAATGCATAGGTGCTAAATGTAAAACACAATGTTTCAGTTTATATACTATTACATTGGAACCTAGATTTATCATTTTATAAATTTGTAATCCAACAATACTAAACTACCTAGAATCTGACTAACCTATCATGACACAATGTAGTAATGTTTGTGTCATGAATCCGGTCCATGGACTTCCGTTCACTCACCACCAGAAGTCACTCCTCCATCACATTGACTCTCACATTGCACAGACTGTTTCACATTACCCCGGACTACATTTCCCAGCAGTCATTTCACTAATCACACGCTCGCACCTGAGAACTATTACACAATCACACACCCTACATAATCCATGGACTTCCTTGTTCAGATCGCCGAGTATTGTTCTGCGTTTATTACTCTCCTAGTTTTAGCTCCGATACGGAACCGGTTTCTGATTTTCTAGCCTGTGTTTCCTGGATCTACCGTTGTCTTGCCATTTTGACTCTGTTTGTGCTTCGCTTGGACTATTGCTCATGCTTATCGATTGCCCCTCTCTTCAAGCCCTCTGCATAACGTTCACTGACTTGCGCCTGGTTTGGATTATTCTTGTTTCTCGTCTGTGCCATACATGTTTGCTGGTGTTTTGACCACGTCTCTCTGTATAATAAAGCTTGCAAATGGTTCTGCACGTCTCTCGTCTCGTTCGCCCGTTACACTTTGTAGCAATACCTCAAGGTTCTTGTTATGTTTTCAAGATAAGTAGGTCTACTATTTAAGAATTTTTCAAGAACTGCACTTTTTTACAAACTATTTGCAATTTCTAATCTTCTTCTTAAAGAGCATTTTTGTGAATCCAGACCCAGCATTCTTAAGAATAAAATTAATTTAGCTGCTATTTCTTATTTAAAAAGTAAAAAGAAAAAAAAAAGGAGTTAAGAATAATAAGAATTTTATATTATAAATGTGTCTGTTTGGAATTGGTAAAAGGCCAAATAATACTTCAAGATTCCTCTGAAAGCAAACTCAGGACTGTTTTCCTCTGATATTCCCCTTATTTTGCAGGGCAAAAGTATGCTATTTTTTTGTGAATGTGAGAGACTTCTGGTTTATTAGCCACTGTAAGTAAATAACTAAAAGAATAACAAAGTGCAGTAAACGCTGAAAATGAATACACTACAAATCAGCATGTTTATAATTAAAACCAATAATATAATACAAATGTAAAGTAAAATGTAACAATTATAATTTTTATTAATAGCTACTGCATAATTTTTCACACTAAAATTATTTGGTCCGATGACTCAATTTGGAAAGTTGGGACAATATTTGGACAAGTTTTGAACAAATTCTTGAAGAAAGTACAAGTTTAGAGTAGGCTATATTAAATTAACATAGGCCTACAGAAACTTGTAAACTTATAAATCAAACTAATAAAACAGAGTGAAATCATAACAAATACCATAAGTAAATAGCATGTAAATGCATGTGTACGTCAGTATACAGAATACTGCACATGTGATACTGTTTATGGATGCACATATAAAGTACATGTTAGAAGAACTTTTAATTTTTTAGTTATAAATTCGTTTTTTTTTTCACCTCACTGTGAAGCCAGATTCTTCAACAATACATACTGTAAATTGTTAGAGACTGTTCTGCCCTGAAAATGACAACACTGAGGCCGTGCACTTCACTGAATCACATCATTACAATGTGTACAGGTGCTGACAAAGAGGAGAAGGTCAGGACACAACTTCATCCAACAAGATGCTCAAGACTGACACAAATGCTGCTAGTGCTGTGTGCTAAAGGAAGCAGCAGTATTACTAGTACCTGAACTTAGAGTCAGTTACTTGAGCAAATCCTTAAGTATTAAGCTGTCAGGTAATTTGCACCATTTGTGCTATGAAAACAAGAAAATGTCTCACAGAGAGAGACCAGAGCCCAGTGGTGTGCAGTGGTGTTTCTGAAACGAGGAAGCAAAATGCATTTATTTATTTATTTTTAAGTAAATTCATGTTGCAGTTACGCTTAATGTTAACAAAAGTATATTTCTTATCAAAAACAATTGACTGCTCACTGAAAAAAATAAAAATAAAAAATCCACACGATTTAATAAATAAATATAGCTGGTTTGGTATGAAAACCATAAACTTTCCTCAGTTCTTTTTCTCTTTCTTCTGGATATGTTGTGCACCTGGAGCAACAGAAACAATTTTTTTATGTGTCTTTGTATCCATTTTAAATCAAATTAAGTCTCATATGAATCTCAAAGCCCAGTCAATTTTGCAGTCACACTGTCCCATACATGGACAAAATATTCAGCTTGCACCGCACTAATCAGACTAAATGTAATTTATCATTGTCAAACACAAAATTATTTTTCTTGGCAATCACACAAGTGTAAATAAAAAGCATAACCTGTTCAATTGTGCGTAATATTTTTTCAGGAGACTGTCTGAGTTTATGAGATCTCTCTCTCTCTTTACTAATGTATGGACTGTTTCCAAAACCTTTCCAAGTGTTTGTTTCAGCTCACTAATCATGAACAATGAACACACATCATGATGCAACACGAACAGTCTTGAATCAAAATGGTTTGATTTATGGATTAAAGATTAGAGTTGATTTTACTTCAGATCAGAACAGATTCTTTGGTACTGAATGGATTTTTTTTCCGGTTCACTGCGGGAATGGATTTTATATATATATAAAGCACGCATATGTGATTTTTGTTGAGTATTATATTTGATACATCAGGCTTTTATGGCTCATATAGTATAATGAGAATATTGAGGGAAAAACAGCTCAGTTTTGTTCAGAGGCCCAAACTGAGATAAACTTGCAGTTTGGTGCAGATGCTGATACTTATACAGACAAAACGCAGGATAAAATATTGTTAGCTTGTAATGGAAGTCAATGAGATCTTAATAACAGTAGCAGATACCTGGCATAACATGATATAAATATCAGTTGTCACTCTATATCTTAGTCATGAGATTGAAATGCTTAGTTTTATTATGAAAACATATTATGCAATGCAATACAATGATGATTGAGAGATGAAAATCAAAAGCCTGAATGATCATATTTGATAACTGCATTTGAACATTTGCATTTGATTTTTCTGAAAATTATGTCTGAATAATCAAGTAAAGCTAAGTCCCTTCAGTCCAGTGTTTATCTTGAAATACTACAAACAATATTATTCTTGTGTTTATTTGATATAAGTCAGTAAAAAGGCACATGGAGCTGAAGATGCACATTTGTACAATTATACTAAAAGGCTTGCTATAAAAGTCTAAACTATCAATCAGATGACAGAAAGCATGTAGTAGATTGTGTGACAGGTTTATCAGCAAAATTTTGATCATGTTGATCATTTTGAGGCCTTAGAAATTTGTATTTCAAATATAATACTGTAGGGTTAAAGAGGTCATTATCACATTTTCCCTGATGTTTTGAAACAAAAGAGTTCTTTTAAATTTAGCCCTGAAATAATCACATCTGTGTGACCTTAACAGTTCGAGCGTCATGATGTAATTTCAGGCTTTGCAAAGAGCTTGTTATTGAAGGATGGAGCAGTTAAACACTATACTGGATCCGACAGCAGAGAGTGGTTGCTCATTTCACATGTGAAAAGGGTATTTGTATAGAAGTCTAAAAGGAAGAGCATTTAATTTAAATGTAAGGGGCAGAGAAAGAGTGCAAAATGCTGATGTAAAACTAAATTATGAATTACTGATTAACATTTTTAGAATTTTAAATGACTCCTAAAATTGTTGCACTTCATTTAATTTATACAAACATGCTATGACCTATGACTTTTTGAGGCCTGAATTTAATATTCAGAATTTGAATCAGAAAATAACCAGAGAATGTTGATCAAATGAGTAACCAGGCATGAGCTGGCTGGAGAATCTGCGTAACACCTGCTGCCTCTCTGACAGTGACCCAAAGCGAGGGTCAGAGTGCCTGTCATCCTCAACACACACACACGCACACGCACACTCCTTCAGATGGTTCAAGAGTGGGCTGTGGACACACATCAATGCAGAGAGAATGATGAAGGAGCGAGGAACTGGAGGAAAGAAGAACAGAAGATCAGGGAGATTTCACAAAGAAATTGCAACTATTTTTACACTTCCTGAGGGGGAAAAAAGGTAAATGTGAGTGGTTCTTGTCTGTGCCACAATGTGTTGTGGGTGGTAAGGGTTGCTATGCACTTGCTACATTGTTCTAAGTGGTTGGTAGCAACATGACATCTTTCATAACATTTGTAAAGCAAACAGGACAAATTAGGAATCACATTTAGAGTTAAAGACCCCCTGTGGTGACTTTACATGTCTGTCTGGTGCTTTTAATATGCTTAAAGTGTCCCATTATGGATTTTTGAAAATTACCTTTCATGCAGTGTATAACACAGCTCCAAGTGAATGAAAACATCCTTCATGCAAAGTTTTAAATCTTAAAGTGCAACTTGTATAAAATTATTGTTTCTCAAAAGAAAGAGTCAACTCTGAATCAATGAAACTAGTAATTTTTATAACGAATCCAAAGCCATTTCATGTTGACGTCAACATGAAACATTAGCATATTGCCCACCCACTTGTTGCACATGCAGACCTGGGTAAACTTGATTTTCGCATTGGTCTGAATGAAAATGCAAATTCATTCATTGCCACTAGGTGCCGCTTTTGGGGCGGTAAAAGATCACAAACACTGCTTTAAATGAAATTGACCAATCACTGCAGATTAGCGTCACGCAAAGGAGGGGTTTGGAAAAATGAATCTTTGAGAGAATTGTTTGAGAGTTGTTGAGCAAATTCACGACTTACATGTAATGAATAGAATATAGTTTATTATTTTACATGGCCGAGAGAGCTCAATGCGCTGCAACTTCAGAAAACACATGCAAATAGAAAAGCACCAGCAAATCAAGAAAACATCTTCATCAGTTTGACAGCAGGTGGTGCAAATGCAACAAATGAATCTGAAATAGGCAAGACAAGCACATTTAATACATGGTAATTCAAAATGGTTTATATAAAAGGATTTTAAAATAATTAAAACGGATACACAAGAAATAAAATTAGCAATATAAAAATTAAGAAATAAAAATATTTAAAATGTATATAAAATGTATTCAAATATATTTACAGTTGACCTCCATTCGTTCATTTATTTATTTATCTTGCACTATAGTCTTCACTAGTTCCTTTGTAAATCCTGTTGTGCAACAAATTAATCTTAAATGGGGGGGTCCTCTCCAAAGCATGCCAAATATTACGGTGGCCGAGAGAGCTCCACGTGCTGCAAATAGAAAAAAACACCTGCAAATTAAGAAAACAACTTCATCAATTTGACAACACTCATGCTGCAAATAATGCTCACAACACAAACAAATAAAGAAATGCACTGCAAATACTCACAGCACAAACAAACAAAGAAACTGCAAATAAAAATCTTTTTTATTTTAACTTTTATATAAACCATTTTGAATTACCATGTATTAAATGTGCTTGTCTTGCCTATTTCAGATTCATTTGTTGCACTATAGGATTTACAATGAGCTAGTGAAGAGTGAAGTTTTTTTTTTTTATTTATTTGTTTTATGTTAACTATACATGCAAGCTTGATGTTAAAAAAAGTCTATTGACATGTTACAGTATGTGTAATTTACCCAAATAGACGCAAAGACTTTTGAAGATTTTGTCAGTATTAGCTTACTTTTTAATAAAATTTGTCTCTAAAATATGGTTAAGTAGGCACACAAACAAAAATGAGCTCCAAACAATTACACACACATTTACACCTGTATGCTAAAGCATTATTTTCTTTAACTCACTAAAAACTAATTTCCCTCCCTCACATTCCGCCGTTTTCCCCATTAATCAATTAATACCTTCCCTCCATTTTCAGCATCAGTCTGGCAGGTCATGCTCCATACATCCTGTAATTGCAGTATGAGTGTATATCTCCAGCCTCAGGTCCCATGCACCAAGCATGCCAGGAATCATTTCTCATGGGTGACTGGGACTCAGATGGTGGCAGGATTTCCTCCACTGATGCTCTCATTCCCTTGCTGGCCCTGCATGCACATCAATCAGCATTCAGAGTAGAAATATCATATGCAAGACGCAACAGAGGGAAAAACTCATCGAAGCGGGTAGTTAAGATGATAGTTCACCCAAAAATAACAATTCTGTCATCATTTACTCACCCATTTACCCATGAAACTGACTGCACAATTAATCAAAAAATATAAAGTTATGATTAGGCCTGCTGTGATTAACAACAAAAAAAAGACATCAAAGTTGCATCAAAGTATTACATAATTGTTTTGCATTGGTTGAAATTTGTACATCAACGGTGCAAATCAGAGGCGGTTATCTGATTGAGTAGATACACACATGCATGTTTTTTTTTTTGTTTAAGTTTTGATTTTGATTTAGATGTCTGATGAGTAAATAGGAGACAATTGTTCTTGGCTAGAACCTTTATTATGTAATGTCTTCATAAGGTGCAACTATGAAATCTCCAAACTAAAAGAGAACAATTTTATATAAGCTTTTGGCTTTGTGCTTAACACTGTAGTTGATTTATTTATGAGAAAGAACATGCTTATGCTTTTCATTCGTTATTCAATCTGTTCCGAATTTATAATTCCAGAAGGTTGAGCATGAATCATACTTTAAACAAACACAAATTAAACAAAGCTAATAAAACAACTAAGTGATTTTTTTTCTTCAAAAGATGCACTTCTATAAAAAGACTTTGAATAAAAGCCCAGGTAAATATACATCCAGAGTAATTGTTCAATGTTTACAGCGGTGACCAAAGGCAGGATTAGAAGCATTACTGAAGCTGGAAGAACAGGGAGTCCAGCCAATTTCCCCGCCTGGATGAAAGTATTGAATTCATTGGGAGCAGGAGAGGAGGTTAGCAAACTCTTACTGGCCTGGGTCTGAATCTGTAGGAAATGTGGCCGGGCGTCCCACTGACCCGCTAACTGAACTGAACGCAGGCTGTGGGATTTCAAACCCACATGAAAACAATCACACAGAGAATTTACAGCTGCATGCAAGACTGGAGGTGATTTACTGCGCGAGACCAGTTGAATCTCATGGGGTTTAAGATGTGGCCTGAGAAATGACAGCAGGTCTTAAAGAAATAGTTCACCCAGAAATGAAACTTTGCTGATAATGTACTCACCCACAGGTTATCCAAGATGTAGTTTATTTCTTCATCAGAACAGATTTGGAAAAAGGTTGCATTACATCACTTGCTCACCAACGGATCCTCTGCAGTGAATGGATGCCGTCAGAATGAGAGTCCATACAGCTGATAAAAACATTGCAACAATCCACAAGTAATCCAGACGACTTCAGTCCATCTATTAACATGAAGCTAAATAAACGTGTTTGTAACAAACAAATCCATCGTTAAAGTGTTTTTCAGTTTAAATCTCTGCTTCTGTCAGTAAAAGAAATGTTGTTTCAGAGGTGGAGCAAGTTGCTGCAGACCATTCTGAAGCTGAGTGACTCATCTCACCCTCAAATCTAGCAAGCCAATCCATGTGTTTAGTGAACTAATGATGCCTGAGATTGTTTCCTTCTGAGATGCAATTTACTCCTTGGAGATCAGGCAGGTTACAGCCTCATTAAGAGACCTGAAACATCACGGCCTGCTTTGATGCAACAGCTGAAATTTTTAAAATAATGAATTATATTCAATCAAATACGTGTACTTCTGTTCAAAAGTTTGTGGTTTGTAGCATTTTTTAAAGGAAATATCTTATGCTCACCAGGGCTGCATTTATTTAATTTTAAAAAATCCAGTAATATTGTGAAATTTTATTGCAATTTCAAATAACTGTTTTTTATTTGTACATATTATAAAATGTAATTCATTGCTTTGATGCAAAGCTGAATTTTCAGCATCGTTACTCTTATTATTTTTTGTTAACAACTGTTTATTGAGTTTTATTTTGTGGAACAGTAGTATAAAACAAAAATCAGTTGTACAAATTTAAAACCCACCCCAACCCATCCCTTGATAGACTTAAAAATAATTCATATAAAAACGTTTAATTGGAGTCAAGTAAACCCTATGCAGCAATTTGCAATGAATCATTTAGTGATTAGGGTTTTTAGAAGACAATTTAAACATACGCCATACCTGATTGGAAAATAAAACATGCACATCCTCATTAAGATCCTTAGCCCAAACAGTAGTAATAGATAAAGGTTTGTATGAATGCTCAAGAAGAAAGAGATAGATGACTGAAGCAGAGGAGGGAGATTCTTCAGAAGGAAGGATTAGTTTGCACAAAGGGTGAACAGGCAGTTGAGAGTTCCAAGGCACCCCATACACCCGTAGGGCCGATCTAATGCGCAAATACATAAAAAAGGAGGTGCCTGGCAGATTATATTGAGTTTTAAGATTCTGGAAGGATTTTAAACCACTATCATCATAGATATCTCCCAGAGTGTTTACTTTATTATGAGTCCATTGCGGACAATGAAATGGAGTACTGCCTGACAAAAAGGTTATTATTCTGGAAAATAGGCAAATGCCTATGCCATTTTGTAGCTAGTTGTAAACGTCTTTCAACATCCCTCCATGTGGAGAGGAGATGGGTTACAATGGGACCAAACCGAGATTTACACTGCCTATAAGCGGAACTCTCGAAAAAAAACAAGATGCTTCAATTTATACGGATAAACAATAGATTCCTCAATTGCTCTCCAAGACACAGAAGTGTCAGGATCAAACCAAACTGCTAAAGGGCGGAGGGAAAAGGCTTGAGCATACAGTCTAAAATTAGGGAAAGAAAGACCTCCATGTAATCTGCATCGTTGTAAGGTAGTCAGTTTAATAAGAGGACGTTTCCCATCCCATTCATACCGTGAAACACATGCATCTAGTTTGTTCCAGTAGCCAACCGGTGGAGCGAGAGGAATCATGGGAGAAAAGAAATTGATACGTGGGTGAACATTCATTTTAATCTCCGATATACGGGCCTGAAAGACTTGACGAGACAAATTTTCCAAATCTGAGAATACTTTGGCTAGAATACCATTATAGTTTTTTGAGACAATTTAGAGCATCTCTTCTCCGATTAGGCAGCAAATGTCCAGCTGAAGTTCACAGAGTTGGTGGATGAAAGGGATCTGAGAAAAACTCTTGGTTCTTCTGGGGAATATATTATTTTAGGTTCACCTTGATTGAGAATGACCTTCAGTGTTGTAGGATAAAGGAGAAAATTCTGTATGCCTGCGTCTCTCATCTCCTTCCTAATTGGCGCAAATACACTTCTTCCTTTTGGGGTGACCGGAGAAAAATTTGGAAAGAAAGATAGCGTTGCTCCGTCGGAAGTTTTCACCTGGGCATGAAGTCTGGTGGCCCGAAGAATGAGGTCCCTGTCTGTGTACCGCAGCAATTTAAAGATGAAAACCCATGGTTTAGCGCAATCTGAGGAGAGCCTTGTGTACACGCGATGCGCTCGCTCCACTTCAATCCCTTTGCCCGCCAGAGACAGGAGCCACGTCGGTAGCGACCTTTTCAAAAAGCCCATAGGGTCGTCCTTTCCGGAACCTTCAGGCAATCCAACCAGACGCAGATTGCTGCACCTATTGCGATCCTGTAAGTCCACAACCTGTTGCCCGAGCGCGGCAACGCGCCTATCGTGATCTGCGACAACTTTCTTTTGTTCTCTCATCTCCACTGTAAGATCCAGTTTAGAGCATAGCAACTGAACAACAGGTGAGAAGCAAAATCGTTCCACATCGCCGTCAACTCGGTTCTTAGAATGTCCTCAAAGTGTGTTAGATGTCTGTGTTAATGTGCAACAGTGTTCGCCATCTTGTCCATCATATCACTTGAGTTCCGTGACTTGGATTTCTTCTTAATCGGAGAAGCCGACGGAGATAACTCCTGATGTTTACAACTGCATGCCATCAGGTAAAGCACCACCAATGAATAAAACTTAAAAACAAAACAAAAAAAAATCAGCAAAAAGAAGCCAAAACTAGGTTCATGAGCACGTCACGTTACTCCCTCATTACTCAATTCTTAATGATCTTTGAGAAATCCTTCTAATATGCTGATTTGATGCATCTTTACGGACACATTTGAAAAAAAAATATAAAAACTTATTATAAATTCTGCCATGCTTTATCAGTAAATAACAGTCCTCTCAGAATCCCAAGTTTCCCTGAGTTTCCAAAGATTTATTTGTTGTAAGCATAAAAAGTCAGAATACATAAATGAAATCTGGAAATTAATGAATAAACATTTGCTCAAGGATATGAGCCATGAAAAGAGAGAAATTAGAGACCTGCATAACTGTCAAAAAGTGTTACACAAATGTTTCATTTATCTAACATGTAGCTTCATTTATCTAGGCATATGGAAAAATATAATAAAATTTTGCAAGAATCTAATATGCTCTGCCTGAAATGTGTAAAATATACTGTGTGTGTTGATGAACCAGCAATGTTTAGTATTATTCAAATAAGTCTATATTTTATTTATATGTTTTCTGTTTTCATTTCAATTTCAGTCAAAGTTGTAGTACTTTTTGTTGTGTTTTTGTCATTTCTAGTTGTTTTTGTTATTTTCCCCAATATATGTCTAGTTTTATTAATCATTACAGTTTATTTTTCATTTAATTTAATGCATTTATTTAGTATTTAACAAAATGAGTGACACTGTATAAAAGAAAAATGTTTCCTTTTGTTTTTTAACAACAGGTTTTTTGTATTTATTTATTTTTTAAAATATATTTCATTTCACTCAACGTTTATTTTAATTCAAATATTGATTTGTCAATATCAGAGTACTGTAGTGATTATAAGATTGATAAGCTTGTTTTTGGAGGAGCTGTGGGTAGCCTACGGTACTTGAGTCTTTGAGTTTGTCATATATTTCTCCATAAGAGTCTCTGTGCTCGTCTATGAATTCATTAAAGATTGATAGCCGCGAGTCAGATGAATTGGGAAATACCCGAGAGTCTAGATGAACGTGATAGTGAACATTCACTGCAAAGGGAGGAAGAGGAGGAAGGGGGCATGACACGGTGACATGACGCTGTCAAAGAGAAAACACACACTAATAAACAAAGCAACACAAATTAACAAATTATGATATTTTTTTTTCTCCATCACTCCCACACTGACATACACAAAACAGTGTTGAGGAGGAACAAACTAAAAGTATTGACACCACCAACTAACAAATGTTCAGAATAATGAGTGAGTATAGTAACTCAGTACTGCGGCTTTTGTAGGAACAAGCTTGAATACCAACACGTACTACTGTAGAGCATAGATAGATAGATAGATAGAAAGATAAATTCAGTGTTTTTGCAAACAGTAGACTGCTTATCTCCTTCAAATGATGAATAGCTTATATATTTTACAAGCTTTGGTTTCAAAGCAGCTTCCGTATCTCTGACACACACACATACTTTGAGATAAATTTAAAGCATTCCTTGAAAATGATTCCTGGAAAATCAGATGATAATGGAACATCAAGCTCAAACTGTGTTGCAGGAACATCCTTCGAGCATCTACACAGTACATACCTTGCTATCTCTCTTATAACATTTAGTGCTAGTTTCTCCTGGAATCCAAAAATAACCATCAGGGAGAGTTGTCAAAGCCGTGCTACATTTTTCTACCCGAGGCCTGGCCAGACAGAAAGAACGAGCGAGTGAGTGAGCGGAGGTATACGGAGAGAGAGAGAGAGAGAGAGATTCAGACTGCATCAGAGAGGAATTTTGAAGCTCTGCTCAAACTTTTCCCTCAACATTTGTGAGCTGGATGTTCCCTCTGAGAATGAAGTCATAACAAAGACTGTTTCATCTCAGGACTGACTTTTAACTTCCTCTCACACAAGACAAATCACAGCTGTAATAAAGGGCTTCTCATCATTTCTAATTTAAAACTGTGGTTGAAGTTCAATAAAAGCAATTAGCCCAGCTAAAAATGACGATGCAATTTCAACAAACAGACATGCACACCTGCGCAAACACAATATAAAAAGTCCACATTGAAATCAGAAAATTAGATATTCAAAATATAGTTAAAACACTCTACTAAACAGAAGGGAACTGGAAATATTAAAAAAGAAACATTCTGAAAACATTTACATAATATAATATATCTCCCAGAGTGTTTACTTTATTATGAGTCCATTGCGGACAATGAAATGGAGTACTGCCTGACAAAAAGGTTATTATTCTGGAAAATAGGCAAATGCCTATGCCATTTTGTAGCTAGTTGTGAACATCTTTCAACATCCCTCCATGTGGAGAGGAGATGGGTTACAATGGGACCAAACCGAGATTTACACTGCCTATAAGCGGAACTCTCGAAAAAACAAGATGCTTCAATTTATACGGATAAACAATAGATTCCTCAATTGCTCTCCAAGACACAGAAGCGTCAGGATCAAACCAAACTGCTAAAGGGCGGAGGGAAAAGGCTTGAGCATACCGTGACTAAAACCTATGGTTTAGCGCAATCTGAGGAGAGCCTTGTGTACACGCGATGCGCTCGCTCCACTTCAATCCCTTTGCCCGCCAGAGACAGGAGCCACGTCGGTAGCGACCTTTTCAAAAAGCCCATAGGGTCGTCCTTTCCGGAACCTTCAGGCAATCCAACCAGACGCAGATTGCTGCACCTATTGCGATCCTGTAAGTCCACAACCTGTTGCCCGAGCGCGGCAACGCGCCTATCGTGATCTGCGACAACTTTCTTTTGTTCTCTCATCTCCCCTGTAAGAAGATCCAGTTTAGAGCATAGCAACTGAACAACAGGTGAGAAGCAAAATCGTTCCACATCGCCGTCAACTCGGTTCTTAGAATGTCCTCAAAGTGTGTTAGATGTGTGTGTTAATGTCCAACAGTGTTCGCCATCTTGTCCATCATATTACTTGAGTTCCGTGACTTGGATTTCGTCTTAATCGGAGAAGCCGACGGAGACAACTCCTGATGTTTACAACTGTATGCCATCAGGTAAAGCACCACCAATGAATAAAACTTAAAACAAAACGATTAATGTTTAATTGCTGCGGCCAAAATTTACTCACTGACCTACAAAATCCTGAGCCTGACCGTGACAGATGAAGGAATGAAGTGACCTGTCAAGTTCAGCTGAGCACTTGATTGCTTCCTCAAATCACTGTGTAATGTAAACGAAATGCATTGAGTTGATATTTTTTTTATTTATCTGTCACTGCGATTAATATGGACAACATCAAATGCACAATTTTTTATTTATTTTTTCCAGTTCATAGTTTTACTAAAACTAAAACACCATCTGAATGATACAAACATGACCATGGCGGCTGTCATCAAACTGACAGACTGTGGTGTCGATTAGGCATTATAAGGAAGTAATGTGGTGTCGCTCAGGAAGTTGTGCATTGCTTAGTAGGTTTGCAGCTAGGAAGCTGTTCCAGCGAGATTTCTGTCTGAACGCTGATGAGGAAAGGGAGGGTACTGTGGATGAACGGGGGATGCAGAAAATCTTTACACCCACCTCCTGTCAGAGGTGCATGTGTATCCGCCAGTGGGCTGGAATAAAAAACTGAAAAAAGCAAAAACAACAGGAACGGCATGTCCACGGGCTACCAGAGATCTGCACAGAGCTCACCACATTATCATAATTCTGGGAAGTCTGGAAATGCATTGAAGCCTGCAGTTCTCAAAAAATTGTGCTTATTTCAATACCCAGTGCTCATAATGCAGCACCATTTAGGGAAGCTTTTTTTGCACAACGCTATTAAAACAAAAATAATTCATGAGTTCCCCTGCCCATTCAGCCCTGCCAGATGATGGTAAACAAACTTGGTTTGCTGTCTGCGAATGAGGCTCGAACCCGAGGCTAACCTGCATTGGGAATGTCATTAATAAAAATTGTGACTTTATCTCACAATTCTGACTTCATATCTTGCAATTTTGAGTTTATATCTCAGAATTATGACTTTATATCTCACAATTCGGAGTTTATATCTTACAATTCTGAGTTTTATCACAGTTCTGACTTTGTAGCTTGCAATTTTGAATTTGTATCCTTGCAATTTTGAATTTGTATCTTTTCAGTTTATATCACAATTTTACTTTTAGTCATTTAGCAGACGCTTTTATCCAAAGCGACTTGCAAATAAGAAAAAGTAACTAAAACTAAAAGTCAAAACTCTGTAAATAATATACACACATAGAAAATAAAGAAATTAAATAAAATTATACAACCTATACAGACATCAACACTGAGCCAAGCACACGTTTTAAAACAACAACAACTTACACATAGTGAGAAATTGTTATAAAAACTGAAACAGAAGTGAAACAAGTTGTAGGAAAGAGGAAAAATAAAAAGCGATACTTATAACAATTTTCAGTTTATATCTTAGAATTTTAAGTTCTTAACCAGCACTTTTTAATTTATATCTTGCAGTTTTGAGTTTCTCACAATTGTGAAAAAAGAGCTGTAATTATCATATTTATTTTTTGTTATTCTATGGCGGAAATGTTCTTCCACACTTTTTTCAATGAATGTGCTGTAATTGCTGCAATTAACAGCATGTTAGAAAAACTGAACACTCGCAACCAGTGACACCACATGCATCTGCAGTGACCCCAATCATCTCTTATTGAAGGTGTATTAAGGTTTCAAGACTGCATGTCTACTGCAGACGATTTACCATTAATTTGTATCTCACCAAGAATCTCAGCAACTTTTTAAAACTGTCAAATATTTGTGGTTAACTTGCACAATACAAAGCTTAAAAACTGCATTGCCAAAAGCCCTTTTTACCCTAATGATGCATGATTATCATATTTAATAGCATTTTATTATCTGATTAGATCAAACCTGTGGGTCGAGACCAACACATTGGGTCTGAATAGTGTCTGAATAAAGACATACATAATTTATTCCTAATGACAGGAAAACAAAAACTCATTCATGCAAACCTAAGAGCGCAGATGGTGGTGATGAAATATGAACAAAGTTAAGCTCGCCGTTGTCTCTGTTTGTCATTGAAGTTCTCTCCCTCTCATCATCATGCTCAAAATCTCTTTATGGCATTTTACCAAATCAACATCATGAAGCAGGAAACAAATCCTGCTGTTTTCCTGGCTGAATGAAAGACACCACGTCTCTCTCTCTCACCCTGAAATTGGTCGGACACACACTTGCCCAGCAGTCAGTCCTGCTCCTCGGCTGAACCCTACCAAATAATGACAGCATTGGCAGTTGTTCCCTGTCATAAATAGATCTACCTCTGTGGCGTGGCCTGCCTCACAACACCCACATCTGAAAGCCCTCCAAAGCACATTTGTTCCAGAAGGATGTGCAGCAGGTATTTTCCTGGACTCTTCCGCAGCTATGAAAGCTTTGAGCAGATTTGAAGAGAACGGTGCCACTTGATTTTTTTTGTGACACTCAACCGCTGGTTCATTGGAGTCTTCAGACCACACACACTAATTGGCTCGCCTGGTGCTCTCCATAATTAGATTTCTTCATAATTAGATTTTTTTTTTCACTGGAAAGTAGGCAGAAAATATCAAAATGAAAGAAAAGGCTCAGAAATATCTGGTATGATCAGAGATGTCCGACCTAGATGATTCAATCAATATTAAGTATTATTACATTTATAAAAATAATTATTATTATATTTTAACATTATTCTAAATGAATGTAATCACACACACACACATATACTGTGTGTGTGTATATATATATATATATATATATATATATATATTTATATACACACACAGTATAACAATAGTGATAACAATAAATATTATTAATAATTTATTTATTAAGTATAACAATTTTATATAATAGGGATAATAACAAAAGACAGTAATATATAAAATGTTATAAATGATTATTATTGTTATTATTATTATTTGTCATGTACAGTATCTCACAGAAGTGAGTACACATTTTTGTAAATATTTTATTATATCTTTTCATGTGACAACACTGAAGAAATGACACTTTGCTACAATGTAAAGTCGTGAGTGTACAGCTTGTATAACAGTGTAAATTTGCTGTCCCCTCAAAATAACTCAACACACAGCCATTAATGTCTAAACTGCTGGCCACAAAAGTAAGTACACCCCTAAGTGAAAATGTCCAAATTGGGCCCAAAGTGTCAATATTTTGTGTGGCCACCATTATTTTCCTGCACTGCCTTAACCCTCTTGGGCATGGAGTTCACCTGAGACTAGATATGCAAACGCCCCTTATCCAGTGACAGAGACGCACATTTTGTAAGACAAGACAGTTAACTTAGCCTATAGGATGTATTTTGGATGTCCGGTAGTCTTCAAATAACATTTTAGTCCCGTATCGTCTTAACGAAGACGCGGCATAAATTTCGTCATAGTTTTTATCATCAGATATTAGTTTTAGCTCGTCAACGTCTTGTCATAGTCACAGAAAAAAGGTTCGTTGATGAATATTTTTCGTCATCGTCTTCGTCGACAAAATTTATACTGCTCTGCAGCAATGCTGGTAGCACTCATAAGTCTATTTCCCAAACACAACCTCTGTATATTATGCTGAGCACGTGCACTCAACTTCGTTGGTCGACCATGGTGAGGCCTGTTCTGAGCGGAACCTGTCCTGTTAAACCGCTGTATGATCTTGGCCACCGTGCTGCAGCTCAGTTTCAGGGTCTTGGCAATCTTCTTATAGCCTACGGCATCTTTATGTAGAGCAACAATTCTTTTTTTCAGATCCTCAGAGAGTTATTTGCCATGAGGTGCCATGTTGAACTTCCCGTGAAGAGTATGGGAGAGTGAGAGAGAATACACCAAATTTAACACGCCTGCTCCCCATTCACACCTGAGACCCTGTAACACTAATGAGTCACATGACACCGAGGAGAGAATATAGCTAATTGGGCCCAATTTGGACATTTTCACTTAGGGGTGTACTCACTTTTGCGGCCAGCAGTTTAGACATTAATGGCTGTGTGTTGAGTTATTTTGAGGGGACAGCAAATGTACACTTTTATACAAGCTGTACAATCACTACTTTACATTGTAACAAAGTGTCACTTCTTCAGTGTTGTCACATGAAAAGATATAATAAAATATTTACATATTTAAGATGTCTTGCATAATGACATTACTTTCATGACAGTTGAGCAAATTTTTCTCCCAAACTAATAATAATAATATAATGGACATTATTATTTTGATGTTATTAAATACATTGTTACTGTATTGCACACTAAAAATATGCTTAACTAAGAAAAGCATGTCAATGCAAAACATCTTTATGGTCAAAAATAGGCTTCATTCTCTTTAAGCATAATACCATTTCTTATTTCTTTCTTTTGATTATGTGGTCAAATGTGACCTGGACAAGTCTTGACTGGTTTTGTGAGACTCTGTGCATGCTTTTCAAAATGTAAATATGTTTCTGTCTGATTATGCCATGGATTTTGTTATTTCTGAGTAAGTCTGACTAAACAAAAGCAGTATAAAACTGAGTTAACATTTATGTATGCATTGTGAAAATATAATGAAGCAGAAATTAACATTATCATTTGAAATAATAACAGAGGTACAGTGAAAACACTCATGTATTGTTTGAATACTTAGATTTAGAATAGAGGTCATTTCGCCTTTTCCAGTTTGAAAAGGTGTGTTAAAGTACATTTCTGTATTTTAAACATTCAATCAGATAAATATTGCCTTTATATGTTAATACATTACATTCAGCTAAATGAATAACATTTTAATAAATGATAGCATTCAGAGGGGTACCAGAGCAGACTGTTTTACAGTTTATTACGACATTACAAGTGTTGTGTTCAAGGTCATAAAACTATGTGCATCTTGAAAAGGGAAGGTAAAGTTGATATTTATAAAAAAAAAAAAATTAAAAATGATAAAAAAAAAAAACAAACACTTAAAATAGTTCATTACTTAAAAGAAAAATAATGCAACTGGGTTGAGTCACAACCTAATGTATTTTTAACAATACATTATGTAAACTAAAATCTAAAAATACAGATATATTTTGCTTTTATCAGAATTTGCTAAATCTGAAAACTAAGGGAAAGAGAAGGGGCAAAAAAAAGGCTTCCTCATGATGAAAGTGAAAGAAAAAAAAAATGAAAATATAATAGTCACTGGATTTTTGTTGTGTTGTCTATACTGACACATTCAAAGCTGCATCAGAGAGTCATTGTTCAAGTTATTTTTACACACAAATAGCACCAGTTTCATAGAATGACCCAGAAATCAAAACAAACATAAAAATCACACGGGACGATCTAAGACAACAGCACCGAGGATGAGGTTACCACTGATGCTGAGAAACTACAAGAGGTCCAAATTCGGAAAGCTTTGACAAACAAAGTGTATCCCTTTCCCTTCCTCTGTGAATTAAATGGCATGTTCTAAATAGAAAGGAAAGAGAAAAAAAATAATTATCTTCCTTTTTCCAAAAGCAAATTTAAGATCCATAATAATTAGGGGGCAGAGGGCATTATTTTCAGGGTTTCTGTGTGTCTTAAAAAGGACTTAAAATATCTTAATTCCCCCTTCCATGAATAAAGACCTTAAATGGGTCTTGAAAAAGAGCAGAGAGTCTTAAATTCATACAGCGGGGAAAACATTTATTTGATCCCCTGCTGATTTTGTACGTTTGCCCACTGACAAAGAAATGATCAGTCTATAATTTAAATGGTTGGTTTATTTGAACAGCGAGAGACAGAATAACAACAACAAAAATCCAGATAAACGCATTTCAAGAAAGTTATAAATTGATTTGCATTTTAATGAGTCAAATAAGTATTTGACCCCTTCCCAAAACATGAATTAGTACTTGGTGGCAAAACCCTTGTTGGCAATCCTTAATAGAGCAAGTGAGGCAAAGCACTCCAAACTCCTGTAGAGGTGCAAGTTGAAGGAAAACAAATTGAATCAATTAGAGGAGAACAACTGCACACTCACTTAAGCATATGCTGTTTATTAACCAACGTTTTGGATAGTAGCCTTTCTCAAGGTACGAAAAACCCTTGTTGGCAATCACAGAGGTCAGATGTTTCTTGTAGTTGGCCACCAGGTTTGCACACATCTCAGGAGGGATTTTGTCCCACTCCTCTTTGCAGATCTCTCCAAGTCATTAAGGTTTCGAGGCTGACGTTTGGCAGCTTGAACCTTCAGCTCCCTACACAGATTTTCTATGGCGTTAAGGTCTGGAGACTGGCTAAGCCACTCCAGGACCTTAATGTGCTTCTTGAGCCACTCCTTTGTTGCCTTAGCTGTGTGTTTTGGGTCATTGTCATGCTGGAATACCCATCCACGACCCATTTTCAATGCCCTGGCCCTGATGGTACATGGTCCCGTCCATCGTCCCTTTGATGCAGTGCAGTTGTCCTGTCCCCTCAGCAGAAAAACACCCCCAAAACATAATGTTTCCACCTCCATGTTTGACGGTGGGGATGGTGTTCATAGGCAGCATTCCTCCTCCTCCAAACACGGCGAGTTGAATTGATGCCAAAGAGCTCGATTTTGGTCTCATCTGACCACAACACTTTCACCCAGTTCTCCTCTGAATCATTCAGATGTTCATTGGCAAACTTCAGACGGGCTTTCTTGAGCAGGGAGACCTTGCAGGCGCTGCAGGATTTCAGTCCTTCAAGGCGTAGTGCGTTACCAATTGTTTTCTTGCTGACTATGGTCCCAGCTGCCTTGAGATCATTGACAAAATCCTCCCGTTTATTTCTGGGCTGATTCCTCCATTCCTCCATTTAAGGTCTTTATTCATTGAAACTTCATGAGGTGAGATCTTGCATGGAGCCCCAGACCGAGGGAGATTGACAGCTATTTTGTGTCACCTTCTCACCAAGCTGCTTGGCGATGATCTTGTAGCCCATTCCAGCCTTGTGTAAGTCTACAATCTTGTCCCTGACATCCTTGGACAGCTCTTGGCCATGGTGGAGAGTTTGGAATCTGATTGATTGATTGCTTCTGTGGACAGATGTCTTTTATACAGATAACAAACTGAGATTAAGAGCCAGAAATCTTCCTGATTGATAGGGGATCAAATACTTATTTCACTCATTAAAATGCAAATCAATTTATAACTTTTTTTTAAAATGTGTATTTCTGGATTTGCTGTTGTTGTTGTTGTTATTCTGTCTCCTACCATTAAAATTATAGACTGATAATTTCAGTGGGTAAACATACAAAATCAAATATTTTTTTTCCCCCCACTGTAAAGTCATGGCATTACATGTTTCATACATTGCCAACAAATATCTTCCCCAGTATTTTTGTCTTGTTTTACAATTTTAAATATCTAAACATCTTTAAATCAAGAAACATTTATCCTACTTAAGATGCAAAATTAAGAAATTAAGTCTTTTTTCTGAGAAACTGAATTTTTTTTAAGTGAGTTTATTCATAAAACAACAACAAATATCTGTAATTTATGAAATTTTGCTTCTCAAATAAATGTATCTTGATTTAAGCATCTTTTTGTACTTAAAAACAAGACAAAAATACTGACATTACACTTTTTGCAGTGATCAGAAGGTACAGTAAAAGTTATTTCCATATTCTAGTGCTTGAAAGCAGAGCTATTTAAGCTTCAAGCCTTTTTGTAAAATTAATAAAACAAAAAAATGATAGAAATTGTATTTTAAAACTGAAGTGTTACTAAAGTAATTATTTTTGTTCCCTTGATATTTATATTTATATTTTGCCTTCCCTTGAATTTAATGCTTAAATGTTTTTAACTTGCTCTAAAAAGGCTTACATTTACCTTCAAAAAACCTTGCAGAAACCCGTGTAATGTTAAAAAACTGCGTGTGTGTGTGTGTTTAGCGATGGGTTGGACTAGGCGTGACGTCATCTGATCATCTCCAGCTCGAGCTCACACATCTCCACATTCAGTCCAGTGTGGAGCGCGTGTGCGGAGAGCTGCGTGCGCCTTCCCGGAGTGCGCGCAGCGGAACTATTTTGGCATTCTTTTCGCGCGCCAGTTTGTTCGAATTGAAATAGTTTGGGATTTTAGGAGTATTTGCGAGCACGATGAACAGCTCTTACCTTTCAAGCCGGAGAAGTTCGCGTCACCAGAGCGCACTGACATCTCAAGTTTTTCAGTGCGTCGGTGACACAACCTAACGCGTGGAGTCTGTAAGTACTGACTTGGCTGTCAGAAAGATGGACTCAGAATGGGTGTAACTCAGTCCAATGCAACGAAGGAGGATGCCAACATCACCGTAACCTCGTGGCCGTACAGGGAGACGGCCGCAGCGTTCATCATCCTCGTGGTTTCCATCATCATTCTGGTCACCATTGTTGGGAACGTTCTGGTCACCGTGGCGGTGCTGACCAGCCGCGCTCTCCGCGCGCCACAGAACCTCTTCCTCGTGTCGCTCGCGTGCGCGGACATCCTCGTGGCCACGCTTGTGATCCCGTTCTCTCTCGCCAACGAAATCATGGGATACTGGTTCTTCGGCAGCACCTGGTGCGCGTTTTACCTGGCTTTGGATGTTCTGTTCTGCACGTCGTCCATCGTGCATCTGTGCGCCATCAGTTTGGATAGGTACTGGTCCGTCACCAAAGCGGTGAGCTACAACTTGAAACGAACCCCGAAGCGCATCAAGTCCATGATCGCAATGGTGTGGGTCATCTCAGCCGTCATCTCATTCCCACCTCTCATCATGACCAAGCACAACGAGAAGGAGTGTTTACTAAACGACGAGACTTGGTACATCCTCTCCTCATGCATGGTATCGTTTTTTGCGCCGGGGTTAATCATGATCACGGTGTACTGCAAGATCTACCGCGTCGCCAAGCAGCGCTCGTCCACAGTGTTCGTGGCCAAGAACGGGCTGGAGAGGCAGCCTTCCCAGTCCGAGACTTGCTTTGTGAGGAAAGATAAGTTTGAGAAGGAGTCCCCGAGCAGCAACAGCTCGGAAAGCAACCAGAGACAGGAGGAGCTGGATGATATCGACCTGGAGGAGAGCGCGACGTCCGACAACAAATTTAAGAGCTCGCGTTTCTCCAAGCGCAGGCGGGTGGACGGCGCGCGCTGCTGCCCTCAGAGGACCTGCCGGATCTCCTGGGTTTCCAGTCAGGAGCAGAGCAGCAAACAGCTCGCGGTGGCGTCGAAAACCAAAGTGGCTCAGATGCGGGAGAAACGTTTCACCTTCGTTCTGGCTGTGGTCATGGGGGTGTTTGTCCTCTGCTGGTTCCCTTTTTTCTTCACCTACAGTCTCCATGCCATCTGCGGGCAGAGATGCGAGCCGCCCGAGGCGATTTTCAAGCTCTTCTTTTGGATTGGTTACTGCAACAGCTCAGTGAATCCCATCATTTACACGATTTTCAACAGGGACTTCAGAAAGGCTTTTAAGAAAATCGTTTGTTTGACTGCGCAGCGCACCTGAGAGACTCGTATTTGGACACGTTAGTCACGATTAAAATGCATGAATGTCATCAGAAATCAAACCAAGTGGAATCTGCATGGCCTAATTATAACTTGTTTCTTCAACCATTGGGACTCGCATTATAACATTTTTCATGTCCAAATTTATTTTTTCTACCTTACAAAAGCCTTTTAATGCAACATATAAATATATAATGTTTACATAATACTACATAAAAAAACAATAACAAATTTAAAACTATAATGAGCTAACAAAGTCAAATAAACAGACCATTTCCAGGTATTTATTATTTGAATTTATGATCAATTTTCACAAACCATCAGTGAGACATATTTACTCAAAATGTTTAAAAACTAATTTCCACCACAAAATGCTATATAAAATTAATAGAATACTGCTGTGATGCATATGCTCACTGTTAAAGGAGACGTTAAAATAGTGTAAAAGTGTGTTTTAAGGGAGTTTATTATCTAAAAACATGTTAGTCTTTTAATGAACTGCACTGAATATAAATGATAGGATTTACTTTGAAACGATTTCTGTTCAGAAATGGCAAGTAATACATTGACAGAAATGTGACATTAAGACTTCCCAGTATTTTCTTGTAAAACATACTTAAATAATCGTTGTTTTATTAAATTTGTATTATATATATATATATATATATATATATATATATATATATATATATATATATATATATATTTATTAAATGCCATCTGGTATGATTTAGTTTCTAATCCAATGACATTCAGACATTTTAAAATGTAAAATGTAACTCTAGTGTTGGTGCCTCTGATGTACATATTGTTTGCATATATTAAATGAGGAATATTTGACTTACGTCACCACAATATTAACACTCCCTGTAAATACATGTAATGTATAAATGTAAACAATGAAATTAAATATTGTACTGTATATTTTCCATACAACTTACACTGTACATATGCAGAGTATAAACACCAAATGACAGAATTCTAGTTCTTGGGAATCATGCTGGAGCAGTGTTTATTCAATGGTAGTATCTGATAATTAACTCATTAGTAAAAAGTGGAAAGAATGTTACTTTATCTGTGGAATTGTTTCTGTTTAGGATATGAGGTGATTGTAATATAACCCCTATTTAGAAAATATTGTTGTTAAAGAGACCAGGGCTAGTTGTCAGAAGGGCTATATCTCACTATCTGTGATGTTTTGTGCCAAAAGTCTGATCATACTTTGTATGTTGATTCTAAACATCTGCCTTAAATTAGTATACATTTAAATTTAACAAAACCAGGTGTGAATTGTGAAGTCAAGGGTTGGAGGTTGGGGCAAGTTGTCACAATCTCTGCTGCCCAAAATTATATAATTTTGTATATTACCTAGCACATTTTGCTTTTTCGTGAATTGTTTACTGTTTACATTAGGCTGAAAAGCCTTAACAAGCTATTTAATGGTGTGACCACTTCAGCATATTGTTATAAAAGGTCATCTTTTTTCCTGGGAAATAATGGTGCAAATGTTCAGGAGCTTTAGTAATCCACACTTTAAGGTTTGTGCCTATATCGACTTAAAACCGAAAAAAAAAACACTTATTAAAGTATACAGAAATATAACTAACCCCCGGTCTCTTCAATCTGTGGGAAAAAAAAACAGCTTTTGGAAGGGCTCGAGGGTCTCAGCGTCTGATCCTCTATGTGCTGGAAAAAAAAAAAAAAAAAAAAAAGCTCAATCACCTTTGCCATAACTCTATTAAAAGCTCTTATTGAAACCTACATGACTTGGTGACACACACAGACACAAACAGAAGGCCGGTTATCTCAAGAATGATAAAGCTAAAATAAGACATAATATCTGATTCATGCACCCTGCAATCCATCATATTTTGTATCTTAATCTAAAGTCAGACAGAATATTCCTGCATTCAGGCAGGAGCGGCTGCATAAGAGGTTTTATCTTAAAAACGCTGTTGAAAAAGAGACGCAATATACTGCTTTCCTGAATCCACTGTTATCACGATCTAAAGCCCTTCACAAACAAAACAGCATGGTACATGCTGCCTAGAAAAGGTTAAAGAAAAATCTAAACTTCCTCTTGAAAACAAAACAACACTGTGCTATAAATGTAGATCTATGTGAAAGTTCATGTTTAAACTGCATTAATGCAATGCACAGCTCACATCAGCTCCATCAAGCAGAATGTAATGCTTGGATTATGAACCAGTCCAGCAGGGCCTCGAACTGAGAGGTCTGCAGCTGCCTGACAGCTAAATATAAGAATTTATAAGAAAAAAAAATGATATTGATCTGTGTCATCGCTGTCACACTTGCAATTTATTAAACAAGTGGTGTGTTTATTTTTGTAATTGTGACTTTATTTCTCGATTATTTCATTTCTCTTCATTTGGAAATTACAGACCTACATTAATTTTAGTTTTTTTTCCAGCCACTTGACAAGTTGCATTTGCAAAATATAAAATATGGAATCACAAGAAGCTGAAATTAAAATGCATAGGATTGGTAAAAATATACAAGCCAGTCAAAAGTTTGGAATAATTCAGATTTTTTTATTTTTTTCAAGTTTATTTGATCAGAAATATAGTAAGAATAGTAATATTGTGAAATATTATTACAATTTAGGGTAACAGTTTTCAATTTGATATATTTTAAAATGTAATTTATTCCTGCAATGCTAAACTGAATCTTCAGCGGACATTAGAGTTTTTAATGTCACATGATCATTCTGATGTAGATTTGGTGCTCAGGTATTATTTATTTTTGGTGCTCAATTATTAATAATTGTTTTAAACTGTAATGATATTTCACAATGTTACTGTTTCTACTGCATTTTTGATCAAATAAATGCAGCCTTAGTGAGTATAACAGACTATTTCAATAGACTTTCTGCACAGGGGTGTCATGTGTGACAGATGTCCAGCTATAATGGCAGTGTGAAGCAAAAAGGAGCAGTTCCCTGCAGGTGAGGTGAGGCAGCCAGGCTTCATCCACACATCACGTTTGCGCTCTCAAACACACATTCTACCCACTCAAGCCTCAGAAATGGGGGAAGCCAGAATCTGTTTTGTCACACCAGTCTCACTAACAGGTGGACTGCAGCTTTTCAAATGAGATTCTCTAAATGATTGAATCTCGTGAAAAGTGTCGGATTTGCTGCGGCGACATTCAGATGGTAGCGTCAGAATTTGGCGTAAAGAACATGAAAGCATGGATCCATCCTGCCTTGTCTCAACGGTTCAGGCTGGTGGTGGTGGTGTAATGGTGTGGGGGATATTTTCTTGGTACACTTTGGGCCCCTTAGTACCAATTGAGCATCGTTTAAATGCCACAGCTTACCCGAGTATTGTTGCTGACCATGTCCATCCCTTTATGACTACAGTGTACCCATCTTATGATGGCTACTTCCAGCAGAATAATGCGCCATGTTACAAAGTTCAAATCATCTCAGACTGGTTTCTTGAACATGACAATGAGTTCACTTTACTCAAATGGCCTCCACAGCCACCAGATCTCAATCCAATAGAGCACCTTTGGGATGTGGTGGAACAGGAGATTCGCATCATGGATGTGCAGCCGACAAATCTGCAGCAACTGCGTGATGCTATCATATTAATATGGACCAAAATCTGTGTGAATCTATGCCACATTAAGGCAGTTCTGAAGGCAAAAGGGGGTCCAACCCGGTACTAGCAAGGTGTACCTAATAAAGTGGCCAGTGAGTGTATATATGTATACAGACATACACACACAAGATTTTTTAATTAATGACAGATTATCTGTGTATATACAATTTAATAAAATGGTACATTTTTAATGAGCCAAAAAAAAAAAAAAATCCAGATGTTATACAGTATGTTAATAATAATAATAAGGAATTGATAATATAAAAATTAATAAAATATTAATAAAACAGAAAATATTAATGTAATGAAATTGAAAATAAAAATAAAAAGGCCATCAATAAAATAAAAATGTCTTCATGAGTTTCACCTTACCATTAAAGGATGGATAAATACATCTAATGAAGACAAATATACATAAAAACGCAAGAAATGTATGAATGCACAAATGAATGAACGAACAAATAACATCAAGATAAATAAACAACAGACAAACAAACATAAATAATTTAAATCATAAAACTGTGAATGCAACATCAGATTCACCCAAACTGTCAGGGTTGTGGGGAGAAGGGATGAGGCGAGGACTCGGTACTGCAGAGAATGGGCTTTTATTAATAATAAAAATAAACAAAACCAACCAAAACTACCCCGTAGGGGAAAAACAGGACAGCTGGCAGGCTTGGCAAGGCAGGATCAGCACACGACAGGGGAACAAACGACAATGAACTGGCCCAGGACTGAAAACACAAGGATATTATAAAAGGGAGCAAATGAGGGTAATGAGGTAACAGGTGGGGCAAATTAACCAATAATCAGGAAACAAGGTGGGTGGGGTCAAGTCAATTGACGAGAGCACATGGCACATAGAACTAAACAAGACCAGCCATGTGCTCAAACAAAACAAAAACAAGCACATGGCCAGCAAAACAAATCACCTAGCCATGTGCAAAACAGGACACGAACACACAGCTAATGCGAAGACTCATAAGCCACGTGTTCACAAAAAACAAACATGAAAGCACCCAGCCAGTGAAAAAACACCAGCTGCGTGCAACACGGAGCAAAACAAAATGAGAAAGCACGCGGCCGAAACCGAACAATGAGGACACCAAAAACAAGACAGGAACATGACAAAAGACAAGACTAGTACAAACCTGAGAACACAAGACAGACAGGGGTCAAAACACAGAGACAAGGAAGGGTTGGAGGGAGGGAGGGAAGCCAAGCCAGTGCCAGTAACTAAGCCCAGGAAGTCTTTAGGATGGTCCAGGGTGGGATGGGAGGGTTGAGCCAGGGAGGCTCCAACAGTTCTGGAGACCTGGCTGAGGGCCAGGGTGGAGCTGGATGGACAGACCAATGGGACTCCAGCCGTTCAGGAGTCCTGGCTGAGGGCCAGGGTGGAGCTGGAGGGACGGACCAGGCGGGCTCTTGTGCCTCTGGAACCCCGGCAGGAGGCCAGAGCGGGACCAGCAGCTTGGTAGGCAGCAAGGGTGGGCCCAGTAGGACAGGAAGCAAGGGTGGAGCAAGGAGCTTGGGCGGTGCCGGCAGGGCAAGGAGCTTGAGCGCAGATGGCAGAGCTTGGGTGGCGCCGGCATCAGGGCAAGGAGCTTGGGCGGAGCCGGCATCGGGGCAAGGAGCTTGGGCGGAGCCGGCATCGGGGCAAGGAGCTTGGGCGGAGCCGGCATCGGGGCAAGGAGCTTGGGTGGAGGCGGCATCAGGACAAGGAGCTTGGGCGGAGCCGGCATCAGGGCAAGGAGCTTGGGTGGAGCCGGCAGGGCAAGGTACCTGGGAGGCTCAGAGCTGGCCTCCTGGCCAGCAGAGGGCTCTGGAATGGCCTCCAGGCCTTGAGGGGTGGAAGAAGCCTTCCTCCTCCTCCTCCGACGAGAGTGAGGGTCAAGACAATTGACGAGAGCACATGGCACATAGAACTAAACAAGACCAGCCATGTGCTCAAACAAAACAAAAACAAGCACATGGCCAGCAAAACAAATCACTAGCCATGTGCAAAACAGGACACGAACACGCAGCTAATGAGAAGACTCATAAGCCGCGTTTTCACAAAAAACAAACATGAAAGCACGCAGCCAGTGAAAAAACACCAGCTGCGTGCAACGCGGAGCAAAACAAAACGAGAAAGCAAACACACACACAGAGAGGACAGAGGAGCGCACGGCCCGAGCGAACTCGAAATCGTACGCTCCCCAGCAAGAACAAACCTGGAGCGTGAGTGTCCGAACCCCGACACGAAACCAGAACAGAGTCTGAACAAGACAGGAGTGCCGGGATCCGAACACCACGCCCCAACATGAAACATAGCACGCAGACAAGAGAGCGCGCAGCTCGAGCACACTCGAAGCCGCGCGCTCACCAGAAAACAAGACAAGGGAGTGTCAGGGCTCCGTCACAAAACCATGAATAAACTAGACAGTGACAGAACCCTGACACAAACACTAATGAATTAATCAGTAAGCAAAGAAAGAAAGAAAGAAAGAAAGAAAGAAAGAAAGAAAGAAAGAAAGAAAGAAAGAAAGAAAGAAAGAAAGAAAGAAAGAAAGAAAGAAAGAGAAAGAAAGAAAAATTAAAAAAAAAAAAAGTCTTAATTTTTCCTACAGAAAAATAAAATTTATTTTAATCAAACACTATTGGATTAATACGCAAGTAAATAAATAAACAAATCAAAAATCACACCGAATATTACGATTCGCTCATTTCCCATGATCAGCAAATCACAAATAGAAGCCACAGCATGGTGTCTGGAAGTCATCTGGTGAAGTACAGGACTGGAAACAGAGTTCAGAGGTTAAGGCAGAGACTAATGAGGACTATTGTCTGAGACCTGGTAGCGGGCTCACAATAAATGCTCTATTTTTATCTGTTGTGGAATTTGTCTAATGTCCTTCTTCAGGGGATGGATCTGGCCCAGATCCAGCCGTGCTGGGCTAGAAATTGCACACACCACAGAGTTCAATGCATGAGAAAAACAGGACCTCCGAATGCCTCTGGTTTCTTTGTGCACCCTAATGATTCCGATCTGATTGTCTCTGAAATGCAGCCAGAATTCAACATCATTTCCTGCATCTGTGTAACACTGTGGAGGAGTTTGTGTACTGGTAATTATCACAATTTCATGAAATGTTGCTAATATTTACAGACTGCTATAAGTTTGATTTCATTGACATTGAATGCCATTCGTTCTCAACCAGTCAAAAATATGTTATTAGTTTTAGTGTGAAAAGTAATAACTAATAAATTAAGGTAATTTTGAATTATTCATTATTCTGACATTTTTCAATTACAGGTTATCAACTTGTAATTAAAAGCTTGCAATTCTGACTTTTTTCTAGGAATTCTGACATTTTTTCATGATATTCTGTTTACTTCTTGCAATTCTGTTATCACTATACAATAAAAAAAAAAAAGGAAGCTGTGTCTTTTATCTCACAATTCTGTTTTTCCCCACAATTGTTTTTTTCTCAGAAATCTGACCTTTTTTTTTTTTTCAAATTTACAAAATTCTGTTTACTTCTTGCAATTCTGTTCTAATTCTGCTACAGAATTTAAAAAAAAATCTGAAATTTACAAAAAAGTTCTCATAGTCAAGTTCTTTTTTATCTCATAATTCTGAGTTTTTTTTCCACAGTCGCCAGTTTAAATCTCAATTCAACTTGTCTTCTCAGAAACTGTGAGTTAACATCTCAGAATGAATTGTGAAATATAAACTAGGAATTGCAAGAAAAAAAATTGTTAAAAGTCACACTTAAATACTTTATATTCAGTGGTGAAAGTAAGCTTCCATAACTAATTGAGCTTCAAAAAAACCATATTATGTAGATGGAATGATGAATAAAACAGCTCATTAATCAACACTTGACTTACAAAGCTCTCAAAGGATGCTAGAAACTAATTAAAGACTGCGTAGATCTTGGAAGATGCTTTATGGAATTATGGTCAAAAATTCTTTGACACAAAGAGTCACGTGTCGGATTGCCAAAATGACACGCAAGACAGTAGAACGTGCTTCCAGCTTGGGAAGAATATACAAATTCACACAGACAGCTCAGAATCTTACGCTGAAGTCCCTAATGAAGTCCTCTCATGCAATCTGCTTTTGCGTCATGCCAGCTCTACGGTTTTCGATACTGCCAAATGCACGGCTAGCGCCAAAGTCCCCCGCCAGATCTCGTCTCCCAGCTCAATTATCTTTCTAATCAGCTGCTTCATTGCCTTGAAAAGAGATACAACACTTTCAATTAGGTTTTGTGATTTAGCTTTGTTCTCTTATATGGAGAGCAATCATCCAGTGCATGTTCACATTGTTCGTGTCTCGTGGGCTTTTTCTCAATCTCTCCCAAAACCCATTGAGCTTTTGGCCTCTGCCGGCGTGATTCATTTCACTTTCTCAAGAGCCTCGGTCTTAAAAGTCATTCTCATATCGGCTGTAAACAATGAGAGAGGGAATTAGGACCAGTTGCGTTCACCCTTAACCTGTCTGTCCTTCTCTATCGCTCTCACACAACTAATGTGAGATCCAGACGCAAGAGGAAAAGGAGTAAAACAATTTTAGACACCAATAATAAAGAACTACCGTAAACAAAGGAAAGACGCACACTTGTTTGTATAGAGAAAAAGACCATCAAGATAGAAATGCTGAAGAGGGATCGCTGGGGAATTCAGTTGGCACAGGAAGATCAACTTTAACAACAGGAAGTGCTTGAAGCAGCAGTAGGTGTGGGCGGTATGACACAAATATACTGTATGAGTCACTGCAGATCATGGTAACAATCTAAACTTGATTTAAAGGGGAAAGGGAAGGGGTGTGTGGCCAAGTATGCTGACCCATAATCTGAATTTGTGCTCTGCATTTAATCCATCCAAGTGCACACACACAGCAGTGAACATACACCCGGAGCAGTGGGCAGCCAATGATGCGGCGCCCGGGGAGCAGTTTGGGGTTCAGTGCCTTGCTCAAGGGTCTCACCTCAGTCGTGGTATTGAGGGTGGAGAGAGTGTTGGTTATTCACTCCCCCCATCTACAATCCCTGCTACCAATAAATGAATATGCACTGCTAATAGATAATAACAGATGTCTAAATATGAAAGAAGATACCAAATAAATTGTAGAAACAAATAAACAGAGTGAACACAGAATGGCAAAATGCAATGCTGTTGAGCTGAATGTAGCAATGGAAGAGATTTATATGGTAATATTGCTTATGGAAACCAATTAATGGCTCTGGTGGAATTAACGATAAATAACTGCTTATTTATCTCTGAACAAATAATATAGATAATATAGATATTATTTGTAATGCTGACCCCAAGTAAATGTTATCTAAACAGGTTAGAAAAACATAGGCTGCATGTATAAACTAAGCCAAGGTCTTTAGGAAAGAGATTTGGTAAGTTTATAATTACATTCCACAGGCAGGTGATCAGTCCGGCGGTAGAGACGTCTTCCACTGGTGATGCAGACTTCATGCAGTGGGGAGGGTAGCCGTCGATGGCGCTGACCTGGAGGATGCTGAACTTCTGTTGTGCCACAGGGGGGTCCTTAGAGCATGGACCGGGCAGCTGGGTCAGATGGGTCTTCACAGGGTCCTTTGCAGCCTGGCTGCATCGTTGAGGAGCCGTGTGTTTCAGGCAGTGTCTGCCACTGCGGAGGTCCTTTGCGGACTGGGCTGCACTGCTTTCGGAGCAGCAAGAGTCAGACTGCAACTGAAGGGCAGCCAAATGTGATAAGGAAGGTTTACGCAGGAGCTGAGTTGAACCTTAGCTGTCTTGAAGTCTCTTTCCTCGTCAGGCCAGAAACTCAGAACAGTGTGTCTGTTATTGCCTCCTTCCACACAGGTCGGAAACACAGAATGGGTATCAGTTACAGTCTCTCTGGACAAAAGACTCAGAACCGGAGAGTGTTCCTGTTGCTATCTTCCCGGTAACAGGACTCAGACTCAGAACAGGGAGTGTCTGTTGGAGGGATACAGGAATCTGGCGCCTCTCCATTCCAGGAATGTGATTGGCCACTTGTGTCCGAGGTGGCCATGGTGTTGCCCGTCCTAGTGTGGAACTCATTTGCATATAGTGTAGTACAAAGTTAAACAGTGTCTTTAACATTTCACCCATTACATATTTCTTTATCAAACCTCTTTCAAACTATTATCAGCATCATGTGGAACAAAAAGTTCAAACATGATAGGAAACTGTTGAACGATCAGTTATTCATACCATAATATGTTAATAGCCCTGCTTCTGTGAACTCTTGTGTTAACAGTCAAGTTTCATCCATTCTTTCATCCCAACATACCCACCAACCCAGTCCCCCCCCCAGCGACACAGTCTTGCCTAGGCACTGGTTGTGGGTGCAGAAGGTCTGTCCTGCTAGAGGTGTCTGACAGTTGTCTTGGCATCTTATCTGATGGTTCTGAACAATTGTTTATGTTCCTCCACCAAGATTCAAATCGCAGTGGGGCACATCTCCCTCCACACCGGCAGTTAGAGAGGGGCCCTGCCATAAACTGGTCCTTGGAATGCCATTTTGACTGTTGTTCACTACAACCAAAAGGAACCAAACACTGATTTTCAATGTAGCCTATTGTGTCTTTTATGCTCCACAGAATGACGAAAGTAATACGGGTTTGAAATGACATCAGGTTTGTAAATAAATGACAGAAATTTAATTTTTGGATTAGCTATTCCTTTCATTTCTGAAAATACCCTGAAAAAATTGTGTAGGATTTACAGTTCTCTCTACAGTAAATTTCACAATTACACAGCAAGTAACATACCGAAATAAAACCCTCCTGCTGTATTCAAAAACTGGGTACAGCTGCAATTTACCAAAAATCAACACCATGAAACCTATAAGGATTAGTTCACTTTAAAAAAAAACTTTTGCTGATAATTTACTCACCCCCATGTCATCCAAGATGTCCATGTCTTTCTTTCTTCAGTCGAAAAGAAATTAAGGTTTTTGATGAAAACATTTCTCCATATAATGAACTTCAATGGGACCCAAACGGTTCAAGGTCAAAATGACAGTTTCAGTGCAGCTGCGCGTTCATGACGTCACGTAATACGCAATTACGTGGAAAAGGTCACGGTTGAGGTAGGCGGAAGTACCGAGTCAGTAGGCTTTTTAATATTAAAACACCCAGGATACGCACACGAAATGGGCATTTTAAACGATAAACTGACACAAAGACATTTGAATGTGTATATGGTCCTCCTTCTGCACATTTGTAAACACTGACTCGGTACTTCCGCCTAGCTCAACCGTGACCTTTTCCACGTAATTGCGTATTACGTGACGTCATGAACGCGCATCACAGAACAGAGCAAGGCGAGCATTTGTGCTTATAAAACTTAAACTTTATTTATTTTTTAAATGACCGATCGTTTCGCTAGATAACACCCTTATTCATCGTCTGGTATCATTTAAAGGTGCCATAGAATGAAAAACTGTCTTTACCCTGGCATATTTAAATAATAACAGTTCTGTACATGGAAATGACATACAGTGACCCTCAAACACCATAGTTTCCTCCTTCATATGTAAATCTCGTGATTAAAAAAGAGCACTGAAAAACAGGCGAATCAGAACATAACACCGACTGTGACGCAACAGTCGGGATCACTACGCCCCCAACATTTGCATAAACCCGCCCTTGTTCTAAGCCGGCCGAACCATCAGAAGCTCTGCAGGTATTGTAAATAAACAAGCGCGGACAACAGCGAAAATAACACAATAAATGTTATGTTCCAGGCCGTGCAGGGGGAGTGAAGTGCAGGGATGGGTTGGTGTCTGTATTCAGAAAGGCACAGAAAGCAAATAACGCGAGCCACTAAAGGGACATGGTTAGCTCCTTGCTAGCAGTAGCCTGTTACAGTACATAAGATTTCACTCTCAGTAAGGAGAGATGAGGATGATGGCGAATGACTTACAGATCCTGAGCACCACTGACAAGCATCTGATCTTGTGAAATGTGTGGTAAGTACTGTTGCTCCATAATGTAAACATAGTTTGTGTGATCGCGTCTCTTGAAAGTGAACTATAACGCGATCGATGGATCGTTCAAAAGCAGTTTCAATGCCTCGCATATTAATAACGGCTCCCTGATGCCCGCATTTTATATACAGTATAATTACCCGGCGATATAACTGCGAGAGAAAGTATTTAAATATATATTTTCCTCCCTGTGCTTCCTTCTTGCTGATGAGGCGTACTGTGAAACAGCCAATCAGAGCAGAGCTCATTATTATTCATGACGCTGCCAAATAAGCCAATAACAGACCGTTTCATTCTAGGGAGAAATCCTAGGGTTGTAAATGGACATGTAAAATCGTTTCTGGAGATTTTTTGCCCTTACCTAAGCCACATACCTTCTGTGTAGATATCAGAGAACAATTTAAAAATACTGTATCAATGCATTCTATGGCACCTTTAAAGCCCTTTGAAGCTGCACTGAAACTGTCATTTGAACCTTGAACTGTTTGGGTCCCATTGAAGTTCATTATATGGAGAAATGTTTTCATCAAAAACCTTAATTTCTTTTCGACTGAAGAAAGACATGGACATCTTGGATGACATGGGGGTGAGTAAATTATCAGCAAAAGTTTTTTTAAAAGTGAACTAATCCTTTAAGAGGCATGTAAAAACAGAAAACCTCTACTGTATGTCAAAAATGTATGAGAAATCCCCTTATATTGTTTGTTGTATTTCTTCTGTTGCATTAGGGAGTCTCACTTTCAAGTAAACTTTGAGTCTAAAATAAGTCTTAAATCAATGGAGAAGTCAATATGACCCCAACACAGAAGTCCTAACAATTTTTGTACAGCCTTTTCAAAACACACCTAGCCTATGTGTTGAAACTTTGCATGCACATTTATGACACTAAAGGAGAAATATTCACCAAATTTCAAGGAATAGACCAAATAATTTAACCAGTATTTTAAGCAGTTTGAAAACCGAGTGCAAGTCAAACTGAGTCCAAAAACAACGGTAGGGTTAAACATCAAAATTGAAAAAAAGGCTAAAATAGTATTTTCTTGTCAAATTCAGTGGCCTTCAAAATAATGTCACACTTTGTGTATGAATGTCATTGCATTAGATCAAATACAAAGCAAAGAAAGTGGCATTTAAAAAAAGAAAGATTTTCAAAGCCCCCAAAATAAATAAAAAAAACACAGAAACAATGCAGAACATTTACATTTATTCATTTAGCAGACGCTTTTATCCAAAGCAATACAAGTGATTAATCTCAAGAAGACAATAATACGAGTAATGCTAGCAATACAAAGTTATCAAAAACATCGTCCAAAAAAAGTGAAGTTGAGGAAGAGGAAAGCTTTGTTTTGCAGATGCAACTTGCTTTTAAATTTGGTTTTCTAATGCACTGACATTCACAACCTTAATTTATCCCACTACTAATGCATTACTTTCCATAAAAAGCCATAAGTGTGACATAATCAGTGTAACCCAATACTTGTGAAAGTCAGATACTGCTGCACACAGGACCATCAGACTCCACAACACTGATGAATTAACAACTGACTTTTGGAATCAATTTATTGAATTGTTTCGGTTCCCAAAACACGGTTTCTGCCCAACTCAAGGCCAACTTTTCAAAATCTTTCACAGAAGAAAAAAAAAAAAAAAACTCAGTCTAGCCATCAGGGAAGAAAATAACATCCAGACATTTTGTTTCACAAATAAAGAAATTAACTTCTGTTCATAGATTTTTTTTTTTTTCAAAATGATTCATAACACTTTCCTGCAAGTCAGACATCCAGGTTTGAAAACATTATAAAGTGGATGGTTCTGCTATTTTTTACTTTTTTTTTTATTATGTGTATGCTGTCATCTTTAAAAGCAATAAGTATGATGCCATGACTTTACAGCACCTTTTACCATGATCATACTCACAGTATAGCACAGTCTCTCACATTACTGCTGGTTTAGATGACTAGCCATACAACTCTTCCTCTGATTGGGCCAGCTGGTTTTGTTTGGTGGTCTGATGGGTAACAGATGGAGCTAAACCTGTCCAGAACTACAGGCAGCTCTCAAGCACATCTCCAACACAGATCTCCAGTCAAGTGCCTGCAACTTCTGCTCAGTTTCCTGCAGAAATAAAGCATCTGCTTTGACAAAAAAGTAGTCTTAGAACCATGTGTTTCTCTATGTGGAATTTAAAAAGAAATGTTTAAAAAAAAGATTCCTAAGCCATAAAATACAAGACAGAAAATAAAACTTCATAAGGACAAACTATTTATCTAAAAAAGCACCAGAAATCAGAAAAAATGCCTATATATATTATACAGTATTTTTCAAAAGTTTAAAAAAACATTTTGAATGAAATTAATATTTTATTAAATCCATTAAATTAATCAAAAGTGGCAGTAAATACATTTTTAATATTACAAAAGATATATATATATATATATATATATATATATATATATATATATATATATATATATATATATATATATATATATTAAGCAGCAAAACTGATTTTAACATGGATAATAATCAGAAATGTTTCTTAAGGAGCAAATCAGTATATTAGGATGATTTCTGAAGGATCATGTGACACTGAAGACTGGAGCAATGATGCTGAAAATTCAGCTTTGATCACAGGAATAAATTATATTTTAAAACATGTTCAAATTGCTAACAGACGTTTTGAATCGTAATATGTAACAAATATTACATTTTTACTGTGTTTTTCATCAAATAAATGCAGCCTTGGTGAGCATAAGAGACTTTAAAAACATTAAAATTATCATAACGACACCAAACTTTTGAACATAAGTCCATTTTATTATTATTTTATTATTATTATTATTATTATTATTATTATTATTATTATTATTATGTTCTTTCTTTTTTTTTTTTTGCAAATTAGTTTGATTTTAAAAATTTAACTAAAACACAAACTGGGGCAATTTTATGCTTACATCAATGCATAGCAGCACCAGAGCTTATCACAGCTATAGTAAAAAGTTTATTCACTATTATCATAATTTCTCCTGCATAGAAAATGAATAAGACATCTGGAACGCAGCTCTTTTCTGTGTGAAAAGGGATGCACAATAGCTGACTCAGTGTTTTTGTGCATGGAAAAGCATGTTTCCAAAATAAACAAAGCAGTCCCTGGAATTCTTTCTGTGTGCCCGTATAATTCTTGATTGTGTTTGTTTATGTATGAACATGTAAATCTGTGTGAAGGGACAGTGATTCATCAATCTGGCAGCGCTGTGAGTTTTGTGAGTGGGCATCATGGCGGTGCCCACAGAGAACTGAGGGACGTCAGGATGTTTGAACACTGGAAAAATAAACATGCACAAATATGCACGCTCACAACATGAACATGCAGAAAGACTTTCAATATTTCATGCCATTTATTTGGTAAGTAGCACAGCAACAAGTGGGATAATGCACAGTTAGCACATTGATTTCACAAAACAAACCCCCTCAAACTTGAAAAAAAAAAAGATTTTTAGTATTTTGACTTGTTTTACAGTAAATAAAATGTACAAAAGCTGTCACTGGTGGTATCCTTAAATCGAGCCTTTTATCATGTCAACAAGCATCTTTGCAAATATGTGCTTATTATTATTTATTTCTTTTTATTTTTTTAAATAGAAAATAAAACTAAGCATTTGGAGATGATTGGAGATTTGCCTGTGAACATTTTGTATGGATATTATACTGTCTAAGCGTTGGGGCAGAGGTCAAAGAAGAACGTTATTACTACATTTCCCAGGCATTTATTATGGAACAATTTTGCAAATCAGCAGAATATAGGCTGTACTAAATGAGGCAGCTGTGGATTTTATGAATAATTCAGCAGCAGATTCAAAGGACCATTATGAAAGGCAATCTTCACCCAGGATAAGAGAGAGGAGCATTTTCTTCTACCCCTGACCAAGTTAACCAGCCAAAGTTAATCTCGCACAGACACTTTCAGAAGATGCAGACACTTATTCACAAACGTATGTAGAAAAACTACAGCAACCATTTTCTCTCGTAGCACAACTACGTATTTTTTTTTCTGCCCCATCACTGATGTCTATAAATATTTTCTTATAAGTAATGTTATAGCATAACTGCTGTATACAGTGTATTTCCTAGACATTTACTGCAATCCAATTTACCAGATCATCATGGTATTACATGGATTTTTAAATTATTCAGCAGCAAAGGTTCAAAAGACCATTTTGAGAGAGGCAGTCAGAGGACATCTTCAAGCTAGGGAGGAAATCAGACGTAATGTTATCGCTTTTCAAAGTACTGAACGAAGTTAACTGCCTTCTTAGAAAAGTTGGACTGTTGAGGAATTTGCATTGTTTTATCTGCTGGATGAGAGTGAAAGAACATTAGTTCTAGCATATTGAGCCAGTCACTCATGTGTGAGCAGCAGATGTAATAGGTAAGGTAATGTAACACTCATGGTAAACAAGGTTAAACAAAGCAACAAATAATGGAAGCAGAGATACCCGTGGCAACGCTCATCACTTTTAAGACCTGACATGTTTAAAAGGTCCCGTCACTTATAGCAGCAGAATTGCAATAATATTTTTATATGACGCTATAGTTCTCTACAGTTGGATTGGATAAGATAAAATTAAATTAAATTAAACCAGCAATTCTTTAATTGGGGAAAATAAAAAATAAACATGGTGAGCTATTAAAGGACAGATGATTTTAGCATTATAGGCCATTTGTTGTGGTTAATCGTACAAAAAAAGCTCTACTTTGTATTAAAAAATGCATTTTAGTTAAAAAAAATTAATTCCTCAAATCACCAGATTGATCTGTGCAGCATGGGTTATTTAAGAAGAAAAAAAAAAAAAAAAAAAAAAAAAAAGTTAAAAATATATGAAATTCCTTAAATCATCAGACTCATCTGTGCAACAGTTACTTTAGTATCATTTAGATATTACAGGTTTTATTAATATTTTAAATTTGATTTAAAAAAAAAAATCTGTTTTCATTTAGTGTAAAGTTTGAATGATTGTTATTTTTATTAGTTTTTTTTATTATTGTTGAATGGTATAATTTTAGATAACTATAATTATAATAATAATAATAATAATAATAATAATAATAATAATAATAATAATAATAACAATAACAACAACAACAACAACAACAACAACGTCTCGGTTACGTATGCAACCCTCGTTCCCTGAAGGCGTATGCATATGGAAGATTAGACGTGATTGTAGCCTCTTGGACAATGGCAGAACATCTGGACTTCACACATATGGGATCCAATTAGGTCTCACATATGCCGAGGGAATGGAGGAGCTCGACAGGGTCTACAGTACAGACTCTCTGGAGCAGTTTTAGCAAGCCGGCCCAAACACTGAGAGGCTCCGGTTTTCTATCCATTTGAGGTGAGAACATAGGAGGCAAACGGTTCCACACGAAGGTAATAGAACCTAGCGAATGTGTTAGGGGTCGCCCAGACCGCAGCACATTCCATCAAGAGGGATCCCCTACCCTCTCTTGATGGAATGCCAATGCAAGCAGGAGCAGAGTCTTCATTGAAAGAAACTTCAGCTCAACTGTCTGCAAAGGCTCAAATGGGCCCTGCTGTAGTGCTCTGAGCACTAGAGACAGGTCCCAAGAGGGTATAGAGGGGGGCCGTGGAGGATTTATCCTTCTTGCCCCCCTAAGGAACCTGATGACCAAGTCATGCTTACCCACCGACTTCCCTTCCACGGGGTCGTGGTTGGCAGCAATCGCAGTCATATAGACTTTAAGGGTGGAGGGAGACAGCCTTCGCTCCAACCCCTGCTGCAAAAAGGACAGAATGGGAGGACGCCGGGTGAACTGAATCGCATAGCTGAGTCTGATGGTCTGACGGAGCCAACGAGATGGACTGGGAAGTGCTAGCCAGGCTCCCAGAAACCATACAAGTGGCACCAGCAGAACCACCGATGTACCCGCGGTGGGGCAGCGAGGGGGAACGCAGGGACCCTGCTCGGGCATCTCCTTGCCGGTCCGAAGCGGGGTCAGCATGTGTGCAACACCAACCTGCGTTCTGGCAGAGGGTGCGTGAGTAGTACGATTGACCGCACTCTCGAACCGCCCACAGCTGCTCACTGGCGAGAGAGGAGGGTGAGTGTGAATCAAGACTGGCTCGTCCACAACTCCCCGTCCCCTCTGGGGACCCAGAGATAGAGGAAACTGCTCTTTTGTCAAGATTTTGGGTACCACTGACCGTGAGGCCAGGGGGGAAAATAAACAAAAGATTCTCCGCCCAGCCCTCCTCCGGGGGAGGGAGTGGTGCATTCACCATCTCCCGAAGAGCGTCGTCCTCCACCTCCGGGTCGCACATCTCAGGGCCTCTTGCGCTTTCACTTGCCATGAGGTTTGGCGGGGGCCTGGACGGGCGGGGTGGCTGCCCTGCGATTGGCTCCACGCCGTTGCTTTGCTGGATGCTGCTGCGTTTGTTGCGCGGGAGTGTGGGCGGCACCCAGCGGCTGGGTGGAGGCAGCAGCTGCATGCCGGGGCAGGATGTGCCTGATGGCCTCAGTCTGCTTCTGTGCAGCGGAGAACTGCTGGGCGAAGTTCTCCACTGCGTCGCCGAAAAGGCCGGTCTGGGACACAGGGGCATTCAAGAACCGCATCTTGTCAGACACCCTCATGTCAGCCAGAGATGGCGTTCCTGGACCACCGTAGTGGACATCGCACAGCCCAGAGTCCGCACAGTGACCTTCGTCGCTCGTAGCGCGAGGTCAGTAGTGGTACGAAGCTCTCAGAGAACTTCTGGGTCATGCCCACCCTCGTGCAGATCCTTCAGTGCCTTGGCCTGATGAACGTTCAACAACGCCATAGCGTGTAAGGCGGAAGCAGCTTCACCACAGGCCGCACAAGCACTGCCGGTCAGTGCCGACGAGTACCTACAGGCCCGGGAGGGGAGCGACGCATTTCCACGCCAGGTGGCAGCGGTATTTGGACAATTGCATTTCAACCGACCACTCCACCGGTGGGATCCCCGTATACCCTCGCGCTGCCCCACCGTCGAGGGTGGTGAGGGAGGACGAGCCACCGGATCGGTTTCAGGCAGTGAAAGGTGCTGTCCATGATCCAGTGAGCTCATCATGCACCTCCGGGAAGAAAGGTACCGGGGTGGGGCCCTAAGAACCAGCACGAGTCACCCCGAGAATCTAGGCAGTCACGGGCACCCCGCCCCTTTGCAGGAAACGGAGTCTGGTCCGCAACGGTCATTTTCCCGCAATGGGAGCATGACTCGTCCACGAAAGCCGCCTCAGCGTGATTAACACCCAGACACGAGAGGCAGCAATCACGACCATCACCCGCCGCCAGGTAACGACCGCATCCAGAAACGCATGGATGGAAGGGCATCTTTAAAAAGACGCGTCTTTAAAAAGATGTTCCACCCCTGAATGCTCTTTCAGAGAAATTACTCTTTTAGTGTGCTGAAGCACACAGGGGAGATGGCCGCTTTCAACACAATCAGGGGGTAGTGCAATCCACTCGAAAGGAAGGAACCACCGCCGCTGAAGCACCATGACACCAGCACAAGAGACCTCCGGAGAGCATGCTTGACTCACAGACACCGTAGTCGAAAGGCCTTGTAAGGAGCAGAACAATGAACTGCTCGGCTCCGAAGCGAAAAGCTGAATATGCGCTGCACCTGCCGCCTACTTATACTCATGCTGTGATCAGCGGCAGCTGGATGCAATAATCGCATGCCAATGTGCATTGGCTCGTTTAGATACACTTGTAGTGGATTCTCTCTCTAAGCGAGATCCCAATTCGTCAGTCACCGACGTGACTCAGAGTAACCGACTAATAGGGAACAGTAGTGCTGAACAACAACTTTGTATAAAACATGTAATTTTAAGTTTCAGCCACAGATGCTGATGAGCAGCTTTTAAATCAGGAAAGTCACTCTCCCAATACAAAGCATTTAAAAAAATTTAAAAAGTCTTGTCATTGACAACAAAAATCCTTGACAGTACAGCCATGATTGTATATCGTGTGTGTGTGTGTGTGTGTGCATACACATACACACACACACATATATACACATACACACACACACACATATATACACACATATATACACACACACACACACATACACATACACTCACACACACAGACAAACTTTAGCTTTCAAACTTATTGTGAGTCTGAGATCACACATCTGTTCAGGAACAAACCCGTCGTCATTCAGCCCGGGGTTACACTGATGAAGAAAACAGACTGATGTATTTTTCTGTCAGACTCGAGGGTTCAGTACTTTGTCATGGTTTATTGCTGTTAGTCGGCCTGTGGCGTTATACAGCTGTTCGGGGACAAGAGCTCAAGTGAAGCGCTAATGTCGCTATTTAAATAATACAATGTGCTTTTTCATTGGGGTTTAGCTTGAATTTCAAGCAGACAGAAGTGAATAGAAGCACCTCGTTACGTCATGCCAATTTAATTTCAAATTCACTAATTAGTGCTTACTTTAAAGACAAGGATCTATTATTGCAAACACGACACTCCCTACTGAGAAACAACAGAAGCTGATGTACAAATAATTGCCTAGCGTGAGACGACAGAAAATTATGTGGCATGTTTGGTTTGTTTGGACTGATGCCTAAACCAGCACACCTGCAGAGCATCATCTGCACCTGTGAGATATTCACAAGTCAAAATTACTAACTTTTTCTGAAGAAAGTATTAGTGCCGTTGTAGTTATAGTTAAGTTAGTTCACAAGTTATATTATAGCTGTTAGAATACAATCAGTGGTGGTCCAGGGTGTTGCCATATGCTTGTTAAGGTGTTCTGATTGGTTTGTAGTATGGATAATCTCTATTGAATCTAAGAAACAAATGTCAAATACACACTGCAGCTATATTTAGTTGTAAATTCACATTTTAGTGCTTAGTCTAGGTCTGTTCAGTCATTTACTTGAGTAATGACCACATTCTACCAACCAAATTAACTCAATTAGTCTCTCTTCTATGCACGGTGCAATAAATCATAGAGCGTTTTGACTCACTGTTGCCAGATTTTGCCATAAGAAATGGCAAATAACAACAAATAACTTTGAATCCAAATGCTTTATGTAGGAAATAAGTCACATGCTAAAATATCACAACCTGCTCCTGCCTACTTTATTAACTCTATAAACTGGTTCACTTTATGAGCAGAGCAAACAAGCCCAAAAATGCTTTTTAAATGTTTCTTATAAGAGGTAGACATGGCAACCCAGCCTTCCAAACATAAACAAAACAGGACAGCTCCATCAGTGGTGGTTTAGTTAAAATTGGCGAACATAAGTCTTTGGTGCATGTAATATTTGGATATAAAACGGCACTTGTGGGGGTTTTTTTATTTGTTTTTATTGGATTTTGGTTAAATGCCTGAAATAAAGTCTCAAGTCTTCACATTTTATTCTTTGACAAAATACACCAGTAATACCTGCTTATGATTTTAAAGTTTGTGATTTTAAACTTTCAGGAAAAATTATTTTAGTTAAAAGCTGAAAGAGTTGTTGGAAGCTAAATGGTGGTGATGTTGAAGTCATGTGACCATATTCAATTTGGTTACAGCCTATGTTTAACTGTGTAGAGGGAGGCCGGGGATGAAAGTAACACTTAGTTTGAGCATCAGTAACTCAGTGGTTGTTTGTGCTAGAGTAATCAGTAATCAATAAAAAGCTAGAGTAATCAGTTTTGAATAAAGTGAACCATTCAAAGTGATAACATTATATTGTATTCCTTTTAGGACTTTAAATTTAGTACAAAAACAATTGCTGTGCGTGTTTGTGTGAGTGAGTGTGTGTGCTGTATTCAGTTACTAGTTATCGGGACTCCAGTCCTCCAGCTGCGCTTTGTCCCTCCGGCTCCATCAGGCTCCTCCATCTCTTCGGCTCCTCCTCAGTCCTCTGTCGCTCCGGCTCCACCGTGGCCATCTTAATTCCCCATCTCCGCCTCGATCGCCGGCACCATCTGCTCCGCCTTGGTCCCCCAGATCCTCCCCGTCGCCCTGGCTCTTCGGCTCTCCGTCTCGGACTCCTCCTCCACCTGCTCTGCTGTTGTTGGTCAGCCCCGTGGAGTCAGTGGCTATTCCTCCTCCATGGCTCCTCCCTCAGTCGACTCCACCGTGGGCCGTCATCATGGCTGTGGCGTGGGTCCTGCTGTGCTCCTCCTGCTCCGGGCCCCTCCTGTCGTCTCCCTGGCTCCTCCCTACTTCGTCGCCTCCCTGGTCTCTGCCGGTCGGCCCCCTCCCAGGTGTCTGTCCTCCTCCTGAGCCTCCTCCCAAGCTCCCACCTATGCCTCCCTCTTGTTGTGTACAGGTGTGTTCGACTTCATGCAGTGCCGTACAGACCGATCGGTGGCTGACTTGAAACACTGCATGCAGGTCAGAAAACGTGTCCGTCTTGAACCGGCGCCAACGCCACGTCACTGTCACGTGTGGCAAAGTACCATGAGAACGTTTCGAGAGCAGCTGGCTGACTCAGCTGGCGCAGTTTTTCCAGAGCGACTGCAGGAGCGCTGATGACGACACAGCTGTTTACGATTGGCCAAATTCCCCACATGACAACAAAGACGTGTTTCTAACATCTTCAAATTCAATACTACTCACAAATGTTATTTTACTTGGAAAATATCACATTCATTTGAAAAAATGGACTAAAGCTAAGCCAAACTTTGAACATTTTATAAAAGAGTTAAACATAATGGTACTACGTTAGATGAAATTAACAAAAAAAAAAAAAAAAAAAAAGAAAGACCTATGAAGCTTTTTGTTACTTTAAATTTTTGTAATTTTACCCCTGGAATGAATTGTTTCACTTTACATATTCTTATGAATGTTTATTTGTTTTTGTACTTGTTGTGAGTTGTATATGCTTGTACAAACCTTTGTATAATTTTTGCATAATGATAAAAAAAAATACTGCTCACAAATCTGTTTTTAGAATAGTAAAAGCTTTTATACTGTATAGTCACAATGTTATATCGAGTCATATTTAATAAAAAAAAAACACTGATAAAAGCAAATATACCCCCACTTTATTGGTATTTAAATAGTATACATTTATGTTGAACTTTAATCTTGAACGGATGGCCCTGTATTAAGCAGCATATAAAAAGTTTTCTGCTGCTCATGAAAACATTTCTGAAACATCTGTGCATTTGACATATTGCATGTGTTTACTTCATCTGTAATAAGAGTATGCAAACACCGCGAGAGCATCTCTACCAGGAGCAGAAAGTGTCCGACTTCACATCTCCGCTTTTAATTCTGCCCCCAGCTGCAAGCGGCTACTCTCAGCGATAGGTCTGTGCGGCGCTGCATGAAGTCGAACACACCTAATGGTGAGAGGACGCACCTTCCGGGAGGGGGCGAAATGTCAAGATTGGACCCTTTTTGTCATGTGTTTCAGTTCCTGTTTTTCCTTATTTGGTCACCTTCCTGTCCTTGTTTAGTTTGATCATTAGTTGATTTCCCTGCACCTGTCTGTCCCTCGTTATCCTGAGTTTATAAGCCCCAGTCTGTTCAGTTTATGTTTGTCGGGTCTACTTGTTTCTACGTGTGTTTGCTCCAGCTCCTGTTGTGATTATTCCCAGTGTTTCATTGATTAAAGACTGTAAAATGTTTCCTTGGGCCTCCAACGTCTTCCTGCAACAGTGTAACATGACAGTAGGATCTTAAAAATATAAAAATATAAAAATCGTGTTCCATTTTATTGACATTTTAGAGTCTACATTTTTTACAGATGGGATTTTAGATCTCCATAAATCAGAAAAACTGTCAACAGACAGAAAAAATCCAATCACAATGTTTTTGAGAATGAAATGTTATATAAATCAAGTGAATTATATGAATAAACCCATCTGTATTAAATAAAACAGTATAGTGTACGTAAGTGTTGGAGTCGAGATTTCTGGCTCATTTTGAGATTTCTTTCTTTCTTTTTAAAGATATATATTGTAATTGAAATCTACAGATGCAAACAGATCAAGTGTGATAAAATACACACTTAAATGTGTATTTTGGATGTTTTCTTTCCACTAGTCTGAAAGAAGTCATGTTATGGAAGCAATGAACAAAAGCACTGCATGGAAAACAAACAAACAATGATTTTGACTTAGTGTTTTGCCTAAAACAAAAGACAATCACAGATAACTCTTAAATAAGTTTTCCTTCTTCAAACCAGGAAAAGAGATAAAAACATGCAATTATGGCGATTAAAGAAACAAATACTCACTTGCTCAGCAGAAACATCAGCTGATTATGTCCAAAGAGATATAAATCTTACTTGCCGCACTTGACAGAAAATCTATCACATCCCCTCTCTCTTGATCTCGCTTTCTCCGTTTTTATTAACATCTTCTCCATGCTGACCCCATCACTTAAAGCCGCTGGTTTGTTTGCTTTGCACCGAGGCCTGATTGATCACATTGGTATTTTAGCCTTAATTCACCTCACTTGCATCTAGATGGGAAGTCTGGCCGTAACCTGGGTGCGAATTAATCACCCAGGAGGCCAAATTTACAGCTATGTGCGTAACAGGCCAAGACGAAGGATTAATTGTAAAAGTTCAAAATTTGAGTGGGGAAATTCATCACGCGCCCAAACAACACACATTTGTTAACACACAAAAATGTAGGTATTTTGTGGTTAATGCTGGTATTTGTCTTCCATTTAGGCCTTGTTTGTTATTACAGGATTTCACATGGCAGACTTTAATAATTCTAAATGCAATCAATATGTTGTCATCTTGTCCAGTTATATGAAACCAGCACCCAGAAGTTCCAGAAAATCATTCAAATCCAGATGAAAACCCATTTTCAATCCGCTTTACTTCAGTAATGTGACGTATTACCAATTGAAGCCTGCAGCACCTGAAGAGAGCCCATTCATACATGTATCCCAATTGTGGTGGCTTGGCACAATTGGAACTTTATGCTGACTTTAAATGAACACTAAAAAGCTGCAAAATTCACTTTTATACCAGTTAAAAAGCGATCATTTTTATTCATTGGGCTTGACAGTACATTAAGGCGGTTAGCTTTTCTTCAACCTAATGTCTTCTATACCGTAATAACTCAGACTTTCTGATTTGGATGAAATTACAAATTACTGACGTCACACAATTTTTTTCAGTTATCACATTGCTAAGCTAATGACACAACAGCCATAAAAATATAAACCGTAACATACAAATATTGTTCAGATAATCAGTCTAATTGCAATTGTCTTATTACACTTGTGGTGTTCCCAGTCAGAATGACCTACAAAAAAATTAGCACAGGTTTTATGTTTGTTTTTGGATGACTGATTGTTGACCTCATTGATCTGAACTTTTGCACCTCAGTTTTTGCATCAACATTGGCAAAATTATCCACAAATAATGTTGATTTGTTTTTGTTTTTTTTACTCAAAAGCTGGGGTACTACTACCATAAATCAGTTCTAAAAAGAAACATCAGTTGCCTGAGATGTAAAAAACAATTTAAACAAAAGCCATTTGTCCATCAACATGAAATCCATATCTTTTTGCCAGCATGGTCTGAAGATGATTTGGGTTGAATTTGGTGAAAATTGGACCAACGGTTTAGGAGGATTTTGAAAGAGTAGCATTTCAACGTAAATCAAAATGGTGGACAGGTGAGAGGTTCAGCTGATTATGGCATAATCGGTATCAATGTTCTCGGCATAAACCAAGGAATCCAACAAGACCAGTCACATGACAAGAGGCTAAACTGTTTATAAGCTATTAGCATTTTTTAAAATGTCATTAGTAATGGTTAATGGTTTCATATTAGTTTATCAGTTTTGATTGATGTGGTCTGGTCAGTGTGAGGTGACAATGACATCGATACATAAAGATTGGTGTCAATATGCATTACATACAGCTTCAGATGCAGTTTGGCATCATGCCATGGTCTAAATATGATCTGAGCCAAATTTGGTGAAAATCGAACCAATGGTCTAGAAGGAGTTTGAAAAGTAGGTTTTCAAAGCAAAGTGACAGACAAGAAGTTCAGCCGATTATTGCATAACCGGCATTGATGTTCTCAGCATTATCCAAGGAATCTCTCAAGACAAGTCTCATAACTATAGGCAAAATTAATCAAGGGTTTTTTTTTTTGTTTGTTTTTTTTTTTAAATTTCGTTATAATGGCCCCCAAATTTTTTGAGTACCTTCGAGGCATGGTGCCAAAGGCATACCAAATTTTGTATCAATACGCTAATGCATTCATAAAATTCAAAGTGGTTGACATGAAAATTTAGTACCATTTGACTCCACATGCTGCTGCACAAACCATTTAGAAGTGTTAGAAGCAAAAATAGCCATGCCTCTTTTCATCTCTTTAACACAAGGTGGTGCTGTGCTGAAACTCTGCAGGTAACCTCAGATCATGGTTGTCAAAACACAAAGTTTGGTCTGAATACACGAAAGCATTGCAGAGATATACCCTTACATCCACTTTGGCAAGCTCTTCTACAAATTTGTTCATGTGTTAAACAGTTTGACTGATGAACTTTATTTACTTTTTTTTTTTTTACTCTACATGGTCTGAAGATGACATGGTTTGATTTTTACGAAAGATGGGCAAATGGTCTTGGAGTAGGTTTTTCGATTTAACTTCTTTTAACAACGGTTCTATAGGCTGCCATAAACTTACAGAGTGGAAGCAGAATAAGAACAGTTGGCCCCTAAATACAAAACCTGTGCTAATTAAAAGAAACAAGTTGACCAAAAAAAAATAATATTTCCAGAAAAAGATTTGATTTGGTGATACGACAAAATGAGAGCTTTACAAGCATTTTTAAAAGGCTGATCATTTTTGACTAGAAGCACCAAATTAGGTAGGATTTTCAGCACAGCACAAGGGTTAAAAGAACCAGTTTTCTTTATTGAAGAGAACATTTAACCTTTTTCCACTTAAAAAAAAAAAAAAAAAACTTTTGTGGAATGGAAAAGTTCCATGGATGTTCTTCAAGTTTCTTCATGGAACAATTGATAAAGAAGTACTAAGGAACCTTTATTTTTAAAGGTCTATTTACTCTATAATCAATACTGTATAATTTATTGATTACATTTTTACTGTATAATTTGCCCATCGTCTTTTATGATTTTTTTTACTAAGGTTTTTGCTATGTATTCAGGGATCGTCTTCTCTACAAAAGATACATGTGATGCCGCCTTATAAGATGTTATTTTAGAAGGAAGCATAATCATGCTGCTTACCATTTGGAACAGGCCTCTCGTCAGGGACACGCACCCATAATGCCTTAAAAGGCTGCCCACATAAGCAGCTCACTAGGCTTGAAACAAATACAAAACTGGAATCATTTTGTGCTTAATGCAAGTCTTTCATTTGATATTTTTTATTAGGAAACAGACTTTCAGTAATGCTAAATGCTTTTTGTATTGTTGCCTGACCACCATGTTAGGGAAACACAAAAAATGTAATTAAACTTGACACTTCATTGTGAGCTAGGAAGAGGTATTTTGTTAAAATTACGTATGAACTCTTACCAAGGACTAAGTATTTCATCCAAAAACCATCAAAATGAAAAATGCTTAATCTAATAGCTATTAATCTCCTGTTAGTCCACGTAAATACCAATTTATAATATATTGCGAAGTTCAAAAGTCAATTTAATTAGTTAACAGGATTTAGTTAGTAAGTTCATATTTCCCTAGAGGAAAATTGAGTGCTCCATCTTCAGCGAGAGAGTCACTCGGCGTACGGTGATGGATGTTTCTCAGGAGACGGAGAACCTACATATGTAATGCAGGATGATTTCACACTGTGGAGGCACGAGAAGAGAGAAACCACGGCTTCAGACGCCACTATATCAGGTTACACGGCTCTTGCATTTGGGTCTGAGCGATGGAGGGTAAATTCGATGTTGACTTTCACTGTTTGATTATGTAATGTTGTGTCCAAGGGTGAAATGTGACTAGAGGAGTGGGAATACATGGTGGGGTTCAAAAGTCTGAGACTGCATTGAAAATATAAGAAATATCTTCCATGTAGACCTGGAAATAAACAAAGTATTGGAAATTTTAAAAGAAAAGCTATCAAGTTTAGTTTATGCCAGCTTTAGGGCTGCTGTCATTAAAGCAAAAGAGAAAGACACCATATATTCAGACATTCTTATTTTTCTGATTAATAATAATAATAATAATAATAATAATAATAATAATAATATTTCCCTTAAATTGATTGCTGATCACATAAATTAATGTTGTTATTGGTAACGAACAATCAAAAAACCAAACAATCAAATAAAATAACCTTTATTAACACAGCTGAAATAAAATAAATAGATGAAAAACAAATAACTTAATTTACCAAATTATTTATTTACTTACTAAATCTAGAAAAAAAAAGCTAAATAGAATTAACTTTTTTTCCATTTTAGTTTAAATTTGGCAAGAAGCGCAATTAAACCGGTATAAAAAATAAGAAACAAAATAGAAAAAATAAGAAGAAAAGTTAAGTACTAAAAATAAAATAGTTCATAACTTACAAGCCAAAGTTTTGTCAGTTTTTCTTTTGTAAGGTTTAATGTGGGGTCATAATGTTCTTGTTCTGCAGGATGCCCTGAAATTTGATAAATGTGTTTTATAAATTGAGCTACTTAGACAGTACTTAAACATTTACATTTTAAATTGTGTTTGCCAAAGTCTTTTACAACACATGCTACGTTGACACAGCACCTGAATTATCCGTCTAATTAAACAAAAACACCTTCCTCGTCAGATGATTTGGGATTAAACATGATAGATAATACACCAACTTGAGCCAAAACTGTCCCAACAATCAATATTAGAGTCAATATTAGAAGAGTTTAATATGAACAGTCACGAGTTGTTCTCATTCTGTAAAGCTGAAATTACAGACATGAACGAACTTAGTTTAGGGGCCAGCTCTTATGATTAACTAACTGTTAACTACAACTTTTGCCTCAAACTCCTAAGGTAATTGTTAAGTTTAGGTAAGGGGTTGGGTTAAGGGAGCTAAAATATGGTCATCATGCAGAATATGTGCTTTATAAGTATTAATAAACAGCCAATGTGCTACTAATATGCATGCTAATAAGCAACAAGTTAATAGTGAGAATTGGTCCCTATACTAAAGTGTTACCAAGAATTTCATCAACAAACTCATGCATGGCCATGCAGGAAGAGAGAAACGGGAAAACACATACTAAAACTGGACTTAAAACTTAGTATTATTTATATACTATTATTTTTATTAATATTTTGAATGAGCTTTTATTTGTGTATTTTCAGTGTTCATTTTTATTTGTTAGATTTTTAGCAATCATGTTACAGGTTACAGTGTAAATTTTTCATCATCTAATATTTATATTTTATTTTATTTATAGTTAAATAATAATAGACCGGGGATACACTGTTACGGTGGGTGGTTGTAGAAATCGGGAGCGCACGATGAAGAATAACAAAAGAGATATTTATTTAGCATCAACCACTATGAACCAATATTAACTTAAGAGCCGACAAACAAAGGCAGAACTGAGGACTTATAAAGGGAGAGGAACAAACGAGGAAACAAGATGATTAATCAAACACAGGTGAAGGGGATCATTAATTAACAGAACTAGGACAGGAACTAAAACAGGAAGAACCAAATAAGGTAGAAACAGAACAAAACCAAAATTGACATGTTACAGTATCTCCCCCTCCCGGAAGGTGCGTCCCGCACCGTAACAGCAACATCGGGGAGGGGGGGCAGGCGCCCTGGAGGCTGGAGCAGGCCAGGACAGGGAGGAGACAAGGGAAGCCTCCAGGGTGGATCTGGAGACTCGGGAGGCCTTGGCGGGACTGGAGACTCGGGAGGCCATGGCGAATCAGGAGATTCGGCATGCCATGGCGGATCGGGGTCCTTGGGCGGCCACGGCGGATCGGGGTCCTTGGGCGGCCACGGCGGATCGGGGTCCTCTGTGGCCTTGGCCCTTGGCCTGGCCACACAGACTGAGACTATATGGCCCCCCCCCCAAAATTTCTTTGGGGAAATTCCCCTCAGGCGGCCACATTGGAGGAGCGGGCGCTTGGGGGCGCTCTGGAGGTGCGGAGCTGGACGGAACCAGCGGAGACGAAGGAGAGCTGGACGGGACCAGCGTAGATGCAGGAGGGCGCTCTTGCAGCGCGGACACTTGAGGGCGCTCTTGCAGCGCGGACACTTGAGGGCGCTCTTGCAGCGCGGACACTTGAGGGCGCTCTTGCAGCGCGGACACTTGAGGGCGCATGGGAGGCGCGGGGCTGGACGGGACCAGCGGGAACTCAGGCGGGCTGGACGGGACCAGCGGGAACTCAGGCGGGCTGGACGGGACCAGCGGGAACTCAGGCGGGCTGGACGGGACCAGCGGGAACTCAGGCGGGCTGGACGGGACCAGCGGGAACTCAGGCGGGCTGGACGGGACCAGCGGGAACTCAGGCGGGCTGGACGGGACCAGCGGGAACTCAGGCGGGCTGGACGGGACCCTCTTGCGATGTGCAGGGATAGGAGGACACAGACGAGGAGCAGACAATGGAAGGCACTGGCCAGGAGCGTGTACTGGGGAGAGGACGGGAGCCGAGAATTCCCGGGGAAGTGCCTCATCCAATATCCCCCTGTCCTGAATCTGAGGCGTGGGCAGCTGGCGCAACGTTCATCACCCTTTTCGGCGGCATCCTCCTCGCCGCGGGCGGAAGCACAATTATCGCCGGGGACGGCGGACCGTTCCTCACCTTCTGCGGCGGTCTTCTCTTCGCCACGGTTGGCGAAACTATAGGGTTGGGCAGGCGGGAGGAGCCGTTGGTGAGGTATGTGGAGGATCCCGGCGAGGAATGAGCTGGGGAGACGCTGTGCGTTCCTGCTGGAGCGGAATGACGAGTCTGGGGAATCTCCTCGACTTCGTCGAGCCCATTAAGGAAGAAGACTAGGTTAATAAGTTCGACCAAGGAAAAATCACCTGTGGGAAGCTCACAGCGGATGACCTCGTCATTCAACCCCAGCAGGAAACACGCACCCAGAGCTGCGTCATGCCAGCTCACCCGGTTGGCAAGCTCGAGAAATTCCTCCACATATCGCGCCAACCTCAGGCCGCCCTGCCGCAACCTGCATAGTGCGACTTCAGCCGGAGTCATGCTTTCCGTGGTCTCCGGCGTTTGTCTGGCTTTCTGTAGCGGTTGGATCTTCTGTTACGGTGGGTGGTTGTAGAAATCGGGAGCGCACGATGAAGAATAACAAAAGAGATATTTATTTAGCATCAACCACTATGAACCAATATTAACTTAAGATCCGACAAACATAAAGGCAGAACTGAGGACTTATAAAGGGAGAGGAACAAACGAGGAAACAAGATGATTAATCAAACACAGGTGAAGGGGATCATTAATTAACAGAACTAGGACAGGAACTAAAACAGGAAGAACCAAATAAGGTAGAAACAGAACAAAACCAGAATTGACATGTTACATACACAGGTGTTATATCCAGACTCTGGTGATAGTTCATGGTTCCCTAAACAAGATGTGGCATGACCTGTACCATCCTAAAGAAACATAACTTCTATGCTGAAATCATGCACATCGGTGGCTGTATATTACAAATGTGGGGCTATTTTGGTTACTTTTAATTTTGTGATTTCACTGGAACGGAGAGTGGGCCGAAAAGCCAGTTGGAACAAATGTCTGAGAGAAAGAGATAATCATTCCGGCACAATTTAACCCCTGGAGATACACACACAAAAATACCATTTTAGATTACAGAACAAATAAACATCCTTTAAAGGGTTAGTTCACCCAAAAATGAAATTAGCCCATGTTTTACTCACCCTCAAGGCATCCTATGTATATTGCTTTCTTCTTTCAGACGAATCTAATCAGAGTTATATTCAAAATTGTCCAAGCGTTAGAATTGCAGTAGGAGGGTATTTTTGTTCAACAGTCCAAAAGTAGTCAAAGTGCATCCATCCATAATAAAAATGTGCCTCACACGACTCCGGGGGGTGAATAAAGCGAATCGATGCGTTTTAGTAAGACAAATATTCATATTTAAAACATTATAAACCCTTTTCTCTGACTTCCGCTAACTGTTGTACGTCTTCTGCTAACTGTCATAAGTCGAAGAATCCTAGGGGTATTAGAGGGTCAGTAAAACATGGGCTAATTTTCATTTTTGCGTGAACTAAACCTTTAATAAATCTAAAAATCACAAAATGTGAGGTTCACTATTTGTTGCCACAATGCTAGGGTGTTAGGATGATTTCCATGGTGTTGCTAGCTTAAAATAAAGATAAAGAATTATTATTATTATTTTTTTTTAAAGGTGTGAAATTCACCTGTTTCATCTTCAACTTTCCAACTACACTGTAAAATGATAAAAAATAAGATTAAATAAAACAGGTTTTAAACAAAATCTGGAATAAAAATGAATTAAAGCTGAATAGACATACTGTATTAAATGAATTATAAAAATATAATTATAATAAAAGCACAAAATGACTAAAACAAACAAATTAAACTGAAAAAAAATTACATTTGAAAATAGATTTAATATGGTCAGAAGTGAAACAAAACTGGAATAAAAATTAATTAAATTAGGGAAAAGTAAAGCCTAATAGAAATATTAAAAACTAGAAAAAGCAAGCACAAAAACTTGAACTGAAACTAATATGAAATATGAAAAAAGTTAATTCAAAATATTAATAAATGCTATAATGGTGTATTAAATTATAAATAAGCCAAGCAGTCTCAGACGTTTGGATGCCACTGTACAATGGGATGTTGTTTTCTAAGTTGTAAATAAAACAAATTATTATAGCATGTTTTACAAGAAAATGCTATTTCAGTTTTTCTACAAAATTTCACATTTACTTCTATGTATTTAATTGTTGTTTTGTAATTGTTTGTGAAACTTACTAGCGCTTTCAGAGTGAAAACTGTTTCTACACCAAATTTTTTCAGTGTCCTTAATTTATGGCAGCAACTGAACTTAATTTATGTAAGTCTAATCAAATTGACTGTACAAGTCATTTCAAATTAAATTATTAAACTGGCTTTTGAAAAAATTAGTTGAATCTTGTATAACAAATGAATTTGAATGTATTTGTTTTTCTAAAAACAAAGTAAAACACATAAATAAACAATTAGATGCTCATTGACACTGACAAGTTATATTTACTATTAACTGACCTTCCCAAAGTCTGCATCTTGAGAATTATCGAGGGAAGTCACAACTGCACTGACTTTCAAACAAACATCATTCCACTTCAGACTTCAACACATTCATCTTATGACACCATTTCCTCCAGAGTGCCAGGCAGCTGTTGTAAAATTAACTTTTACTCTCGGGTTTTACAGAAGTGATGTTTAAAGGCAAAATTCATTACGACGCTGGACCCGGCGGAAATGAATTATGCAACATTTAAGCATCTTTGCTGGCGATAACAGCCTGGCACAACGCTGTCAGGACGGTTCGCTCCAATGCCATGTACCCCGCTTTGGTTGTGTGAAAGATTCCAGGCGGTCAGAATCAGAATACATTAAAGCCGTAAGCTTGGCAGATATATGAATTATATATCGCTCTGGTACCGGCTGGCGCTGACAGTTTAAAAGACATACAGCTGGAATTTACCTTCACTTCCTGCACTACAGCCGTCTGCGGGTTTTTGGAGGAATGCAAAGTGAATATAAATTCTTGCACTTGTTCATTACAGGAATCATTATATCTTTCGTCCTCCTTTATTTTATTCCTGAAAAGGAAATTGAGGCTGGCTTCTCAGGCCCTGTTTACCCCTGGTATTAAGATGTGATTTGGTCGATCAGATCACAAGTAGACAATGTGGATTCATCACTTTTGACCGCTTTTCTGATTTCTTTGAGGGAGGGTCTATAGTCAAGTTAATGAAATGGCTTTTTTCTGATCTTTCAAATATTGCCAAATAAGCTTGTGCAATTTATGAAAGATAACTAAAAGCTGTGGAGAGCAGCAGCTTTTGTTTCTGCTGTGGTAACCTCAAACTACGATGAATGATGTGGGTTTGTAAATCATTCAGGGCTGTGCTAGTGCTTAAAAAAAAAAAAAAAAAAAGTCTCCCTCAAACCAGACTTAAGATTTCAGCCGGCAAGAGCTAGCACGTTTCAGCACCGTCCCGTAATTTTGATGAATTAGTTGAGTGGGCAGAAAGGAGGTGGTATTTGGTGGCTGTTTGAACATTTGTCCACATCAGTGTCTACACTATGAAAACAATCCGGTTGAATATGTTTTTGACTATCTCTGGAACTGGTCAAAAGTGGACAAGTTCAAAATATTTCAAACCCCATTTAGCATCATTTACTTGTGATCAGATTGACAAAAACCAATCTTGAAGGAATAGTTCACCCAAAAATGAAAACAAACCCATTATTTACTCACCCTCAAGCCATCCTAGGTGTATATGACTTTCTTCTTTCAGACAAATACAATCAGAGTTGTATTTAAAAATACCCTGGCTCTTCCAAGCTTTATAATGGCAGTGAATAGTCGTCAAGATTTTGAAGCAAAATGAAGTGCATAAATTCATCATAAACAGTGCTCCACACAGCACCAGGGGATTAATAAAGGCCTCCTGAAGTGAAGCGATGTGTTGGTGTATGAATAATATCCATATTTAAAACTTTATATACTCTAATCTCTAACTTCTGCGAACTGTCATAAAGCCCAAAAGACACTGCACGATTTTCGACTGTCCCAGACGAAAGATTGGCCTTGTGAAACAATCGTGGCGTTTCTGTGATCGTGGCTCCTAATCGGTGGTCCTGTGTTGTACAGTGAGAGAAGTTCAAAGACGGCCGTTGTCACCGTCTTGTGACCAAAGACAGCCTATACGATCATTTTCTGACAGTGTCAGAAATTCAGCATGATCATCACAGTGTGTTTGCTGCTATGATCCACATTTACTGACCAACCAATAAAAATGCCACATTAAATCAATGCGACATGGCGCTAAAACATAAAACTGCATAACTCGCCGCTTCCACTTTTTTCAGCACACACAAAAACTACAGCTGCTGAAGTGTGATTTATCATGATCTTTGTTTAACGCTAGCGCATGCTGATGATGTTATATTCTTCTATAGTAACGTGCGTCGTAGCCTACGAGTCAATAGGTGAGATTGTAAACACGTCATAGCTAAGTTTAGTAGATCCATGTCGCACAGTGACATGCAATGATCTTATAGAATTGCTAAAATCATGCAGTGACACTTTTGTTGGCACAGGGGCAACAAAGGGCTGAAAAAGCCAGAAATTTCGAAAAGATTCAGCTGAGAGAACATCTAGCAACTAATTAAGTTAATTGACATCAGGTCTATAACATGATTAGCTATAAAAAGGGATGTCTTAGAGAGGCAGAGTCTCTCAGAATTAAAGATGGGCAGAGGCTCTCCAATCTGTGAAAGAGTGCGTAAAAAGATTGTGGAAAACTTTAAAAACAACATTCCTCAATGTCAAATTGCAAAGGCTTTGCAAATATCATCATCATCTACAGTGTATAACATCGTCAAAAGACGAAATCTGTGCGTAAGGGACAAGGCCGAAGACCTTTGTTGGATGCCCGTGGTCTTCAGGCCCTCAGACGACACTGCATCACTCATCAGCATGATTCTGATAATGACATTACTAAATGGGCCCAGGAATAGTTCCAGAAACCACTGTCAGTAAACAATCCGCCGTGCCATCAGCGAACATGGTCCATAAGCGCCGTCGTGTCCTGTGGGCCAAGGTTCATTTAAAATGGACTTTCAAAGTGGAAAATTGTTCCATGGTCAGACGAGTCCAAATTTGACATTGTTGGAAATGGCGTATGCCGTGTCCTCTGGGCTAAAGAGGGAGACCTTTCAGCGTGTTGTAAGACATTAATCCTACAAAAATATATTTCTTTTATTATTTAGCTTTTAGGGAATCACTCTTAAGAGTTGATCTTCATATGATTAATTGTTATTAATCATATGAAGACTTATGCCTTGTTAACGACTTGTCCAGCAAGCATTAATAACAGCAGTTATCTTTTAACACGTTGTTTATTTCATTCGTGGCCAACGATTAAAATAAATCAAATAGTTAAATTGAGTTAGCTAAGTTAGCTCAATGAGCGTAGGTAAAACGCGATCTTTTTGGCAAATAGTTACGACATGTTAACTCACATAACACAGACAAAAGATTTCTTAATAAAGTCAAAGTTTTATTCACTAACTCTAATACACGACTGACAACACAAACAGACAATTTAACATACACACAAATACGTTGCAATGGGAGCGAGTTGTTTATATCTGAAGAGAGAGAGACTTAGGTTTTAATGCTAGCTTTTCAACCTGAGGGAATTCATAGACAAAGAAGTATTTTATCTTTACCCTCAGCGGAGAGATATCCCAGTTTCAGTCAATAAAGAGATTTGCCTTACTTGGTCTTTCAGTTGTTTTGATCGAACTCAGTTCAGGCTTTCTTCGGTTCAAAGAGACTCTTTCCTCCTTTGCTTTGGTAGAGACGAACTGTGGCTGCGTTCGGATTAGCTGCTCGGGAGGTCGTGTGACTAGCGCACTCTTCAGTGGTTGGTTGTCTCTTTCTGACTTGGTGAAGAAGTTTAAGGTTAAAAGTTCTTTGAAAGTTTAACTGAGACTTGGTGTTAGTTGCTTTGCTTCGCCGTGATGTTCGAGGCCTGAAGCGCTTGCAGCGTGAGCAGAACGAGAGACTCGCTGGCGTGCGTGTCCTCCTGTTGTTTTCAAACTCCAACTCACATGGTTGAGTATCCGTTTTTAACGGGACGATTTGGGGTCCACCCCCTTTTGGCGCGTGGCCCAATCGCAAGTGTCTCTGTAGGCGGAGCCCCGCCCTGCGTAGCTGCGTGTTTTGCATACATTATCTGGTCAGTTATTAATCACATAAAACAAATTACTGCAAGCAAGTTTCTATCCGTTATTGTAACCACGGGTTGATAAAGCGGATCATTTTCATTCAACCATAATATTCTTCATAAGGTTAGCTTTCTAAAGAAACCAAACACTTATATTTTGATATGCACCAAAAATACACGTGACCACAGAGGATATTACTGGGTTAGATACATTGATAACAGATCCTAAATTCTAAATACACATATTAATCATGTGAAAATGAACAACTAGTGATCAGGAATATAAAAACGATTACATGAAAAAAAGATTACATAAGTTCACACAACCAGCTTATAAATGTCACAAACAAAAACACCCTTTAATGTATAAACTATATTGTCTATAGTGTTTTGTTTCAGGGTATAATTTGTTTAACTTTGTTCTTTAAAACAAAATCCTTCAGGGTGTGGCTCTCTTTGTTAGATAGCACCATGGACCAGTTGAATTCCTTTGTCTGTTTTAGGGAGCGCAACAGAGAAACGGCGCGCATTTTCAGGAATGTGCTGATAGTTGCGAGGTCGTAAAAGTCTTTGGTTTGGAAAGTCTGGAAATTGTCTATTTCGAGTCGACCGTAAAAACGTCATCCTTTGCGATATGTCTTTGAATTTACGACGACTTAATGGTGAGCTGGCAGTTAGGGAGGATATCCCAGCCGACGCCAGGTTGTCTGGAAATTGTGTGTGCGTATAAGCAGAGTTCTTCCTACAGTGTTATCAGCATTCAGTTCAAAAGCCAGCATCTCTGATGGTATGGGGGTGCACAAGTGCATACGGTATGGGCAGCTTGCATGTTTTGTAAGGCACTATGAATGCTGAAAGGTATATAAAGGTTTTAGAGCAACATATGCTCCCCTCCAGACGACATGTATTTCAGCAGGACAATGCAAAACCACATACTGCAGCTATTACAACAGCATGGCTTCTTAGTAGAAGAGTCCGGGTGCTGAATTGTCCTGCCTGCAGTCCAGATTTTTTCACATTTGACACATCATTAAACGAAAAATACGTCAATGACCACGAACTCTCCAGCAGCTGGAAACCAATATCAGGCAAGAATTGGATCAAATTCCAACATCAAAACTCCAGAAACTCAACCTCGATGCCCAGACGTCTTCAAACTGTTTTGAAAAGAAGAGATGCTACACCATGTTAAACATTACCCTGTCTCAACTATTTTGAGACCTGTAGCAGGTATCAAATTTGAAATGAGCTCATTTTGTGCATAGAAATTTAAAAATTTCTCAGTTCAAACATTTGTTCTCCTTGTTCTATTGTGAATAAAATATTTGCGCATTTGATTTGAAATCTTTTAGTTTTAATTTTATTCAAATTAAAAAAAAAACATCCAAACATTTCCGGAATTTGGGTTGTATCTGACCTCAAAAAGTTTTGAACGCTGGTTAGAACTTTTTCCTTAACCAGTAATATGATCATCTGCAATTCTTACAGCTTTACTCTGTTTAGAAATGAATAGCCTGCTGAAGAATTCTACGCCTTCAGCAATTTCAGTATCCCCATGTATGCATATATGACAACAAATGAGACCAAAGGTGGATAAACTGAAGTGATCGAAATAGATCGCTATGTACTAATGTTCTCTGAGCTGTCTTCAGTCTGAAGCAATCAGATAAACAAACCAGATAAACAAAAAGCTATTATGAACTTTTAAAAGAACCAAATGAGCTCCAGATGTAGTGCTGCGCGAACTCTAAATATGGCCGAAATCGAGTGGCCTGCCATAAGGTATCACAGGACTGGCTGATCCCGACAATTGTTCCTCAAGGCCAAATTCACTTCCAAATTAGTCACTTCAACACGAGCCAAAGCACAAAACTCTTATTCTTCCAGTTCTGTTGTTGAGTGGTGAACCATCAGGCTCTTCTTGTTGACTGACATTTCGTTTTGAATTCTCATGATTGTTCAGTTTTTCTAGCCACCCCAGCAAGCAGCGTCTGACCCAAATATCTGGTATCCTGACAGAAGTCATGGAAAACCATTTGGTGGTATCTGCACCCCATCACCAAGTTCTGCTGTTTTCAAACGAACTGATTAAATACAGAATATCGGAATCATATTGTCAGTTACACTTGGATTTGCATGACAGACAATGGTCAGATACTGCCTGTACTCTTTTGAAAAAGGTACATGCTGTGTTGACCATACACAGCACTGATCTGGCAGAAGACAACTCTCAGAATATAAGAGCGTTAATTGCATTGCAGTGCTGAAGCGAGCATCATTAGCATTACTAATGTTCATACTTGGTGCTAGAGATTTCAGTAAACCCCTAAAGGTGAAAAACAGTCTGCAGCAGAAACAGAGTTACTGTATGTCTAAGTTTATGAATGGATATGGGAGGAAGGCTGTCAGTGACCCCATAATCTATAAAGGTTCACACTAAAAACTTGCATCCATATGTAGTAAAAAATAGAAAACTTGCAGTCAGGGCCAAATTTCTTAAAAAAAAAAAAATAAATACATACATACATACATACATACATACATACATATACACACACACACACACACACACACACATATATATGAGGAGTGTTGGCAAAGAGAAAGATCAAGGATTTTCCCTAAACAATTATGCATTAAATATTTACTGCAGCCACAAAAGTTCAGGGAACTGCTGGAAAGAGCAAAATTTAATTTCCCTGCAACCTTGATGGAAGAAATGTGGAACAACAATGTCTTTTTCGTTAAGTCCAATACAGGATCCCTATGAAAACGTTGTTTTTTTGTTTTGTTTAGTTTTTTCCTATAAAGAAGGAAATTATATATAGTTATAATACTAATAATAAAACTATAATAATTATATATAGTTATAATTAAATAAGTAGGCTAAGTAGCCTAAGTGTAAGTACTTGAAGGCAGAGTCTTTGGGGCCAGCTATGAGGTCACCAATGTCCAGATCTTGGTACATTTAAAAAATAAAATTTGTTGTCTGAATGACAAATTTGCTGTTTAAAACTCCTCAGTTTTCAAAAATGTTTAGAGCCCATGGAATGAAAATAATCGCTGCGAGACGCTGGCGGAGTGAAGGAGGCTTGTGAGAGTTGTGAGAGAAGGAACAGGTGCAGCCTCCGCCGTGTTGCCAGATCCAGGTATTAAGCATTTTTGGACTCGCGTATTCCACTTGATTTGACACTTTAGAAAGTGAATTAAGTGGGAAGTTGCAGTTTAAGGTTAGCAATCTCTTTCTTATTTGCAAAAAAAGTTTACCATTTTTCTCTTTTAATAGGCCGGTGTTCCGCACATTTTCGACCCCCTGCCAAATTATTATCTACCAAATTTTGATGCAGTAAATATGATATGTTCATCCCTCCAAAACAGAGAAAACGTCTTTCACAAACATCGACATGTCTGTCTCTTTTAAAGTGTTTAGTGTATATAATAAGTTGTAGGCTTTATGTAGGGGTTAGCACAATTCTTTACCCCACCCCAGACCACACAAATTTTAAAACCCATGCCTGTAAGGTTCCTAGAATCTACTCAAATTGCATAATTTGCTATATGCCACTCACAACACCCTAGCAAGGCACTGGCAACCACCCTCAATAGTCATAGAAGTGATCAGCTCAACTAATTTATTTCACAAAATTCGAATGATCAGCACATTTCTATTGTGTGTTAAACAGAAATATATATATTTTAATTCCCTGCAAGAAGCAAGCAAGTCTTTTGCGCCTCTGAGGAAAGAGCAACTTTAAGCAATCATGCACTCAGAACATTTCACATTTAGACATTTCCGTAATGGCTCCAGACTCTTGGAAAGCCAGTTTGTGTGATGTTTTTTTCATTAGGGAACGCCGTGAGAGATGGTTCTATATTTAAGTGCTTTGGAACACAGAATAATGATGCATATGGATTTATCCCATAGGGTGTGTGTAGAATGCAAACCCAGTATCATGAGAACAGCTGTCAAAATTAATCTGTCAGTTTTTCCTAAACGATCCGATTTTCACCTGCTTGTCATTTTGAGTCAAAACAGGGACACCTTTTCTCATTATTCCTAATCGTATTTTAATTGACTGGATGTGCGCGGGCATACCTAATCCAGCCCAAGCGCCACGGCAGAGATGACGCACAACAGATGGAGGTGTGAAGCAGGATCTGGTGAAATGACAGGAAGGGCTGGAACCGCTAATGCTAACTGTCATTGGTATTCTAATCCTAGGGTCTCCCGCTCACATCAGGGTCTGTGCTGCTGTTTAAGGGTGGGCAAATCTGCAAAAGTAATGCGCTACTAATTTGCATTAAGCACAATTCCGTAGGATAGAAATATCTGAGTGAATTAGGCCAAATGTTTACAGTAGACAGGCCATATATCGTGGCCCAGTAGTGCACAACAAAAATCTCCACAACACAACAGAAACAATCCACAATGGAAACAAGCCGCAACAATGAAATTAGCACAACGATGAAAACAAGCCGCAACACAATGAAATTAGCACAACACAATGGAAACAAGCCACAACACAACAATTAGCAACACACAATGACATTAGCACAACACAACGGAAACAAGCCACAACACAATGATATTAGCACAACAGAAACAAGCCACAAACAATGAAATTAGCACAACACATTGGAAACAAGCCACAAACAATGAAATTAGCACAACACATTGGAAACAAGCCACAACACAATGATATTAGCACAACAGAAACAAGCCACAAACAATGAAATTAGCACAACACATTGGAAACAAGCCACAATGGAAACAAGCCACAACACAATGAAAACAAGCCACAAACAAAGAAATTAGCACAACACAATGATATTAGCACAACGGAAACAAGCCACAACACAATGATATTAGCACAACAGAAACAAGCCACAAACAATGAAATTAGCACAACACATTGGAAACAAGCCACAAACAATGAAATTAGCACAACACATTGGAAACAAGCCACAACACAATGATATTAGCACAACAGAAACAAGCCACAAACAATGAAATTAGCACAACACATTGGAAACAAGCCACAATGGAAACAAGCCACAACACAATGAAAACAAGCCACAAACAAAGAAATTAGCACAACACAATGATATTAGCACAACGGAAACAAGCCACAACACAATGAAATTAGCACAACACAATGACATTAGCACAACATGATGGAAACAAGCCACAACACAACAATTAGCAACACATGATGGAAACAAGCCACAACACAACAATTAGCAACACACAATGGAAACAAGCCACAACACAACAATTAGCAACACACAATGGAAACAAGCCACAACACAACAATTAGCAACACACAATGGAAACAAGCCACAACACAACAATTAGCAACACACAATGGAAACAAGCCACAACGGAAACAAGCCACAACACAATGAAATTAGCACAACAACAGAAACAAGCCACAATGGAAACAAGCCACAACACAATGAAATTAGCACAACACAATGACATTAGCACAACACGATGGAAACAAGCCACAACACAACGACATTAGCACAACACGATGGAAACAAGCCACAACACAACACTTAGCAACACACAATGGAAACAAGCCACAACACAATGATATTAGCACAACAGAAACAAGCCACAACACAACAAAAACATTCCACAACACAATGAAATTAGCACAACACAATGACATTAGCACAACATGATGGAAACAAGCCACAACACAACAATTAGCAACACACAATGACATTAGCACAACACAACGGAAACAAGCCACAACACAATGATATTAGCACAACAGAAACAAGCCACAAACAATGAAATTAGCACAACACATTGGAAACAAGCCACAACAATGAAATTAGCACAACACATTGGAAACAAGCCACAATGGAAACAAGCCACAACACATTGGAAACAAGCCACAATGGAAACAAGCCACAACACAATGAAAACAAGCCACAAACAAAGAAATTAGCACAACACAATGATATTAGCACAACAGAAACAAGCCACAAACAATGAAATTAGCACAACACAATGAAATTAGCACAACACATTGGAAACAAGCCACAATGGAAACAAGCCACAACACAATGGAAACAAGCCACAACACAATGAAAACAAGCCACAAACAAAGAAATTAGCACAACACAATGATATTAGCACAACGGAAACAAGCCACAACACAATGATATTAGCACAACAGAAACAAGCCACAACACAATGATATTAGCACAACAGAAACAAGCCACAACACAATGATATTAGCACAACAGAAACAAGCCACAACACAACAGAAACAATCCACAACACAATGAAATTAGCACAACACAATGACATTAGCACAACATGATGGAAACAAGCCACAACACAACAATTAGCAACACACGATGGAAACAAGCCACAACACAACAATTAGCAACACACGATGGAAACAAGCCACAACACAACAATTAGCAACACACAATGGAAACAAGCCACAACACAACAATTAGCAACACACAATGGAAACAAGCCACAACACAACAATTAGCAACACACAATGGAAACAAGCCACAACACAACAATTAGCAACACACAATGGAAACAAGCCACAACGGAAACAAGCCACAACACAATGAAATTAGCACAACAACAGAAACAAGCCACAATGGAAACAAGCCACAACACAATGAAATTAGCACAACACAATGACATTAGCACAACACGATGGAAACAAGCCACAACACAACAATTAGCAACACACAATGGAAACAAGCCACAACGGAAACAAGCCACAACACAATGAAATTAGCACAACACGATGGAATCAAGCCACAACACAACAATTAGCAACACACAATGGAAACAAGCCACAACACAATGAAATGGCACAACACAACAGAAACAATCCACAACACAACGGAAACAACCTGCAACACAATAAAATTTGCACAACACACACAAAAAAAGCTGCAACACAATGAAATTAGCACAGCACAATGGTTCAGCCAACTTTTAAATTTAAATTTTAAAGCAACCAGCTTCAGCAGATTTTTGAGTTCTCTCAACTTGTTTTTGTAGGAGATTCTCAACTTTTTGTTGTATAAACAAAACAAGTTGATAAAACTCAAAAATCTGCTGAGGCTGGTTGCCTTAAAATTTTAAGTTGGCCGCAACAATTAAGTTAAGTCAATTTATCACTTTTTACAGCATACAACAGTCTGATTTGATACACTGTAAAAAGTGATAAGTTGACAACTTAAAAAATTGAGGAAACCCCTTGCCTCAAAATTATCAAGTAAACAATAATTAAAAATTCAGTTAAGTGAATTGTCAGGATCACTTAACTTATTTTTTTTTATTATTATTTACTTGATAATTTTGAGGCAAGGGGTTTCCTCAATTTTTTAAGTTAAGTCAACTTATCACTTTTTACAGTGTAGGCTACACACGGAGTCAGCTTGCAACACTATGCGTGCTCTGCTAAATAGGGTCTAATACTACTGTTCCCTGTTTTAATTAGCATTCATCTCCAAAATGAGTTCTGCTGGGAAGGCCAGACAGTCAGATTAATTTGTACAAGGGACCGACTGAGTGCAGCCGCACAGCGAGATTTAAGGGCTGCGTTGAGAAAGCGACACTTCATCTGCCTCTGACTCCCTCTGAAGGCCTGAGCTTTAATTAAAAAGAGTCAATTGTGCTTTGAATGGGGTTTAGAGCTTCACTGGATTACAGGCTCATATTTTAGTGGAGGCAGTCAGTGACTCTTGTTCTAAAACCAAACAAATACTCACACTAAGAAAGAAGAGAATCAGCCTAAAAACACTCACTATACTTGCCTTTAACTGCCTCTGTTTAAATCCCAGGAGAAGAAATAGACAATTTAACATTCTTAATCTACATACATCTATTGTGAACTTTCATTTATACTTTTAAAATGTTAACTCATAAAGAAAATTGTGTTTTTTTTTCAAACTGAATGGATTTATGACCAGCAGACCTTTGCTTTTTCCCGCTTATTAAACATGGCTACTAAATAAAAAATAAAATAAATAAATTTAGATAATGTATATATCAAACATTTAAATAAATAAATACAAATTTGAAAAAATGAAGAAAAAAGATGAAAAAATTATTAATGCAAATAAGAATATTTAATAAAAATAAAATATAATACAATAAGACCAAATAAAAACAAAAAAAAAAAACAAACAAATAAAGAAATGCGTACATCCTTACAGAGTTGGGTAGTAATTGATTACATGTAATCTGGATTACGTGATCAGATTAAAAAAAAATTTAATACATAGAGTAAATTCAATTTTAAAATACTCGTAATCAGACTACTGTTACTTGTTTTTAGATTACGATTACATGTTTTTCACCCAACAGCAATAAATTATTCATCATTTATTGATTCTCTCGAATTCCTCATTTTTCATCTTTTAAATTTTCCTTTCTAAAATAGTCAACCGCTTATATACACTCAGAAAGTCCAGTTTTGTGGACATTCACACATAGACTAGTCATTATTCAGGTGGCGACACAGCATTTGACCAATGGATTTACAAAAATCATTTCAGGTTTAAGAAGCGTTTTGGCATTCCATCAACTACCGATGAACACATTCCTTTGTATTTGAATTATCACACAGTAGGTGATTTAACCATGGATTATTGAAAGGCTTTTGTCCTTCAAACTCATTCAAATGCACAAATTCTCATTATTTCGTATTTGCAGACATTCTCAAACTTTTTTCACCTAAACCTCTTTCACAAAGTGAATTATTTTGATTGTTATTTTAAAATGATTTATTTGAATTTTACATGTTTATGATTTAATTACATGTTTGCCTTTCATTAAACTCACAACCCCTCTACAGTTCCTTTACGAACCCCAGTTTGGGAAACCTTGATGTAATATAATGTTTAATGCACTTTATGTTGTTAATTACAATGAAGGGAATACATTCTCACTCTTTGTATTTTTACATCATTATGATACAAGATTATCTTGTTTTAATCAATGTGATAAACGAGTTAGATTAAAAGTAATCTAAAAGTAATCTGATTATATTACGTTACTAACTACAATTTTTGTCATGTAATTTGGAATCAGTAACGGATTACAATTTGTAAGTAATCTACCCAGCTCTACATGCATGCATTCATATTGAATGGGTTTATGACCAGCTGACTTTATATTATCCTTCATTGTAATCATATCTATTTAATAAAAATAAAATAATAATAATAATAATAATAATAATAAAAAAAATCAAACATTAATTCATACATAAGAATTTCAATAAATATAAAAATATAATATAATATAATAATAATACAAATTAAGTAAATAACAGCAGATAATACATAAATATTTATTCATTAATTAAATACATAAAAATAATCAAATAAATACTAAAAATAGAATTATGAAAATAAAACAATACATACATAAGCTGGAATGATTTAATGGACTGTCATATTGTTGCTTTGTGAAAACACATACACACAAAACAACACTTATTTCTAAACAACAAAAGAAAATCCTAACAGAGTTCGTATACATCCAGCAAAATATATAACTTTAAATGTGTAATAGAAGTATATAGTCTTAATTTCAGGTGGCACTTAACAGTACAAGCAGTAGTGTGTTATTAATCTTTTAGTTTTATGAATCTGTCATAATATGATGCAGCTTTGCAAAGACGTTGATGGAGCAGATAAAACCGCAAAGCCCACAGTCTGTAAGCATTATTACTCATTTCACATGCAAAGATCTAAGCAAGTCATAACGGAGGTCATTTACACACAAGTCTTAAAAATGTAGAAGGAGCCCATTCAATGCTTCAGATCAGAGAGAGGATTCAGAGGTCATGAAAGCAAATCAAGTTTATGGTGCAAGAAACCTTGACTAACCTTTGAGTGGCTTATACAAGACATAAAATGCTACAAAATGCAGTGGGTTTGACCCCTGCAATGTAAATACACCAGTGGGACTCCAGTTTGCTGCACTCCCTTTTTTAATAAATGTAGTTTACACATTCCAGTAGTGACTCCATCAGAGGACATGTATACGGGCCAGATGTAACCCACAGTTTGTTGATCCCACACTAGTGTCATAGTGCTGAATGCGTTTTCACAATTCAGTTTCATGTACTTATATTTAAACGCGTCTTCTCTGATTCTTCATGAGCAACTGTAATTGCTCAAAACAACAAATCCATCAAGTCAAACCGCTCTAGTCAAAAATAACTTTGGAGCGCAGCCCATCAAAACAACATACTTGACCCGACACGCATGGTATACTTTGTCCATACAAGCAGCAAGAATATATATATTTATATATTTTCACTATTGACATTCAGTCCTGAAGATCATATGTGGAAAACAAATCAGAGTAAAAGAATCAATGATGCTATGATTCAATCAAATACGAGACACATGCAAACGTAAAGTCAATAGTGTCATTGTTCAGCTCAAATTGGTTCAGTGTTGATTTGGTTCAGTTTGATAACTCTAAAGTCCATTAGTCATGAAATGAGTTTAACTGAGCTATAAGCAATAGTATCATCATTCAGCTTAAGTCAGTTCAATGTTGATTCAGTTCATTTAAATTGCAAGTTGATGTTTAAAAATTTGTCAATTCAAGTCAATGATAAAACTGAATGTTAATTTAAAAAATAATAATAAACATTTTTAAATAATGTTGTCTTTAACAAAAAAAAAAAAAAAAAAAAAAGTTATATCTCCTTAAATAGACAAATGAATGCATATACGCAGTTTGAAAGTTTGGGGCAGGTGAAACATAAAATATTTTTTAAAGTCTCATCAAGGCTGCATTTAAATATAGTAAAAACAGTAATATATTATGAAATATTAATTATCATTGTCACGTGATCCTTCAGAAATCGTTTGAATATACTGATTTTCTGCTCAAGAAACATTTCTGATTATTATCGGTGTTGAAAACAGTTCTGCATCTAATGTTTCTTTGATGAATAGAAAGTTCAAAAGAACAGCATTTATTGAAAATGTTCATTTTTGTAATATAAATCTTTACTGTCAATTTTTATTAATTCAGTGCATTTTTGCTGAATGAAAGAATCAATTTGAGCGTCCATAATCAAATCTGTATCCTCGCTCTCTCCGTTTCAAATAAGCAGGATAATGTTGATGCCAAAGTTTTCCATTAACTAACCTACAAACAGTATATCGTTCATTGAGTGAACCTTTAAGACCTTTCAAATATTTCATCTTCCGCTGGTCCTGGTCTCCAAGGATACCAGTGCAAAATAAATATAATTTAAGAGTGTCCACTAACATCTCTGCCGAAATGCTAATCAGCCTTTTGTTTTTACTTTTTAAAATGTTTAAATCAAGCAAGTGTGGCAGTTCAACTGAATGCACCAAATGTTCCGGAGTTAAAATCCTCCAAAAGTCCTCCTTTTTCTAGAGCTTGGTTGCTAGTTGGCTGATTATTGTCCCAGAATTTCCTGATCTGAACCTGATATTCACATAAGGCTTGAGTTGCTTAGTCTGCAGTAGTGATAGTGATGCTTGCCTCATCCAACAGCACTAACTAACAAGAAAGATGCCAATATTGCATACTGATGTTTACACTGCATAAAACAAGCATAAAAACTATTTTCAGTGTTTGTTGCATTTGTTTCAGCACATTTCAGCATTGTGTTAAATATTCTGGGTGCAGGTCTGCAGCTCAGTTTAGACCAAGACAACAAATTGAACCTGGAAAAGTCAAATGGAAGAGAACTGCAAAGAACTCTGAGTTTTAGACAAACACAATCTTGTTCAGTGGCCTGAAGCTGTATTTACCCTCAGATCAACATCAGCTGTACTCTTAAAGTTCGGTTCATTTCATGCGGATCGGGCCTGATCGATTTTCTCATATAAATGGAGAAAAGGTTTTAGAACAAAGTCTGCGCCCGTCTGTATTCAGAAACGTGATAAAAATTATTTCAATTCAGGAAAGTCCACTGAGTTTACAATCAAACACTCTGGGGTGGTATCACAAGGTATACAAATGCTAATAGCTACATTTTTGTTCTTTATTTACCACTAAATGGTACACAATAGGACTTTAGAAGTGCATATTAGTATATAAATATACATATTAGTACCTTTTGAAAGGATACAGAGACGTGTGTACTTTTTTTTCTGAAAGTGAAGGAGTGGCTTCAATAATTCATGCTGTCTTCATCCATACGCCAGATCTTATTAGTAGTTCCTATTAGCAAAGACAAGCATCAGTATTATTCTCTCAAACACTGGGTTAATTATCAAATCCCTAACACTTTACTTTTTGTAAACTTTGGTGCATAACTTGGGACTTTTCACTGGCCTTAGCAACCACATAGCAAAACCCTGGCAACCACCCGCAACACCCTAGGTGTTCAAGGCAAGTCAAATTTATTTGTATAGCACGTTTCACAATACAGGCTGTTTCAAAGGAGCTTAACAGAAAACCAGGTCACACTTTATATTAGATGGCCTCAACTACAATGTACTTGCATCAGTGTACTTATTGTGGCTATATTCTATTGCAAAACACTTTTGCTGCTATTGAGGTGGGACAGGGGTAGGGTTAGGAACAGATTTGGTGGTATGGGTAGGTTTAAGAATGGGTTAAGGTGTAAGGGACGGGTCAACAGTGTAAATATAAATGTAAATACAGAAATTAGTTACGGATTAAATTACATACTGTAGGTATTTAAAAAATATAAGTACTATGTAAAAACATGTACACAATAAGTGCATTGTACCAAATTATTAATTTAAAAGTACACAGTAGTTAAGGCCACCTAATATAAACTGGGACCGAAAAATCGCGAGGTTAATGTTTATAATATTTTAAAGGGCACCTATTATGTCCCCTTTTACAATATGTAATATAAGTCTCAGGTGTCCCCAGAATGCGTCTGTGAAGTTTCAGCTCAAACTAGCCCACAGATCATGTATTATATCATTTTGAAAATGCCTGTTTTGAGTGGAAGCAGAAACCGGCTGTTTTCATGCATGTCTCTTTAAATGCAAATGAGCTGCTGTTCCCCACCCCCTTTTCCAGAATAGGGCTTTGGCTTTACTGCTGGTACCTCAGATACCTCATGTCGTTCCAAACCCATAAGACCTTCATCCATCTTCGGAACACAAATTAAGATAAAGTTGTAAAATAAAGTCGTTATTTGTGTTTTCTTTGCACACAAAGTGTATTTTTAGCTGATGTCACATGGATTATTTTAACAAGGTCCTTGCTACGTTTCTGAACCTTGATCATGGAGGTATCCTTACTGTATATGGTAGGGTCAGAGAGCTCTTGGAATTCAACAAAAATATCTTAATTTGTGTTCTGAAAATAAATGGGTCTTACAGGGTTGGAAGGAGATGAGGGCGAGTAATTAATGACAGAATTTTAATTTTTGGGTGAACTAACACTTTAAACTTCTGATATACGGTTTTCTGAGCGCACACGTCGGATCACGCACAGAAAGCAGCTGTCACACAGCATGTGAGTACTAAACTAAGTTCTCTTTCATGTCTTATTGCTCTTAAACTGTCAAATACAGACAGGTTTATGTTAAAAACACACGAGTTACAAAAACAGTCGGTTATGTCTGTGAAGTTATACAATAGAAATATACAGGGCCTAAAATTAACACTCGCCAAGCCCAAATGCGAGTAAAAATCAGCGTTGGTGAGTACATGTAACAGTCTCAGTCGCCAGTTGGTGGGTAGAATTTTTACAAAATATAACAATGCAATGTAGTGGAAAAACAACAGCCCGTTTTTAAAGAGATTCACTGTTTCTGAAGCAAGCAAATAAAATAATCTTTCCGAAGACAAGATCATCGTGATTAGCTGTTCATAAGCGACAAGAGCGAATCAAATAATAGATAATTCATAATTTGTTACATTAATATACGCGGTTTTGGCAAGTTACCTCATAAACGTAGTCTTAAATGAGTTCTAAAGTCTTAAACGACAATAAAGAGTTTGGAGAAAATAGGATATATGTCAGATCCGCATCAGAGACAGAGCTGATTTTAGAAAAGACTGCAATTAACATCACTCGCGGAAGCGCAAGTGTCTGAGAGTGCAAGTACAAGTCTGCAGCCAGACCCTTCTTGATTTTAGAGTTAAAACTGCTGAAGTCTGTCATTGATGCAAATCAAAGAAGAAAAGAAAAAGAGAAAAATCACTGGACTGAGCTAGTCGCTGATTAACTTTTGTAGCTGAATAAAGACTAATCTGTATGGCTTATGCATATACAATTTAGTTTAAGATAGTTTTAAAATCACTTAATATTTCAGAGCCTATTATATAAAAAAAAAAAATAATGGCTTTCAGTTATACTGTAATTGTCACGGTGCACACAGCAGGGAGGAACAAGGAACACTCATACAAAGATGAAAACTCAAATAACATACTTTACTGAGACAACACGGCAGGCCAAGACAAGGCAGCCATCGACAGGAACACCAGGGAGTAACAAGTAGACCAGACGAAATAACACTGCACAGACAGGACTATAAATACACAGGTAAATTAACTCAAACACACACACCTGGAACAGAATAAACTACTAATCACATAACAAGGACAGGAAACATACCAAATAAGGGCACAAGAGGCAGGAACACATGACACACACGACAGAGGACTGACAGTAATGTTGAATGGCTATAATCAATAGGGAAAATTGAGGGAAAATTTAATAGAGACAATGCAAAAAAAAAAAGAGCTTTTTTTTTGGTTGAGAAAATGCATTTAATAGAGAGGATTAATGCTTCGTTAATAATAGTAAAAAGATGCCATTAAAAACATATTTAAAATATACTATCTTTGTTGTTTCTACATTAATTTGGAGGTTCAATGTGAAATTATGACAATATAAATATGTGATTAATCATGATTAATTACAGAGAAATGTGTGATTACTTTTTTAAATCGATTTACAGACAGCACTAATGTTGACCTTTTATAGATTTTAAATTTCAATTTAGTTTCTAAATTTATAGGTCCCCCAGAAAGAGATCGGACGGTCCCCACCCCCTTGACCCCCTTCAAATTTTTAGTTCAACAATCCGGCCCTCAAATGAGGCTAATCGAATAGCCCTGCTCTAATCCGTTAACATGGGTGCAGAAAAAAAATATGCACCACATACGTTCTGCAAATTGAGTATGTGTGAAACAGGCGTAACACTATGGACTGCTGGGTTTGCCGAAAACATGCAAAGGACAAGAATCTCAGCGTTTTTAGGACAAAAAAAGATAAATCAATAAATCAGTTTGATGTTTTTTTCTTGTAAGTAAGCTAAAGGACAAATTAAAAACATTGTAAATAGGTTTAGTCATTATAGTAGTAATAACTGTCTGTTTTTGCAAAAAGAGTTTCATGGCAGAAAATTTAAGATTTGCTATAAGAATATATAACATTGTGTAGATGCTGTATGTATGAGGATAAAGTTAGTTATAATATATCTATATATATATATATATATAGAGAGAGAGAGAGAGAGAGAGAGAGAGAAAGAGAGCTGCATGAGATTTGAGACCATATAAACAAGATTTGTTATGCAGTATATATTGTTTTACATTAGTATACTTTATGTATGCAGGCAAAATAGGATGTACTTAACTGCAGAAAATGTTGTTGTATTTCCTGCACCGTACATGAGTAATTCAATTCAAATAAGTAGAATTGTCTTTCCCATGAAGCTACACACTATATGAACTTCACTTCAATCCCCTGACAGCTGCTCTCAAGGTCAGAAACACACGCACGTTGCACTCAGATGTATTCCAAATGTAAACATAGCGAGCATAAATTATGTATATCTATAAAGGTCTTGCTTCCAAAACTCCTCTCTCTGCAGATTTCATGAGCGCATTGTTATACCACATAGCTACTGTGGGTCAGGCTGTCCATCAGGGACGTGTGCATCATTTATACGGTTCGATATAGACCATCACACATTAGACTAGATGCATTCGAGGGTCAGAGAATTGCTGCATGCACAAAGGGCAGCCATGTCCCAGGAACGGGTTGTTTAGAGACACCCACATCTCCAACCCGTTCATTTCAATATCTCAATCACAGAAACAGCCCCAAGGAAATCAAAGCATTGAAATGTTTTATATATAAGACGTCTGTTTACATCACGACCTCTGTACCTCACAGTGTTTAATGTCCTACAGGAATACAAACAACATATTTTGCATATTCTGTCTAATTTGATCATTTCCCCGAATGTGATTTTACTTCATTTGCAGCCCATACATCCCTTCATCCTGTCTCATCCTCTATGACTTTTTTCTTGCGATGAACACAATGTTTAAGAAATTCTGAGCTGCTCTTTTCTATACAAGGACAATCGGTAGTAATCACAGCTATCAAAATCTCATTCGCATTCAGATTTAATGTTATTGATGGCAAATGCTATTGATTCTGACATGTTGTAACAAAATGAGGCACAAGAATTTGAATATGCTGAAGTACGAATGAGATTTAAAGACTAAATTAATAGTGAACTACAATTCACTATAATAAGTGATACATTAAAACTCTCATTCTGACGGCACCATTCACTGCAGAGGATCCATTGATGATCAAGTGATGTAATGCTAAATTTATACAAATCTTATATGCTGCAAACAGCTTGTCACACATGCTCATAGTAAAAGACATTCACTGACCTTTATGTCTCACGAAGGTCCATGCTCTCCCTCATGGAATTTGCATTTTCAAGGAAATCCAGCATAAAATCTCTCTTCATCCCATCTGCCCATATGAGCATTAATATTAATCCTGTCACTGGCATGTTTTTAGAAAATAACTTACAGTTTGGAATTTTAAGTATGCTTATTCAAGAATTCATTATTTTTATGAACCTGAGGGAGACTTCTAGATGAGATTCACCAGTAGGTTTTGGAAATAACATTATTTAATAAATGTTAATAATGCTAAATGTTAATTTAGCATTCCATTTATATGTTTTGCTAGATGATGCCGTGCTGAAGAGATCACATTAAATCATGCATTTAATGTAGTCATTTTTAAAAGTTTGTAAAAAATACTGCAGTCAAAAAAAGGTACTGCAGTATTTTTCTTAATAGGATTTAGAAACTATTTCACTCAGAAATTGCTAGTAAACTTCAGAAGTAAATACAAAGAAACAAGAAGTCAATAAATTCATAAAAACAGTCGAGAAATTAATAAAAACAGTAAATGAAACAGATGACTAAACATCTGACAATCCCCTGTGGCAGATACTGCTATAAGCTGTTATCCCTCGCCGTGGCCTTAAGCCAAGCTTCATTTGTTACAGTCAACCAATGAACAATTAAGTGCTTGACGAAATCATCTGAGTGCATAAGCATGTGCAATTGCCTCATTGGGAATCAATGTGTCCGATGCTAATGCATAACACTCCCCTTTATGCTTGAGCCAAAAAATGAATTTTTCGATTCAAACTGATTGTTTATATGTGGTAGAGAGCACATCTGTGAGAGCCACAGAAATAAAAAAAATAAAGAGCAGGATTTCAGCTTTAGTACAGGGGTCTAAATGCTGAACATTTACTCACCCTAAGGCCATCCAAAATGTAGATGAGTTTGTTTCTTCATCAGAGCAGATTTGGAGAAATGTAGCATTACATAACTGACTCACCAATGGATCCTCTGCCGTGAATGGGTGCCGTCAGAATGAGAGTCCAAACAGCTGATAAAAACATCACAATAATCCACAAGTAATCCACACCACTCCAGTCCAGTCCATCAATTAACAACTTGTAAAATGAAAAGCTGCATGTTTATAAGAAACAAATGCTTGTTTTATTTTATTTTATTTCAAATCACTTTAAGTCATGGCCTTCTTTTTAAGTTTGATGAAGCTGACGTTTTTAAATCACATTCCTCGGCTTTGTAAGACATAAGTAGCTCCTTCCCTAAATAATTAAACCCCCCAAAAAAAATTCTGCATATTTTCTTCTTTTTTTTTTTTTTGGCTGAATTATTCCTTTAAAAAGCATAGTAGTGTAATGTTGTTTTTGGACATGATAATATGGTAAAACCATGGTTCTGGACACTGTACTGTAAATGCCATTGTAATCATAGTAGCATGATTACCATGAGATACCATTTTATGTGAAATAAGTATTCATGAAGAAGCTTGTTGTCATATTGACAACAAAAGTGTTACATGGAAGGCCACAATCACATCCAATCAGAAACTATCAAATAATTAAATGCAGTAGGATTTTGGACCAATGAAACACAATTGCGTACGATATTTAAAATCTACAAAATATTAAACTTTGATGATAACCTTTCATCGAGAAAGTTCAATTTTCCCTGAAGGAAAGAACTAAATCTCTTTATTTCCAGCATTCAGGATCCCTCGTGTGCCAGAGACGGTTAAAAGAGACAGTAAATGTTAACACTCTACAAATTAAAGAAATATTCACTGTATTATTCTCCCTCGCTGCGTTGGCAGCTGCTCAACACAAACATGGGCAGAGGACATGGAGATGTGGGATACTTTCATTTCTGTTTGTTCTCACAGATGGATGAACTCCAGGGCCGGTAGAGCTCCGCTTTGTTTCTGCGCTTTCTCTCACAGCAGTTCTAGATAGAGTGTAAATAAGCACCGCTGCTGTGAAACGATCCCACAGCTCAACACAATGTTCTTACCCCGTATGGCATCACGACCCCCACACACTCGAGAGGAGATAAAAACAAAAGCCAGAGAAGAGTTAGAGTCAAGGAAAATGCAAGAAAGGAAAGAAAAAGACATAGAAAGAGAGAAACAGGAGCAAAATAAATATACAGTTCCGCTCATAAGTTTACTCACCGCTCGTCTCAACAATCTATGGTATCTCATGGTATCCCTTTCAGAAGATGCAAAACGTTCATAATTTTAACAAAATAAGAGGGTTCACAAAAATTGCATCTTAGTTTTAGTACTATCCTGAATAAGTTGTTTCACATGTTTACATACTCCACCCCACTACAAGAAAAAACAACTAAATTTACCCAAATTAACCAGTTCAAAGTTTTTTTTTTTTTTTTTTTTTTTGGTGCCTTTAATATGGAAGCCTGTTTCTGCCACAGAATGAATGAATTAATTAATTAATTAAGTAATTGCATTTTAATCTCACAATGTTTTTGAAATTTTGAGAGAAAAAAAAATCTGAATTGCAAGATATAAATTGTGGAACATACAGGTGCATCTCAAAAAAATTTAATATTGTGAAAAAGCACATTTTTTTATTGTAACTTATTTCAAAACTTTCATATATTCTAGATTTATTACATGTAAAGTAAACTTGGAATTGTAAAATGTAAACTTGCAATTGTGAGTGTGGCGAGGGGGGCGTGGTTCAGCGAAACCTGCAGCGGAAGAGAGCATCGGGAGACGAGCGGTGAGTAAGTAGGTCAAGTGCAAAATGATTAACACCTATGTCTGATTGCAGTAATTGGCATGTAGAGACCGGAAAAGAGTGACTGACAAACATGGAAGTCTGACCGGACTAAGAACTGGAGAAATCCAAGGAACTGAGTAATTGTGCGAGCTGAGATTTTGGTGAATGCTCAGAGAGCGCAACCTTTGGGATTTTGAGCTGTCCTCGTCCTTCCTTACTCTGAACTTTGTTACAGTGAGATTGGGATTGAGACGTAAACTTGGAATTGTGAGATGTAAAGTATTAGTATGTCATTACTTAATAATATTATGCCATATTGTTGTTATTATTGTTTAGAGATAATAGAGACTTGAGCATTCTCCCTAGCAACTACCCAGAACAACCTAGCAACAATAATAAAAAAAAAAACTCAGAACACCTTGGCAAGAATACCTTGCATAGCAACGTTCTGGCAAATAGCCACAACAGCCTAGCACTGGTGGTGAGTAACACACAAAATGCAGAAGTCTATTTGGTAATTTTGCTGTGTGCAAACAGAATAATTTACTTTATTTTGAATTATGACTCTGATGCTTCCACTGTATTGAAAGACTGTTTCAATGCTGAATCCAGGCATCTACAAACACAGATTAATAAACAAATAGACATACACACAAGCTTGTGTTTGCAAACACAGAGCATTATTGTACAATAGTCATATAAAACAGTTGTTCAAAATACAAAAAGATTAGTAAAACAAAGACCAAAACCATCGCAGGAACAAACTGTTCAGACTGTCCAGAATGTTTATTGGCTTTGAGCTGAAAATCTTTTCACTCAAAGAGTGAACAAACTGAGGAATTAAGATGTGAAGGACATTTGTGTCAAAATATCGAAGTCTGAAACCACAGCACATTGTTATTATTGCACAGTGATATCATATTCCAAATGTGTTTTAAGTCACTGACACATCAACATTAAATGCATAATAACACAACTTAAATTCACAAAAGGTGTCAAACTGGTTAAGTTCACATGAAAAAAAGAGAGCAAAATTCCCCTAAATAATTTACTAACAGAACTAAAGATGTATTTTTTTGAGTCCTGAGTAGCCTTGAACAAGTCTGAGACTGTGAGCTGATTCATGAGCGCTTGCACAACATCTCTATACAAGTTTATTGGCATGCACCAAGTTTTTGGTTCAGAGATAAACATGCAAACAGAACCAAACCTCAACTATGATTAGCTAAACCACAAAAATGATCTCTGATTAGCCTGCTGAGATGGATTTAATAGTTCCTGAAGCACATAAATTATTTAAAAATCCTGCCAAGAACATGTATTTTGGGTAAGTTATGTAGGCAAGAAGCTACTTATGTCTCACAAAGTTGAGGAACTGTTTGTTTAATGTTTAGCTCAATAAAGCAGCTTCAGCAAACTTGGCCATGCCTTAAAATGATTTGACATCAAATAAAACCAGTATTTACTTCTTTCAAACATGCAACATTTTGCTTCGTATGATGTTCATATGATATGATGTGATTGGTGTCGATTTCTTAAGGATTACTGTGATGCTTTTATCAGCTGTTTGGACTCTCATTCTGACGGCACCCATTCACTGTAGAGGTGAGCAAGTGATGTAATACATTTCTCATAATTATATCTACATCGTAGATGGACTAAGGGTGAGTAAATTTTTAGCAAATTTAAATTTTTGCTTGAACTATTCTTTTAATTAATTTTCTTTATAACTCTTTGTTTTTCACTACACGTCTATGCAAATCTTTAGAAAAACATAAATAATCAATCAAATCATCAAAATAAGTCCAAATTTATCAAACTCGGTCTCTATCCTCTAAACTGATTTTGTGGTTTTGGGGAAAAAGGTTGGTATCCAGCAGAGCTGTTTCCATTGCCTGGGCCATTTACAGCAGGCAAATAAAAACAGTGTTGTGTGTTTAGTGACAGTGCAAAGGAGGCTGAAATGACAGAGACACACACTCAGCCGTGACCTACTGTCACGACACGCACAGGCCCAGATGCACAAAACAGACCTTCACACGCAGTAGCAGCACTTACAAACTGAATATAAATGACAGAGGCATGGCATGGCGACAGGTATAAACTTGCTTTTGTAAGATTCAAAGCCGAGCAAAAACATTCTGAATGACTGCATGCCCATAAAAATTATCAGAATTGAGATTGCCTTATCCTGCTAAGCCTACAAAAAATATTAAATGAATATCAAATATGGTGGTTTATTCTCTGGATAAATTTCACATGCACACTCATCCGTGACACACAGCCCAGTGGCTGATAAATATTAGTTTTACCTTCAGTGAAATATTTCATAACATTTATGAAATATTAGTTTCATATACAATCAATAAAGGGCTTTCGAATTTGTTCCTCCAGGTGCTAATTTCTGTGTTCATGTTTAGAAGCATAACTGAATTTACAGTCTTTGCAGGACTGGTTAGTATGTATATATGCTTTTGCATGGAGTCGTGTGCGTTCACAAGCAGCGCATTCATTAGAATGAGTGATGGTGAGGAAGAGGAACAGGAACGATGCATCATTTAAAGGCCTGCATGCAACTTTAGCTCATTAACCTCTGTTATATAACTCAGAGTTGCTGTATAGACTCTGTACCAAAACCTAGCAAGCTGTCATGCTGTCTGTTGTCTATATAGGCAGCTGTCTTCAAAAGCAGCATTCTAACAGAAATAGAACCTTGAAAATGACCATTTCAGAACACTCTGTGAGAAGAATGTCAGCGTGGCATACAAATATGTTTGTTTTTGAAAGAAATTAATACTTGTATTTAGTAAGGATGCATTAAATTGATCAAAAATGACAGTAAAGGCTACAAGTGGGCTACATAATGCTACAAGTGTTTATGTACAATAAATGCTATTTTTTTTTCTCTTTTTTTTTCTTATTTTCTCTTCATTAACGAATCCTAAAGTAAAATGTATTGTGGTTTCCACAAAAAAAATAAGCAGCACAAATGTTTTTTTGTTTTGTTTTTTAACATTGATAATGATAAGAAATGTTTCTTGAGCAGCTAATCAGCATATTAGAATGATTTCTGAAGGATCATGTGACATATAATGATGCTGAAAATTCAGCTTTGCATCACAGGAATAAATTTAATTTATTTAGAAAGCAGTTATTTAATTTATAAGCAGTTTATACATTTATAAGCAGTAAATGTTTAATAAAAATGTTAAAATTTTTAGCATTTATATAGATAGAGAGATTATATGTATATATGTGAACATATGAACATTTACAGTAGTAGTACACTGGCATAAAGATGACCTTCAAGCTACAACACATGGACTACAAGCCATGGCTTTAATGGCTCTACACAGACAGCTTATTCGGTTTGGAACAGAGCCTAAACGCTGCTGCAGAGGTGTGTGTGTAATTTGACAACACCTGTCCTCTCTTACTAGATGTATGGAAAGATGATTTCAGCGCAACAATGATTACATAAACCTCTTAACATTTATGAGGCAAAAGTAGCACTCATTAGCGAAGAGATTTGAGTGTGTTTTATTACGTCCCTGTTAAAAATGCTGCATTAAACATCACTATCTTTCAAATAAAGTGCTTGTCCACAGCCATCCATTACAGGGTAATTGAAGGAGACAGTTTTTGGTCTGGCTATAGCTACAAGGTCACATACTGATCAAATAATATAGTCTGAATGCACTGTAAATCTCTTTGGATAAAAGCATCTGCCAAAAACATACTGTGCATGTATTTTATTTTCATATGTTTTAACATTATGCATTATTCATGAAGAAAATGTTATGTATATAACTGCCAAAATATTATCCATGGCATTATTTAAATTATGCAACTGTCATATATACTGTATATACAGTATCTCACAGAAGTGAGTACACCCCTCACATTTTTGTAAATATTTTATTATATCTTTTAATGTGACAACACTGAAGAAATGACACTTTGCTACAATGTAAAGTAGTGAGTGTACAGCTTATCAAACAGTGTAAATTTGCAAAATAACTCAACACACAGCTATTAATGTCTAAACCGCTGGCCACGCTGGGCCCAGTTAGCCATTTTCTCTCGGTGTCATGTGACTCGTTAGTGTTACAAGGTCTCAGGTGTGAATGGGGAGCATGTATGTTAAATTTGGTGTTATCGCTCTTATTCTCTCATACTGGTCACTGGAAATTAAACATGGCACCTCAAGGCAAAGAACTCTCTCAGGATCTGAAAAAAATAAATGTTGCTCTACATAAAGATGGCGTAGGCTATAAGAAGATTGCCAAGATCCTGAAACTGAGCTGCAGCACGGTGGCCAAGATCATACAGCGGTTTAACAGGACAGGTTCCACTCAGAGCAGGCCTCGCCATGGTCGACCAAAGAAGTTGACTGCACATGCTCAGCGTCATATCCAGAGGTTGTGTTTGAGAAATAGACATATGAGTGCTGCCAGCATTGATACAGAGGTTGAAGGGGTGGGGGGGTCAACCTGTCAGTGCTCAGACCATACGCCACACACTGCATTAAATCCGTGATGTCGTCATGGAGGACTGGAAGAGGACTCCAGTGGCAACCTGTGAAGCTCTGGTGAACTCCATGCCCAAGAGGGTTAAGGCAGTGCTGGAAAATAATGGTGGACACACAAAATATTGACACTTTGGGCCCAATTTGGACATTTTCACTTAGGGGTGTACTCACTTTTGTGGCCAGCAGTTTAAACATTAATGGCTGTGTGTTGAGTTATTTTGAGGGGACAGGAAATTTACACTGTTATACAAGCTGTACAATCACTACTTTACATTGTAGCAAAGTGTCATTTCTTCAGTGTTGTCACATGAAAATATATAATAAAATATTTATAAAAATGTGAGGGGTGTACTCACTTCTGTGAGATACTGTGTATATATATATATATATATATATATATATATATATATATATTAGAGTCTCTTGTGAACTCTAAAAATGCATCTTCAACATGTACAATGGGTTCAGTATGTGAAATATTAGTATTCAAAATAGCCTTGAGTGTGTTCGGCTTTTATGCTCAATTGTACATTTAAGTAATCTTAAGATAACAGCTGTGTTTTTCTTCAGAGACGTTTCTAGGGGATTCATCAGACACTTGTTTTTCTATTATGGCTTCTGAGCTTTTATCATCAGAGCTGTTGCGGCGAGCAGAAACACTCTCAGGAATTTATCTCCGATCTTTCCATGAAAAGACTGCAAATCGCAAAGTCAGACACCAAGAAAGCTCGAGACCTTACAGCTTGTTCAAGGACTTATCGCTGTTTGTGATTCACTTGGAAAGATAATAATCTAATAAGCAAAGGTCTGTGACAAATTTATCTAGAAATGTAAAAATCCCACAAATTCATCCTCTCAGAAAAGACTTCTGTCATTTAGTACATTTTCACCTTGATTACTTCCTTTCCATTTGGCAGAAGTCTATCTTGAGCTTTCATTTGCATACCCAGAAGTCACATTACTCACATTATAAGACCTGGGCAAGCAGACAGTTCATTAAAATGGTGTTACGTCCTTCACATATATTACATAGTCTTCCATTCACTTCTATGAACACACAATACAGCCTCAACATATCAGGTTTCTATGTGTTGTTCCCAAGAAAAACCCTAGAAAAACTCTAGCATTTGGTTTAAATAAGCTCTTTGACTCCCTGACCTAACACATAAAAGACCCATTGTTCAAACCTCATTTATAATCACAGATTAAGCCTGGATGTGGATTCAACTATAATTTTCCATCGAAAATGTTTGTGTTGGATTTTCGTCCTAAGAACTGACCCATGGATATTTAAAGGAATAATTCACAAAAAAATGTAAATTTGCTGAAAATGTACTCACCGCCAGTCCAGCCAAGATGTAGATAAGTTTGTTTCAAAGACATTACATCACTTGCTCACCAATGCATCCTTTGCAGTGAATGGGTGCCATCAGAATGAGAGTCCAAACAGTTGAAAAAACATTACAATAAGAAACAAATGCATCATTAAGGTGTTTTAATATTAAACCATTGCTTAATTAAGGGAAAGGTAAGTGGTGTGTGGCCAAGTATGGTGACCCATACTCAGAATTTGTGCTCTGCATTTAACCCATCCAAGTGTCCACACAGTAGTGAACATACACCCGGAGCAGTGGGCAGCCACTGCTGCGGCACCTGGGGAGCAGTTGGGGGTTCAGTGCCTTGCTCAAGGGTCTCACCTCAGTCGTGGTATTGAGGGTGGAGAGAGTGTTGGTTATTCACTCCCCCACCTACAATCCCCGCCGGCCCTGAGACTCAAACCCACAACCTTCAGGTTACAAGTCCAACTCTCTATCCACTAGGCCACAACTGCACTATGAGTACTTTATAATGTTGCTTTCTCCAGTGAAAAAGTCACCTTGTCCGAATCGGGAGTGAAATATGCACAGATCAAGCAAACACAGTTATAAACAAAGATGTGGGTGGATTTTGATGTGAGAGGACATTTGATTTGACTTTTTCACTGGAGGATACGATATTATGGATTATGGACTTAGACTTCAACTGAAAGTGACAGTTTAAAGTTAAAATGTCTTGATGGATTTGTTTTTTACAAACACAGAGATTTCCACTTTACAAGACATTTACTGATGGACTTGGAGTCGTGTGGATTACTTGTGGATTATTGTGATGTTTTTATCAGTTGTTTGGACTCTCATTCTGATGGCTCTCATTCAGGATCCATTGGTAAGCAAACGTTGCAATGCTAAATTTCTTCAAATCTTTTCCGATGAAGAAACAAACCCATCTACATCTTGAATGGCCAAAGGGTGAGTACATTTTCAGCTAATTTTCTTGTTTAAGTGAACTATTCCTTTAAATGTAGGAAATCCATGCTTCATGTTGTGCAAACTATACATGCAGTATAATTTTCTAATAAAGTGATTTCACTGTCTGCTCTTTTACATTTGAAAGTGAAATGAAGGTAATGGTTATCAAGCAGCAGAAAATCATAAATGCCAAGTACCACATAAAAAAAATTAAAAATAGTTTTAAGTTGAATATTAAAGCAAAGCCTCTGCCCTCAAATTTTCTTAATGTGGTCTGCATGCCCACACCTTCTGGCACTGTCGTGCAACTATTTAAATGAGATTTTTACACACCCAACTATTAACTGCAGTATCAGCAAAGGAAGTCCATGACACCATGTGTTTGTTTTCATTTCTGTGAGTCAATGTGCCTATAAAAACATCTGAAATGTCATCTCCACAGTCTCCAGATAATTAGTGTTCAGCCTGTCACACCGACCCTGAGGCGCTACCTGGGAATTTACGTCACTATCTGGTTTTCAGAATGGAGCTTACTGAATACTACACAATGTACGTATACCGTATAAAAAATAGCATGAGAAACAGAATGCATTATACAACAACAAATATGTCAAACAGTACCCTGCTGGAGCCAACATCCTCAATCCAGTCTGAGCTGGTCTTTGGGCACTTTTAAACTGGGAGGCCAGCTTAAACCAGCTAAGATCAGCCAACTAATTTAGTGAAGTGACATACTGCCAAGTATGGTGACCCATACTTGGAATTCATGCTCTGCATTTAACCCATCCAACTTGCACACACACAGCAGTAAACACACACCCGGAGCAGTGGGCAGCCATTTATGCTGCGGCGCCCGGGGAGCAGTTGGCGGTTCAGTGCCTTGCTCAAGGGCACCTCAGTCGTGGTATTGAGGGTGGAGAGAGCGCTGGACATTCACTCCCCCCACCTACAATCCCTGCCGGCCCGAGACTCGAACCCGCAACTTTGGATTACGAGTCCGACTCTCTAACCATTAGGCCACGACTTCCATTGTAAACACACATAAATGATCATGTTAAATGCAATGCAATGATCACATGTGCCATGTTAGTGGCACACGTAGACTGCCACTGTTTAGGCTGTTAAAGGTAGGTTCTACTACGTTATTGTCAAAGAAATGTTTAAATCAATGCAGAATTTGCAACATAGAAGAACATTTACACCACAAAAAAAACATGCATGCTTGTATATCTATAAAACTATCAGGTCTGTTCATGATCATTTATGTGTTTACAGTGTTGGGGGTAACGCATTATAAGTAACGCGAGTTACGTAATAATATTACTTTTTTTCAAGTAACTATTAAAGTAACGCATTACTTTTTAATTTACAAGAACATATCTGAGTTACTTTTTTTCCCATTTATTGACTGACAGTGCGCTGTCATTCTGTTGTTCTGTAGTTCTAGACTAAATGTGAATGTGCATTAATTCATCCCACTCGCAAAAAACTGCTTTAGTATTCATCAAAATGAATTAAAACAGTGAAATGCAAACTCAGAATATGACGCAAAAAGAATATGGATCAGAATATGATCCAGTTCAACCATACTAAGCAGCAAAAATGACTTTAGATAAACTAACAATTGTACTTCGTTGTTTTATTTATTGCTGAAGAGTGTTGAAACTTCTTCTCCTGCATTCTACTGCACAGACGTGAATTTACTCTTCCTTCAGCCTGAGGTCTATTCATTACACTTTTTGGTGTGAAAGGGCTTTTACATTTGCTATGATTAGAACTTTCTTGTATTAAAAACAAGCCCTGCTCATATTTAAAAAGTAACGCAAAAGTAACGTAACGCATTACTTTCCATAAAAAGTAACTAAATAACGTAATTAGTTACTTTTTTAGGGAGTAACGCAATATTGTAATGCATTACTTTTAAAAGTAACTTTCCCCAACACTGTGTTTAATGATGTGTTTTTGACTGTATGAAGAAATACTTGATGCATTTTTAGTGTTTCTCGTTCGATACTACTCCATAAATCAAAACACTTTTATTGCAGTTTTTACATTCTGAAAGTAGAGCAAATATATGCTTTAAAATTAACTTTAATACAAAACACTGGAGAAGGTTTAATACTTAAAACAAACTATTTTCCAATTATACTCCATGTGGTTTATTCTCTCATTGACATTATGCAAGGAAATTAAAAAGCAAACTATTTGCATTTTAATATCTGTATATTTAATAACACAAGGCATGATGGAATGGCCCTGAGTTATTATGTTTGTGCCATACAGATCCCGTCTGTCGGTGCAGACGGGATCTGTATGGCACAAACATAACTCTGTCGGTGCAGACTTTCGAACCGCTTATTCAGCGAGATTTACATAGCGTTGCAGATAATAAACATTCATGCATGACTGCAGGACAAAACAACAAGACATTCTCTCAGATACCTCAGAGACACAATGGCCTCGAGCTGAAGCTTCATATAATTCTCTGAACCTATTGTGAAAATATTATGGTGAATACAATTAGACTGATTTGCTCAAAAGTGCATTTAGAATTTGGATAAGCCCCAGATGCAAAACTAAGCATATGTCCCAAAACCTAGTGAACTGCCTCAAATTTAGAATAAATGTTTCTTGAGCAGCATAAAAACAGAAATATCACATTTACTACATTACTTGCAACAACATTTGAAATTTAGCTCAGTGGCCTTTCATTTCTCTTGATCACTGCTGAGATGTTTCTACACCTTGATTGGAGTCCACCTGTAGTAAGTTAAATTGATTGGACATGATTTGGAAAGGCACACACCTGTATTTAAAAGGCCTCACAGCTAGCAATGCATATCAGAGTGAAAACCAAGCCATGAGGTCAAAGGAACTGCCTGCAGAGCTCAGAGAGACATGATTGTATCGTGGCACAGATCTGGGGAAGGCTACAAAAACATTTCTGCTGCACTGAAGGTTCCAAAGAGCACAGTGTCTTCCATAATTCTCAAATGGAAGAAGTTTGGCACAACCTGGGCTGTGTTTCCCAAAAGCATCGTAAGCCTAATTTGATCATAGAACCATTGTCACCAGTGGAGCTATGATCAATTTAGGCTTACGATGCTTTTTGGAAACGCAGCCCAGGACTGCCAAACTGAGCAATTGATGGAGAAAGGCCTTGTCTAGACTGGTGACCAAGAACCTGATGGTCACTCTAGTTAAGGTCAATGATCATATATGCAGATGGGAGAAACCTACAGAAAGACAAACATCACAGCAACACTCCAGCGATCTGGGCTTTACGGCAGTGTGGCCAAACTCAATCCTCTCCTTGGTGAAGACGCATGAAAAAACACTTGGAATTTGCAAAACAGCACCTAATGGACCCTCAGACACCCCCAGTCCAGGAGTGCAAAGCATGTTGCGTCAATCCCCAAAAGGACTCTGCTGTAATTGCTGCCAAAGGTGCTTTAACTAAGTACTAAGTCTCAGTACTAAGGGTCTGAATACTTATGTAAATGTGTTTTTTCTTTTTAATAAATCTACAGACATTCCTAAAATTCAGTTTTCACTTTGTCATTATGAGGTACGGAGTGTAGATCAATGAGAATAAAAAAAAAGAATTTAAACCGTTCGTATCATGTTGCAACATAAAATTAGAAAAAAAGGGAAGGGGGTCTGAATACTTTCTGAATGCACCGCAAACTCTAATAAGCATAATATGTAGCACACACAAAAACCAGATAAAGTAGTCATTTTTTAATTATATCCGTCTACCATCTTAGTTACTGAGCTTGTAGAAGTGCATTATGAGATTATCTTCTACATGAATGCGGATGCTGTCTTACAATTGAGCCAAAAAAAGGTAGTGCGTTCGTGCATATGCTGCCTTAAAATGCTGTCTACATAGGCAGCTCATTAGGTTTTGGAATGGATAATGAATCTGAGGCTGGCCATTTAGACCATAATGGTTTATTTTGGCAAGACTACAAATCTACAGTGGTGTGCTGTTGCATCTTTCTAGTCCTCTAAGTCTAAACACTCTGGGCTCTGAGGACATCTCCTCCGGTAGGAACAGGGCAGGGTTGTCATACCACTGTTCGGTTTGTTTCTTTGACTCTGGCTTGATGTTTGTTGTGTCTGGAGTCACTACAAGCACATCTGTGTCATTAAGTCGAGCCGGGCTGCAGCACAGCGCCGTTGTTTTGGTAATGAGCTTGTCGAGCGGTTTGAGAGAGTGCATCCACTGCGGGAGAAAGTCCCAGCTGCGCAGCGTCTTCGGCAGGTGTGTGGGACTGTGGGACTGCATCAAGTTGACCAGGAGGACGAAGATGGTGAGCGCGGCGAACGGAGCACCCACGCCGACCATGGCCTGCCATCCGGCCAGAGAGAAACCGAACACAAGGCAAGGCAGCAGCAGAAAACACACCAGAAGGTAGAGCACAGCAAACCAGCGGTACTTGGCAGTGCGTTCGCCCAGCGCAGATGCCATACGGATGGGCAGACGAGTGAACGGGACCGGATACCACAGTAAAATCCCAAAAATATTGAAGTAAAAATGGCACAAGGCAATCTGGAGGGAATATGAAAGTAGAAGAATAAAGCAAACTAGATTTTTCACTTATGTGAGTGGGGGCTATAGATATGGCTTGGGTCTGTTTTTAAATATTCAGAACTTAAAATTTTGGTAACGTTTAAATATGAATATTTAGTATTATCGATTTGATGGCAACAAAGCTTGATAAGAACAAAGCTTGAACTAAATTCAGCAGGATGATGAAACTATTTTCTTCTGTACACTGCAAAAAAACCATTATTAGATCAAGATACATTTTATTTAAAAAATAAAAATAATGCAAGACATTAAATCTTGTTTTCTGAAAAATGTATCAAAATTAAGTGAGCTTAAGCTTAAAACAACAACAACAAAAATGTGCCAATGGAGAAAGAAAAAAAACATTCAAAAGGAAAGCTGTTGTTTATTTGTTTTTGTTTTTTTAATCATAAGCTTGTTTTATTAAACTTATTTTCAGAAAACAAGATTTAATATCTTATGTCATTTTGCTTTTCAAGTTAAAGTATCTTGATTTAAGGATGTTTAGAGGTTTGCACTTGAAACCCAAAAATACCAAACAAGAAAATTGCTTTTTAACCAAACAGAATTGGTTAACAAATATCCATGTTTATTAATGCCTCGTGAAGTGGTCAGTGGATGAGACTGAATATTTATTAAATATTTGTTTAAAAAAAAACTGACATAGATGTTTTCTTTCTTTTTAGGAGGCAAGACAAAAATGAACATTTATACTTGAAACAGCCTTAGTGACTTCTTCGCAACGATTGTAAAACATGTAGTGCACATGTAAACGAACATGTGGATCACACTGCATTTAGGGTTCATATATCTTTCAGAATCTGAAATTGGATTGGATTCATTCTGATTGAGGATAATTTGTGCATGTAAACATACCCAATGGAAGTCTATGAGACTTTTTCTAAAGAAGTAACAGTACACCTCTCTTCAACATGCTGAACAGTTTTAGTTATTCATGACATGATTCATAAACAAACGATGCAGAACGAGTTAAGCTCTGAGTTTAATACTTGTGTTTAGGGATCTGAACAAACCCCAAATCTTCAGTGTGATGCATAAACAAATGCATTAATGAAGAAAAGTGCTATGTGTCCAGAAGATACATTTTCCTCATCATCCAGTTGGAAAAGCAAGCAGATTTGCCCTGAATTTTTGATAAGGTGTAATAATTTTAGAAAACTGACATTTCCACTGAGTGCTCAGTAATGGCTGTGTGTCATTGTTGTACCTGGCATGCAGCAGGAAGCTTCTCTCTGGGGCTGGCAAGAGCTGCGAGGATGGCTGTGGTGGTCGTGCCAATGTTGGAACCCAAGGTCAAAGGATACGCTCTATTGAGACTGATCACGCCAATGCCTGCAGGAGCCAGAGATGGACATACAGGAATCAAAACGTGTTTTGTCCAAGCAATGTTGTGAAGCATGTATGGAACTGTCTTTTGGTTTGAGAATCAAGACAGTTTGGACCTAGATATTTGAAACCAACTTACAAAACAGATGATAGGATATATGAAACTGGCCTCTACAGTTAATGAGATACAGCCCTTGAGACAACTTAATATTCTCTAATGTTTTTGAAATATGCGTTTTATGCTCACTAAGGCTGTATTTAGTTTTTCAAAAATACAGTAAAAACAGCAATAATGCGATATAGTTTTACAATTTAAAAGAACTTGTTTCGATGTGAATATATTTTAAAATGAAATTTATTTCTGTGATGCAATGCTGAGTTTTGAGCATCATTACTCAGCATCATTCTAATATGTGAATTTGCTGTTCAAGAAACATCTTATGATTCTTATGATTATCAAGGTTGAAAACAGTTGTGCGCCTTCATATTTTTGTGCAAACCATTATACTTTTTTTCAGAATTATTTGACAAATAGAAAGTTTAAAAAACTGAATTTATTTAAAATAAAAATGTCTTTAACATTATAAATGTATTTGCTGTCACATTTGTTGCTGAATATCTTAAATGCTGTATATATAAACACACACATAATTATACAATTTCTATGCAGTAGGAAAATGTCAAAAAAAAAAAAAACTACAGGGACATGTAAATGTTTTCCTGGAACGGGCTGTGAGGTTACAGGGTTTCTGTCCCTTTGTCAGCGCTGATGATCTTTTAACCCTTATTCTACTATTAATAATACGTCCAGTGACACTTCAACTCTTCAGGGGCTTTAATAAAAGATGATCTCCATAGTAACTGTAATCTCAAAGACACAGAGGGATCCCCATTGGCTGAAAAGTTAATAATTATCATAATCATGTGGCAGCTGATGAATCATTTCCAGATAATGGGTGTAAATTAATGATGAAATAATTGAACGGGAAAGCACTATCATTTTGCTGATTTCACAGAGGTGCAGTTAATATTTCATCTGAGCCAAAAGCACTATTAGCGACTAGTTCACACTCACATTCGCTCTATATTTGAAGAAAACACCAGGGTGTACATCAAAAATTCAAGTTTAATCAGAACTGCTGATTATTTGTGTTAATTAATTTACAGCGAAACAAAACAGCTGAATTGTCACATGGTTTTATAACCATCTAAAATGTAATGTTTCATGTAAAAAATAATAACTTTTGAGGACTTATCTTGGGACTAGCTCCTTTTTAAGAGTTTGCACATCGAACCATGAAAACCCAATCCCCTGGACAGATTTTCACAGCCGCCTCAAACTTCATTTCAGTGATGTAGGTCTATAGTTTTACCTAAAAAATGCAATAAATTTAGCTGGTTTTTGATTATTTGACTGTTGCATGCTCACTTTTTACATTCCTGGCCTACAGTATGAACGCATAAGAAGGCTTTTTGGACTCAGGTGGATGCATTATTAATGTGTTTCTGAGCAATCTTGTGCTGCTGCCTGCTGCTCGCCTCATTCATGCGATGTCAACATTGAGCTTTTGTTGTCAGGTTCACTTCTAATACAATGATCTGTTGAAGAAGTCATTCATTAGAGATGTACCTATGAGTGGAGTCATAGCCGAGGTGAAAACGGAGCTGCTCTGGATGATAAAGGTCATTCCTGCTCCCATCAACATGGCCAGATATCCTGACAGCCAGCCGAGAGGGTACGGGAAATCTATACAGAGTTAAAAATAGACACAAAAGAGACAGCTGTTGATGTACAGTAAGAGCATAGGGCTATGTGCCTATACAAAACAAAAAAATGGCAAAAGTTACATTTCTCCAGTCTTCAGTGTCACATGATCCTTCATAAATCATTCTAATATGCTGATTTGCTGCTCAAGAAACATATTATTATTATTATTATCAATATTTAAAACAGTTTAGTACTTTTTTCCAGGATTCTTTGATGAATAGAAAGATCCAAAGATCAGCATTTATCTGAGATAAAAAGTTTTTGTAACATTATACAATTTGCCATTGAAAAGCTTGGAGTCAGTATATATATATATTTTTTTTTATGGGTAGAAATTATAGAAATGAATACTTTTATTTAGCAAGGAAGCTTTAAATTGATCAAAAGTGATGATAAAGACATTTATAATGTTACAAAAGATTTCTATTTCAGATCAATGCTGAACTTTCTATTCAACAAAGAAACCTAAAAAATTATACTCAGCTTTTTTCAAAATAATTGAGCAGCAAATCAGAATATTAGAATGATTTCTGAAGGATCAAGTGACTGGAGTAATGATGATAAAAATTCAGCTTTGAAATCACAGAAATAAATTACATTTTAAAATATATTCAAATAGAAAACAGTTATTTTAAATAGTAAAAATATTTCAAAATTGTACTGTTTTTGCTGTACTTGCAGACTTGGTGAGCAGAAGAGGCTTCTTTAAAAAAAAAACATAAAAAATCTTACTGTTTATAAAATTGCTTCTTTTTTTCTTATTTATTAAACAGTGGTTTGCTGAACAAACTGTGGCTTTGTCTTTAAATAAATTTTAAATCTATTTCAGTACAAATATGTGTGCCATCGCACCCCTACAGTAACCCCTTCTGTAAATACTACAGTAAGACTTGTCATTCTCTGGCTCTTCTTCCTCCTGCCCCATGGCTGCTCACCCGTGTTAATGACCCCTTCGATGACCTTTGCAACTTGACCTTTTAGGAGAGAGTTCAGCACTTTGACGATCAGCAGCAGGCAGGTGCACAGCACCATCAGGGAGCTGGCTAATAGAATGAGCCCCACCGCCAGGTCCGACAAACCCGAGTCCACGAACAGATGCTGGCCTGTGAAAACCAGACAGAGGAACAAGAGAGAAAAATGAAGACAAAATATAGGCATTAATGGGCACAGATGCATTAAAATTAGGGGGATAAGGACATGCAAAAGCAACCAGGACAGTGGTTCATGATAAATGATTGAATAGCAAATATAAATGACTGCATTATCTGTGTATAAATTAATAAATAAAAATTCAACGTACATATAATACAAATACACAGAAAAAAATAAAGAGAAATAAATAAATAAATTGTGAGGAGAAGAAAGAAAGAAAGAAAGAAAGAAAGAAAGAAAGAAAGAAAGAAAGAAAGAAAGAAAGAAAGAAAGAAAGAAAGAAAGAATTAAAATAGATAAAAATAATCAATAATAAATAAATAGATGGAAAGATAAATAGTAAATAAATAGGTGTAAATAAAATATAAGTAAATATAAAAATAATCAATAAAAACAAAACAATAGAAATAAATAGAAATAACTAAGAATGAGAAAGAAAGAAATTGAATGATTAAAAAGTGCATAAAGTACAAAAATGAATACCAATAAATAAAAATAAATAGACAATAAAGAGACAGAAGGTAAATAAATGTATAGACATAAATAAAAATAAAATAAAAACTAATACAAAAAGCACTACAAATAAGAAAAAGAAAGAAAGAAAGAAAGAAAGAAAGAAAGAAAGAAAGAAAGAAAGAAAGAAAGAAAGAAAGAAAGAAAGAAAGAAAGAATATAAAACAAAAAAAATATATAAAATAAATAGAAAAGAAAAGAACAAGAGAAATTATAAATAAAAATAAATCGCTATACTAAATGCATATACAACCCACACACATACACACAAATAAAATACATTAGATACATATTAAAATTTTTCTTTCTTTTTTATGTTGTAATACCCATCAGTCATTAGACACATTTTGTGTCCCCATAAATCAACCACACACACACACACACACACACAGTCATCCTTGATGAAGTAATAAGAAAAATTACACCTTTCAATTTGAAATGACACTCACATTTCTCTGTGTTGATCTGCGAGCTGATATTCTGTGTGATCCATGTAAGATCACAGTCCTTCCCACAATGCTGTTCAGTGCAGCAGTTCTGGGCGGCAGCTGCTGTCACATTCACTGAGGACTGGAGAGGGAGAAAGAGGAATATTTCCCTAAAAACTATACTGCAGAACAGAAAAGACTAAGGATTTTCTTGTGAAAAATGGTTGTTGGAGTGGATAAACATGAGAAGGTGACACACAGTCTTGTGAAATATGACAAGATAGTGTGGAGAGGATGACAAGTGGCAGAATGACTGACAGCAGATCATCTGGATTATCCACCCAAATTCCCATTGTTATTTGAGAATTGTGAAATTGTGAATTGTATTATTTCATGCTGATTTATTAAACACAAACTGACTTCTGTATTCTAATAATGAGAATAAATAAAATTAAATTAAATAAAACACAAGTAAAGCATTTTGGTGCATTACAGTAATGAGAAATTGAATAAAACATTTCAATTATTATTATTTTTTATGAGAACATGTTCAAAGGTCATAAAAATTAAACAAATATTAAAGGTCATATAGGCTTCATTTTGATGCAAAACATTTCTCTCTTTCATTTTGTATTTTTAGTTATAATTTGCAATATTATTAGAGCCTTTATTTATTTATTTATTTATTTATTTATTAAAACATTTATTCTGTCTGTTTCATTTATTATTTTTATTATTAATTATTACTAATTATTTTTAATTATTTAATTATTAATTACAGTATTTATTTACAGTATTATATTTTTTATTTATTACTAAAACATTTGTTTTGTCTCTTTCAATTGTTTTTTTTTATTTATAGTTTATTATGTTATGTATTTGTTATATTTATTATTAAAACATTTATCATCTTTTTCATTCTGTACTTTGTATAATTTATATTATTATTGTATTTATATTTATTATTAAAATATTTATTTTGTTGCTTTCATTTTGTACTTCTGTTTATAATATTATAATAGTATTTATTTGTTTGTTTGTTTGTTCATTCATTCAATCATTCATTCATCCATTAATTTATGCAAGCTAAAATAAAACTACATTTCAGAATAATTTTCTCAGAGAAAAAAACTTCAAAGTTCAGGTAAATTCATGAGATGTGCAGATTTGGAGCATGAAAAATGTTTGTGTCAGGAGAAAATTACCACAAAGCTGCTGGACTTGCACCAGACTTTCATGAGGCTGTGATTCCTCATGGACTCGTCACCCAGAGCGATGCCCGTTATTACTGATTTATCCAGCTAGAAGGACAAGACATCACAGTCAATATCACACTCTCTGTGTCACTGTGGGTGTGTTCTGGCAGAAATTACAGCCTGACACAAAATATTCTGGATATCTCAACACTCAAGGAAACATGAGTGAGTCTAAAAACATATTGCACACCTGTATGATGAGTTTGGTGAAGGGTTCGGTGAGCGTCTTCAGTAGTTCAGGCGCTTCTTCTCCGCTGTGCAGCTGAAAGCTGCTGACAGTAACTCTGGCCAGGTAACTCACCAGACCAGACACCACCTCCACCGGCAGCAAAACCAGCACCGACAGCCAGTTAAAACAGTCATGGATCGTCGCCCCAGCAAACGCCCTTGAGAACAAGAGCACAGGTGATCAACAAAAGGTAAAAAAAAAAAAATAAAAAAAATAATTCACATGATCACTACAGATAAATAATAATAATTAATACAAATACAGAAAAATAATAAAATAAGTAAATTAACAGAAATAAAAAAATCGAATAAAAATCTAAAATAATAATTAAATACATAAAAAGTAAATAAATAGAGAATAAAGAAAGAAAGGAAGGAAGGAATATAAACAAAATAATACACATCAATAAATCAATAAAAATAAAAATGAAATAAAATAAAATAAAAAATAGTTAAATGAATAAAAGCAAATAGAAATAATTAAATAAAAAGTAAATAACCAGAAAATAAATAAATATATATATATATATATATATATATATATATATATATATATATTAATGAAAATAAATAAGAAAGTAAAAATAAAGACATAAAAAATAAGACACCATGAGGGAACATGAAGGCAGAAGGTCAGTGGATAATTATAATTTGTTTTTTATAATGATAATAAATAAATATAAAATGAAATAAAGAAATAAAAAAATAATAAAAAATAAATAAATAGAAAATATTAAATCAAGATGCATTTCATTGGAAGCAAAATTACACAATATATAAAGACTAGTTTTCAGGAAAACGTATAATTAATGATTTTAATCGTAAAACAAATGAATGAATGATGCATATTATATAGCGCTTTATTGTGTATTGCTGTACACCACTTTACATTCATGTAGTGGGGGTCTCTGCTCAACCACCGCCAGTGTGCAGCATCCACTTGGATGATGCGACGGCAGCCACAGCACAACGGCGCCAGTGCGCTCACCACACACCAGCTACAGGTGGAGAGGAGAGAGAGTCATAGAGCCAATCAAGTGGATGGGGATTATTAGGAGGTCATGATTGACAAGGGCCAGTAGAGGGAATTAGGCCAGTTTACACCCCTATTCTTCATGAGATGTGCCATGGGATTTTTAATGACCACCGAGAGTCAGCACCTCGGTTTAACGTCTCAGCCGAACGACAGTGCTCTTTTTGACAGTATAGTGTTCCCGTCACTATACCGGGGCGTTAGGACCCACACAGACCACAGGGTGAGCACCCTCTGCTGGCCTCACTAACACCTCTTCCAACAGCAACTTAGTTTTCACCAGAGGTCTCCCATCCAGGTACTGATCACACTCAACCCTGCTTAGCTTCAGTGGGCAACCGGTCTTGGGCTGCAGGGTGATATGGCTGTGGCAAGATCAAATATCTGCTAATGGAGTGAAGGACATAAAACTAACTTTGAATTAAGTTTATTTTTCTTACCCCAATGGATTTTTCTTGTTTTAAGTATAAAATCATTTAACTTGAATCTTCTTTTTTGTTCAGAAAACGAAACATAAGTAATTTTGCTAGGTCATGCAAGTAATTTTAATGAAAGGTATTGCATTTTGATAACAGATTAGAAAGACAATTTGTTTTCTTAGGTGTAACTTGCACTCATAAATTATTCACAGTAAGACCTATAGAACAAAGTAAATGGGGACAATTTTGATTTCATGTTCACTGAAAGAAATCAATTCCGCCAAAATTAAGAATGCATTTTGAACTCATGGATACTTTAAGTGATCAGAAAGGTTGCATGCCAGTTTGATTAAATAGTGATGATAACGGCGATGGTGAAAATCATTTGGTACCGTTTAAACTCATTCCTCTCTCCTGCTTGCATCAGGGCGACGATGGTGTTGGTGACAGACGTGCCGATGTTGGAGCCCATAATGATGGGGACGGCAGACTTCACTTCAAGCACTACACACACACACACACACATCACACATCACATAGATCATAAAGCATGAGACATAGCAGTAGTGATTCATGCTTTAGCAAATACCACTAAATATTGTCCATCTCTTCTGTTCACTGACGGCAGATATCTTGTCATTTCTTTTTCATTTGTTTCCACTGACTCTTAAATCAGGCGAGCATTAGAGTCAAGTAAAATTTCCATTCAGATACTATGAATGCGTAGTTTAGCATCAGTATTTGCAGTAATTACTGCCCCTTGCGCCACCGGGGTTTGCAGCTGGAGTGAAACATGACTCGTGTTTTAACTGAAGGCCCACAGAGCATTGCGTGAATGGACACACACCCACTCCTGACAACCTTCAGCTTCAATTCATTTACTCCGAGAAAAGCCAAGTCACATTCAAAGAGCTTTGTGTCACTCAAGGTTGATCTCTTCAAACCATTTCAAAAAATCAAGATTTGATTGATGTGGGTTCAGAAACTGACCTGCTCTAACAAATTCAACTACACATACCTGAGCTCTATTTATTACATTCACACTCATACAGTGGGGTTCAAAGGTCAAGGCCACTAGTGAAAATACATCTATTTTGCATTTTTTTTTATTTAAAGAATAGTTCACCCAGAAATGAAAATGTGCTGAGAATGTACTTACTCTCAGGCCATCCAAGCTGTAGATGAGTTTGTTTCTTCATGGAAACAGATTTGGAGAATTTTAGCATTACATCACTTGCTCACCAATGGATCCTCTGAATGGGTGCCGTCAGAATGAGAGTCCAAACAGTTGATAAAATAATCACAATAATCCACAAGTAATCCTCACAAATCCTGTCCATCAATTAATGTCTTGTGAAGTGAAAAGCTGTGTGTTTGTAAGAAACTTACAACCATTGCTTTTGCTAAAAATATGTTTCCATAATCCATAATAATGCTTCCTGCAGTGAAAAAGTCCATCTCCTGTTGTCATCTTGCATCAAAATCCATCGAATTGTTTAGAACAGTTTTGGACTGTTTTTGATTGTAAATGGTGCTTGATCTGTGCATATTTCTCTCCTGATTCAAACAAAACAACTTTTTCATAGAAAGCTAAATTGTGGATTATGGACTCGTATTTTAGCCAGGAAACAATGATTTGAAGTTAAAAACGTCTAAATAATTTCTTTGTTTCTTCCAAACATGCAGATTTTAACTTCAAAATACATTAATTGATGGACTGGAGTCGTGTGAATTACTTTGTGCTGTTTTTATCAGCTGTTTGGATTCTCACTCTGACGGCACCCATTCAGATCCACTGGTGAGCAGGTGATGTAATGCTAAATTTCTCCAAATCTGATCCCATTAAGATACATCTTGGATGGCCTGAGAGTGAGTCAATTTTAATTTTTGGATGAACTATTTCTTTAGTGCATTTATTTTATCATGAATTATATTGTCAGCACAACAATATGAACAAAAGCTGCACTGAAAGTTCACACAGTGAATGTCATGTGCTTTTTTGCTTGTGGTCTCAGACTTTTGGACCCCATGGTAGCATCTATATATTAAAACCCTTTATTGTGTCAAACATAAGATCATTAACCCAAACAAAACTCCCTCATTAAATTGCCACATCTGTTGTGATTGCATCTGAACTCTGATGTTCATTTGGAATGAGCTCTGACAGTCACACTTCACAAGCTTCTCAGACTTTGAGGCCACTGCTGCATATGCACAAGATAATTAGCTCATCCGTGAGAGATGCCACTTGATTAAAGCAGGAACAACATCTAGAGATAAGGCTTTCCGGAAATAATGTGGAATAAAAACAACACGGTTGCATCATCCAGGGCCAAGTTTCACAAAAAAAGTATCTGAAGTCACAACAGTTTTACAGATGATCGCTGTGAATAAAGCCACGAGTCGCAGCTGTTTTGTTAACTTTGGATGTCATGAAGTTTTGGATCAGATAAAAAGTTAAGCTAATGTCAAAAGGCTTTTAAAATAAATCTGGCTTCAAAGGCAAGGTGCCAAGAAAGTTTAATGGCCTTTAAACACAAGTCCTTATTTGCTCTATTGGATTGAGATCTGGTGACTGTGGAGGAGTAAAATGAACTCATTGTCATGTTCAAGAAACCAGTCTGAGATGATTTGAGCTTTGTGATATGGTGCATTATCCTGCTGGAAGTAGCCATCAGAAGATGGGTCCACTGTAGTCATAAAGGGATGGACATGGTTAGCAACAATACTCAGGTAGGCTGTGGCGTTGAAACGATGCTCAATTGGTACTAAGGGGCCCAACGTGTGCCAAGAAAATATCCTCCACACCATTACACCACCACAGCCTGAACCATTGAGACAAGGCAGGATGGAGCCATGCTTTCATGTTCTTTACGCCAAATTATGACCCTACCATCTGAATGTCGCAGCAAAAATTTCAGCATAATTACTCCAGTCTTCAGTGTTACATGATCCTTCATAAATCATTCTAATATGCTGATTTGCAGCTGAAGAAAAAGTTCTTATTATTAATGTTGAAAACAGTTACTGAATAATGTTTTTGTATAAGCCATAATACATTTTTTAGTTTCTTTGATAAATAGAAAGTCCAAAAGATCAGCATTTATTTAAAATAGGAACCTTTTTAACATTATTAATGTCTTTACTGTCACTTTTAATCAATTTAATGCATCCTTGATGAACAACAGTAAACATTTATTTCAAAAAAGTGTCCAACCACAACATTTTGAATAGTATAGTGCACTTCAATTAATTAAATTTAATCAGCTGACAGTCATAATGAAAAGACATTAATCTGAGATTATTGGTTTAGTCTAGACATCTGATTGTACTAAAAATGTGTTGTGTTTCTTACATCCAGATGAGACCAAGCTGACTATGATTGATGTGGAAGTACTGGAGCTCTGGACCAGAACCGTGACCAGAATTCCCACCATGAGTCCTGCTACAGGGTTGGATAGGATGGCATTGTCCTGGAAAATGTCTCCAGCCACTTTGCCTGACAAAAGAGCAAAACATTTGAAACATTAGATTTATTTTAGAGAGCTAGATTTGATGTCATAATCTTAAAGAGAAACAGTTCACCCAAAAATGAACATTCTGTCATCATTTACTCATCCTCATGTACTGTAATTGCTAACATACTTTTGACAAGGAATGACAAGAGAATATTGAAAAAACATTTTTTTTAGGTGAACTGAACCTTTAACAGCACTTTATGGTTTGTTTTTTGTACAGAAGACATGCACCACAGAGCTGCATGCTGAAGCTAATCATGCAAATCCTTTTCTTCCTTGTCATAAACATACATTAAGAATTGATTAACTAAATCTTAATGCCTAACCAATGATCACAACCTTGAGAGCACAGCATTTCTTTGCTTGTACAGATGTTAAGGTCTTTGAAATATGACAAACAACCCTCTTCACAGAGAATCAGGTAATTAATAATACTTAAAAGATCACATACTGTAGGAGCTTTAATAACTAAAAAATTGTGAATTGCATAAAAACACATCACATTTGACCACAAAATAAAATAAAAGAAAGTAAAAAAAGCCTGAAAGGTTAAAGAGAATATAAGTATATTATATATTCTATGATAAGAAATAAAAACAAACAATATATTTACTAATATACATGTTTTGTCTATAACAAATAAATATTTCAAATTGGCATTGCATAGTTCAAAAGTTTGGAATCTGCAAGATTTTATAATTTTACCTCAAGACAAATCACACTTGACCCCAAAATAAAACAAAAAGACGAAGAAAATGGGAATTTTAAAGCAAGTAAATACACATACTGTATATTGTATATTCAATGATATGAAATAAAAGTTTTTTTGTCTATTTCTTTCATCTTTGATTTATCTTTATTATAAGTTGTTCATCAGAAAAAAATAAAATGTTTGTATATTTGTGTATGTGCAATATTCATATTTATTTATAGCCTAAATAAATGTAAAAATACATTCAAAATGCCATTTCATGGTTCAAAAGTCTGGAGTCTGTAAGATTTTAGTATTGCATGAAAACATCACATTTGACCCCAAAAATAAAAGAATAAGATAAATAATTTGGGAATTTTTCTGAGAAATATGCTTAATTGTCATGACAATAAAGTGTGAAAAAAAACTGAAAAATGTAAGGAATTTTTTAAACAAAGTAAAAAGTAAAATGCCAATGTGCTAGAAGAATAGATGTGGTTAAAAGATGCAAAAAGTGGAGTAAAGGTCAGGTAAGGATGAATAATTACCTCCAGCCAGTTGAAAAGCAGAGCTTAGGATGTCCAGTGTACACACAAACCCATAGAGCAAGAGCAAGAGGAGAGGAATCCTCAGTAAGTTAATGAACAGTGAAGACATTTCTCCACGTCTGTCCTCGCTGGTCTTTGTGGGCACTACAGAGAAGAGCAAACCTCTTTAGATACAGTCTAATACATTTTCATCTACACAATGTTCCTCTCTCAATGTTGTTGATGTGAATTTGATCTGATTTATTAACATTGTTACTTTGTAGAGTTAAAAATAAGCCTTCTGGAATGCAAAAGCCTAAAAAGTCCTAAAAAATATTCATACAGAACATTTGACTTAGACACACAATGAACTTTGGGAAGCTGTCCTGCTTCCCAGGGTTTGGATGAAGGACGGTCAGCAACGGTGTTGGAGGTCTGGTCATGGGAGCCGATCACCAGGTCCAGAACTGTGCTGGATTTTCTGGGGTCGTGACCCCCTGCTAGGTCAGAGAGAAGAAATTAAGAAATTATGCTTTATTCTATACAATTTGAACACTTAAACACATCTATTCTTTCCTCATAAAAACCCACAACAGTGCTTCGGCTGTCTTTAAAGTAAATGCCACTTGGTCTCATTTTTTGTAATATAATGCGACAACATGGTGATATTTTAAGGGTGTAATACTTTATGAGGGCCTGACATCTGAGATATGTATGCCTATATGGAAATACAGTGGTGTGAAAAAGTGTTGGCCCCCTTCCTGATTTTTAATTTTTTTGCATGTTTGTCACACTTTAATGTTTCAGATCATCAAACAAATTTAAATATTAATCAAAGATAACACAAGTAAACACAACGTGCAGTTTTTAAATTAAGGTTTTTTATTATGAAGGGAAAACAAAATCCAAACCCACATGGCCCTGTGTGAAAAAGTGTTTGTGGACTCTGTGGACTGACGAGACAAAAGTTGAACTTTTTGGAAGGTGTGTGTCCCATTACATCTGGCGTAAAAGTAACACATCATTTCAGAAAAAGAACATCATACCAGCAGTACCATATGGTGGTGGTAGTGTGATGGTCTGGGGCTGTTTTGCTGCTTCAGGACCTGGAAGACTTGCTGTGATAAATGCAACCATGAATTCAGCTGTCTACCAAAAAATCCTGAAGGACAATGTCCGGCCATCTGTTCGTGACCTCAAGCTGAAGCGAACTTGGGTTCTGCAGCAGGACAATGATCCAAAACACACCAGCAAATCCACCTCTGAATGGCTGAAGAAAAACAAAATGAAGGCTTTGGAGTGGCCTAGTCAAAGTCCTGACCTAAATCCTATTGAGATGCTGTGGCATGACCTTAAAAAGGTGGTTCATGCTCAAACCCTCCAATGTGGCTGAATTACAACAATTATGCCAAGATGAGTGGGCCAAAAGTCCTCCACAGCGCTGTAACAGACTCATTGCAAGTTATCACATACGCTTGATTGCAGTTCTTGCTGCTAAGGGTGGCCCAACCAGTTATTAGGTTTAGGGGGCAAGCACTTTTTCACACAGGGCCATGTGGGTTTGGATTTTGTTTTCCCTTCATAATAAAAAAACTTCATTCAAAAACTGCATGTTGTGTTTACTTGTGTTATCTTTGATTAATATTTAAATTTGTTTGATGATCTGAAACATTAAAGTGTGACAAACATGCAAAAAAATAAAAAATCAGGAAGGGGGCCAACACTTTTCCACACCACTGTATAATTCGTGACATGACGTGATATTTCTATATACAGTATGTAACCCATCGTGAAATATAAAACTTTTACATGCCTACATTCTCTAGGTAGAACAAAAATATTAAGTTTATAACATATATAAAATCCCCATTATAAAATGTATATACACATATTCTAATAATATCCATATGAAGATATTTTGTCAACAATATATATTTTATATAACTTCATCAAAACAAGATATACACAACATCTGTTTATATGTGGCTTTGTAATAAAAAATTTAAATGTATTTCTATCTTGTATATGTTACAGAACTCCAAGGAGGAAGATAAGATCAGGCGAGATTCTCCAAAATAACTGTATTTAATGACAGATCACGCAATACGTGTAACAAAGAACAATAACTGGCAACTGAAATGGGGAAAACTCAGGACTTATAAACCTAGGGGCTAATGGGATAATTAATTAAACAACAGGTGGCGATGATGAACTTAAGACAGGCACTTGACAGTTTTAAACATTGAAAACTTGATAGTTTCACTTAAGAAAAATAACTGTCTAAATGTTTCTGACATCTCACCATTGAAGCTGATAGTTTGCTCTGCAGTGGTGATTCTGATTGGCCGTGAGGACATGTTGCAGTCTGTGTAGAGATCAAAAGATATTTCATGACCATTTTCATTTGTTGCACATTGATCTTTGACTAAGGTGTTCAGTTTTTTCCCCCATTTAAAGGTTACAGTTACAACACAGAGGATTTGCATATTTAAATTCATATGCAAATGATAATCTTCTACAGCATACAGATTTTGAACAACTCGAGGATGAATAGGCTACTACATAATAAAAATATTCGTTTTGGGTGAACTACTCTAGTATTTGTTCAAACAACATCAAAATGAATAACCTGCTGTCATTTCAGATCAATTATTGTCTACTTAACTTATTTGTTATTCGCTTTTTTCTGACGATCTTTCAAATAAGTGAATGCTTGTCAAGATTGTGAAGACGACAACACATTTGTGGTCCCTCAAGGCTGCGTTTCCCTTCTGAATGCCTCCTCCACAGCCATTAGCTTTGTTTCACAGGTGCTCTGTTTTAATAACAGGTAAATGTGCTTTTTATGTCAAGGTTACTGTCGAACACGCAATCTGTCTGGAAAGCGCTCTCACAGGACCACATACTAATGTGTTTCTGAAAGCAGGAGCTCTTGAATGTCAGAGCAATTAAAGTGAATGACAGATTATGTTCTTGTTCAGCATTCGTGACATCGTCACAGGTGCTGCGTTCTCTGTTCGTGGCTCTCTGTGGAGGAACACACATTTAATCTGGGTTTTAGTTAAAGCAACTGTGTGGAACTTTTATTTTACCATGAAATTTCAGTTTCAAAATCATTCACTGACTTATAATAAAGGCGAACAGATTCAGTTTCTTTCCCGCGCTGTTGTGGGAGGATGTTTCTTGTTGAGTGGGTAAATTCTGTCAAAATGGCAGATCGCAACAAATGCTCCTGTATGGAAAAAGCCTCTTAGAAGGGATCACCCAAAATTGTGTCATCATTTACTCACCCTCAAGTAGTTCCAAACCTGTATGAATTTCCAAAAAAATAAAAATTTGAAGAATATTGGTAAGCAAACAGTCGATGGGCGGTCTGCAGTGATAGGCTACACTGTAAAAAATGATCGTGATTTTAACGGTAAAAAACTGTGAAAATGCTACGGTAAAAACCTGTTACATGGTTAACGGAAAGTTCCTGTAAAATTTACAGGGAAAAAACGTAAACTGACGTTCCCAGAATTCCCTGCGTTCCATTTCAAATTCTGTTTGAATTTGACGTTTTTTCTTTGAAATAACTATGTTTCTTCTTAGTTGTTTCTTATCAGTTATGTTTATTAGGGTTGTATGTTACATCTAATGTTGTTAAATTAATGTTTATAGCATATTTCAGTTTAATGAGTCTCACCATGATGGTGTTTAGTGCTTGTGTGAATCACACTGTGCACCTTCTGAAAATGGTATTGTTTAAAAGTTGCTTGTGATGAGCTTTGGCACATCATGTGACTGTTTCATCATCACCTGCATTTGGTGGTTATCAGTGTATTTCTAAGGAACAAAACAGATTTCAGTACTTTAATAGGTTGATATATTAAGATTATATCAGTTAAAGAAATTACGGTATTTAACTGTAAATTTAAGTTAAACTGTAAAACCTAAAACATTGCTACTGTATTTTTACGGTAGAATTCTGGTAACCACAGCTGCCAGTTTTTTACTGTAAATTTTATGGATTTTTTTTTTTTTTACAGTGTATGTATGTATGTATTTACTATTTGTTTACTTTATTTAGGAAGGCAAAGAGGACCAGACACTTTTTGGTTGCAAACATTCTTTAAAACTTCGGAACATTTCTGGATCAAGATACATTTATGTAATTTATCATGACTGTAATTGATGCTTAAAACAAAAACTCATATCTGCCAAAAAGAATCTTGTTTTCACTTTGATTTTTTTTTTTTTTTTTAACATTGACAGATATGTTTCTTGTTATACAAGTATTAACTAAATTGTTTCTATTTTGTTTTATTTTATTTTTATTTACTTACTTTTTAACAAAACAAGACTTACCTCAAGTAGCCTGAATGCTATATAGTAAAATAAAAAATATATATATTTTAGCTAAATAGATGCTATTAATTTACTATAATTAATCTGCAAAGTCAAGATGGTTGTTTCTTGTTATATGCAATGGTTTAGAATTGAAATGAGATGTCAAAGCAAATGCATCATTTCATTTTGTTAAACTTAAAAAGTTTGCTATTATTACACATTTTTTTCCTGAAAGGAGTAACATTTTGTGTCAATTTCAGAACAAATTGCTCTGTACTTCTGAGCATCCCAACGAGCCCAAAACAGAAATTTGGAATGAAAATGTGTGTTTCTGGAACCAACCAATGACAAATTTGGAAAATATTACAGTGAACATAATCAAACTCACAAAAAATCACAATCAAAGTGCACTCAAGCAGTGACTTTTCTGATTATTTTAGCTAAGCAGGTGTAGGCAGCATTGGTCCTGGAGTGCCGCTGTCCTGTAGTTTAGCTCCAACCCTAATCAAACACACCTGAACAAGCTAATCAAGGTCTTCAGAATTACTAGGGCTACAGGCAGATGAGGTTTTTTTTCAGGGTTGGAGCTAAACTCTGCAGGACATCGGCACTCCAGGATGTTGCCTACCCCTGAGCTATAGTGTTGTACTGTATTGTGGCCCATGCATGGGCAAGACTTTGAGTTTCCCTTCCCTAAAACATACGTTTTGCGATAAACCAAGGCCTAAACACTGGTTCATTCCTCACATTTGCAGCAAACACATGATAAACTCAAAGACAGCATTTCATTCTCAGCTGTGCCACTGAAAGAGCTCTTCATTTGGAGCCTGTGCTCTCACACTGACCTGCTTTTTTATAAATGGAGGCACACATGGCATTAAAATCTCACCCTTATCAGCACAAGAGCACAGCAAGCGACAAAATCACAAGACGGCTTGTGCAATGCCATTCTGAGCACTGGACCAGGCTCTCCATTGTGACCCTGAGAGCCAAATATGGTTTTATTGAATGCAAGCCTGCAACAACACTGCATGAACTCAATCAGGAATACGTGCACAGAACAACAAGAGTCCTGAGAGTGCTTTCTTTAAAATAAATGTCACTTGTTTGTTATCTAATGCAATGACATCAAAACATTTTAAAGTGTTCAAATGTGTTTTGGGGTCACTATATACACTTGAAGAAGAAAAAACACAAGTGAAAAAACAAATTTCACTCAGATATTGATGATAAATATCACGATAACAAAGAAACAGCGTGTAAAACATTTAATTAAATGTAAAATCTTGAAGTAGAAAGACTGAAATAATATTTTCTTGTAAAACCTGCTTCAATAATCTATATATAACACTTAGATTTTAATATATGTGAAATTTAAACATTTCTATATCTCCATAGTGGATTGTACACTGTAAAAAAAAAAAAAAAAAATTAAAAAGTTGTTTCAACTTAAAATAATTTGTCTTAAAATTTTTAGTTTAGTCAACTTGAAATTTTAAGTTACTTAATGTTAATTTAAGGGACAACTGGAATGTTTTAGTTGAATAAACTAAAACTTTTAAGTTAGCGGGGTAACAAATTATTTTAAGTTGAAACAATTTAAAAAAATTTTTACAGTGATTATAGCAGTTAGCTACAGCCCCCAAATTCGGCATTCAAGGAGTGCAGATATTTGCCCCAAACACAATGAAATATTTTACTTTTGTGAAACTTTGCTTGTTTTACTCTGGTTGAGTCTGTGTGCTGCTTGATGACACACAATATTTCATAAATAAGCTTCTTACACTGTAAAAAGTGATAAGTTGACTTAACTTAAAATTTTTTAAGTTAAGTCAACTTTAATTGACTTAACTTAAATTTTAACTTTAATTTCCGTTGCCTTAATTTTTCCGTTGCCTTAATTTTAATTTTTTAAGTAAATAATAATTTTTAAAAAAGTTAAGTGAACTTAACAATTCACTTAACTTATACTTTTTTATTATTATTAATTACTTCATAATTTTAAGGCAACTGGTTTCCTCAATTTTTTTAAGTTAAGTCAGCATCACTTTTTTACAGTGTGTGAATATTTGGACACTCTAGCTTTATTTTAGTCTACATTGTTTTACTTCTATTATTTTTTGTAGTAATTTGGTTGCATTTTGTCATCTCTTGTATTATTTTATTTCAGTTTTAGTTATAGTACATCAAGTTAAATGAAAATGAGAAATAAATAATATAAATAGCCTAAAATAAGTTTAGGGGATTTTTTTATTTATTTAATTTCAGTTTTTTTCAAGTAACTTTCTGTGGCTTCAGTTTGAGCTTAGTGTCTAAACAATGCTATTTTTTATTAATGAAATAGAAAGACTGAAACAGTGTACAGTACAGTAGACAAAAACAGTGATGGTTCAATAAGATTTACAGAGCCTGACTAATATATACATGAAGCAGCAGGTGATTCTTCACTAAAAACACTGACAGATTAATATAAAGGTCACATTAAGTCATACCTTTTAGGGGTCCGGATTTGATTCCACAGTGGTTGATGAGGCTCTTAAATTGACAGTCCGCACTGTAAAGGAGGTTTATATGGGAAACCCTGTCATGAGGTGTCAATAATGACCTTCTCTGACTAATTAACTCATGGGCCATCAGAGTTCAGTCAAACGAGCGAAGACCCAAATGCAGGATCAGTGATCCATAAACTGCTGTGTTAATAAACCACTCAAACATTCATATCATAGCCAGATGAACGGTTCCAAACATTCTATAAGAAAACTGGCATTTTCTGTTTAAAATCTACCTGTTTCCTCAGGCTTTGGTGTCTCTTTACTGTAAAATCATGACATCTTGTGGTGAGATGCCACAATGTCAGTTTTCTTTCTTTGTTTTTGTTTTTCTTCCTGTAAAGTAATTTAACACTGCACAACTTTTTAAGTATTAGATATTTGTCTTTAATTTTAAAATGTTATATTTTAATATGTGTGAAATGTTTCTATATATCCATGGTTGGTTCCAATGTAGACACCACAGTGTTATTTTATTATCAAAAAAAATATATATACTTTATTCTATTTCAGTTTTTATGGTTTCCGTTTTAGTTAACAACTCTTTAAATAATTTTTTTGAAGTTGTAAACTATTGGAGTTCATACATGTTTTTGTAGAAAATATTATTTCAATCTTTCTACTTCAAAATTTGATGTTTGGTTCAATATGATCTGCCGTTTCTTTGTAATTCAGTGTGACATGCAAGCAATTTCTGAGTGAATACATCAAACGTTTTTCAGTATATGATAACTCTGGTGACCTCACTGTAAAATCTCATTCCATTCCTAAAAATGTTACTTGGTAAACAATTACATTTTCTAGTTTATCTGACTTCCTTGATCTTGTCAACACAGGTGAATTTTTGAGACGCTGCCAGCTGGCATTAGTGCCATTACCTCAGGGCAACAAAACAAGTTTTGGTGTATAACTACTTTTGTTAAATGTTTTTCTGATCTTCACTGCACAATCAATTCACTAGAAGATACTGTTTTAAATACTCAAAATAAAAACACACCATGTTTAAGTCTTCAGGACAGCTGTGATAATAAAAACATTTTTTATATTTACTAAAGAAAATGAGTTGTGTTTGCCCGTACAAAAAGTACTGCCCAAGTTGATCTTTAAAGTTATGGGTTTATTAAATTACTAAACCCAATGTGTAATAGTGATGCTTAAAACAAAACAACTCAACTTGACATTAGTTACTGAAGATTAAAAACTGGACCAAGTATTGGAGCAATATGAATGATTTTAGCATTAGTTCATGAAGCTGTGGTCAGTAGTCAGTCATGTGTGGTCTGGTCAGATTAATTATTGTGGAGGGGTCTGCAGTGTCAGCAGTCAGCAGCATGATGCACCGGTTCACCTCTGAAAAAAAATGTAATCTCAGGACAGCCATTTAAAAAATACATCTAAAAGGAGTTGCAAGTGTTTAAATCTGTTTGGTAGAAGCCTGCTTAAAAACTGTGTCTTAAAGAATTATATCACCCAAAATTTTAAATTTGCCAAAAATGTACTCGCACTCAGGCCATCCAAGCTGTAGATGAGTTTGTTTCTTTATTGGAACAGATTTGGAGAAATTTAGCATTACCTCACATGTTCACCAATGGATCCTCTGCAGCGAATGGGTGCCGTCAGAATGAGAGTCCAAACAGATGACAAAAACATCACAATAATCCATGTGACTCCAGTCCATCAATGTTTTGTGAAGTGAAAAGCTGTGTTTTTAAGAAATAAATCCAGCATTAAAGCATTTAACTACAAACCATCACTTCTGGTCAAATTACAAGACCATAATCCGTAATAAAGCTTCCTCCAGTGAAAAGGTCCATCCCGTTGTCCTCTCACTTCAAAACTTCAGACGAAATGACTTTTTCACTGGAGAAAGCAATATTATGGATAGAGGACTGGTGTTTTAGCCAGAAGAAATGGCCTGAAGTTATAAACATCTTAATGATGGATTAGTTTATACAAACATGCAGTTTTTTGCTTCACTGGATGTTAATTGATGGACTGGACTGGAGTGGTGTGGATTACAGTACTTGTGGATTATTGTAATGTTTTTATCAGCTGTTTGGACTCTCATTCTGACGGCACCCATTCATTGGTAAGTGATGTAATGCTGCATTTATCCAAATCTAATGAAGAAACAAACTCATCTACATCTCAAATGACATGAGTGTGAGTGTGTGTGTGTGTGTGTGTGGGGGGGGGGGGGGTAAATATTACTTATGCACATCTTAACACTTGTTGATACTTGTTTAATTTTACTTTGGTCAGAATCTAGACTGCAAGGATTTCATGCATCTTGTTTACAGCTGTGAGAGTGACTCCTGTATTCTCAAATTCACTCATTTCATCACTGAACTTTAGCATGAAGAGTGGTTAAAACTTTATTAGCACAAACTGTTTAACTTATGGCATGGATACTGTAAACACTTACACAACATCTTCAGCTGACTCATGTAGTATGTCAGCTCTGTGATTCAGCTGATGCCAATAAATAAGTGAACGAATGAGCGTCTGACACCATTTGACTTACAGGGGCCCAAATACATGAGAAAGCTAGTGTGGAGAGATTAGACTGCAGAAACAAGCCCGCATTAAGTGTTCTTAGAAAGAATGTGCTGTAACTTTCAGAAGACAAAAGAAAAAAAAGAGCATTTACCAAAACTAAATTAATTAAAACTAAAAATTACTCATTTTTTTATCTGAGGGATTCTATGGCGCCCCATAAAAAATGGATGGGAGGAAAAGTTTGCATTTACTCATAAAACTTTTACATTCCCTCAAGAAACTGTTTGCTCACTAACTTTGCTTTCTATCTCTTTTGTGATGCAAAATGCAAAAGCATTCAGTACAAAAGCATTGAAATATAATTCTTCCATCTCATATTTTTACATAGGGCTCTGTAGATTTATGATGTCAGACACCCAAAATATTAATATGACTGCCAAAATTTACACATTAACAGCAGCACCTACTGGCGGTGCAGAAATTGTCCTGCCCAATTATGATGAGGTAATTAAAAAAAAATAAGCAAAGGTACTATTAATTTAAACTGATTTAAATTGAACTTGTGCTTCTTTACTGTAAAAGCACACATTTCCTGATGTTCATAGTGAAAGCATTGTGTTTATAGAATTTTGTGTTTATATCTGTACTGTCAAAGATGCAGACTGAACGTGCAGCAAATCGACAGGTTTCATAATTCTATGTGTGTTGAGCGGTACTGGAAATCCAACAAAAAGAAGAGCTAATGCTAGTACTGTACTATAACAAACCTTGTTTATAAAACCAAGCATTTATCTTTATGTGTGTGTTTGTGTGTGACAGAAACACAGATTAATAGCAGCATCACTTGAGCTCTTCCGTGGATGATGCTGGAGTCACATTTTCTTCTGGTCCCTCCTAAAACATACAGAACCAAGAGATAAACACACAGTTCTAATGAAAGCCTTTAAGGTGAGACACTGCAGGTGAATAGGGTAAAAAAAATTAAAACTAATAGTTATCGCCAGTTGATAGATTACATTGATAATTGCAACAACAAAAAAATGTATTGTATTACAAGTTCTCAAATGTTAGGTTTAAATGTGCAAATGAGGCATTATTTAATTAAATATGCACTAATTTGCATACATTTTTAGTAAAAAAAAAAAAAATCTAAACATTGGATGAAGTCAGTTTCAAAATTCTTGTTTAATTTTTTTTTTTGACATCTCAGAGTCATATGTTTTTACATACTCTTTTTTTTGTCACTCTATAATTCAGAAAATACTTAGAACAGACAGAAAACAATATATTTTCACAATTTTGAAAATAAGGGGTTAAGTTGTGGAATATAATCAAGAAAATTATATACGAACAAATTCCTCTGTAAACACCTTCAGGATATAGACAGGAAATAAAAATGTAAAGGTTAGTGTGTGTAAGTGCTAAAAATCTTCTGAAGTGGAGATTTATGACTCCGTATAGAAGAAAAAACTCATTTTGAGAAAACGTCCTTACATAAAAATATGTATTGTAACTGAAATCTATTGACACAAATAGATAAAGCGCTAGAAAAGAAACACTTCACAGTGTCTTTTTGATGTTTTCTTTCCACTAGTCTGAAAAAACATTTTATGAAAAACCAAAAAGACCAAAATCTCAAACTTGACAGGTGCATGAAAAAACTGTGTTTTTGCCTGCAGTGTCTCCCCTCAATAAAAAGAGCACATTAAATAGAAACATTAAATAGATCTCACAGCTCTAATTTGCTAGAAATGACCAGTTACCACAGATAATCATTTTAACTCTTTATGCAAGCATTCATAATGGAAGTAAATGGGCCATTTAGAAGAATTTACTTTTTTTACTGACAATATAAGTAAATGTATTGAAAAATAAACTAAATATTGGGGGAAATATTACTTTAAAATATTAATTTTTCCTTTATATTTAATTTAAATTGTAAATGTATTTATTTATAAATATTTATGTCAAATGCATATATGTAAAATATTTATTTTTTTAAATAAATAAATAGCTATATTATTTTAGTCAGAGGCATATATTTCTCCATCCATTAAGCTTTTTTTTTTTCAGGTTTTGCTATCATTATAGGAATATTTGGTTATGACAAACACAAGGTTCAACACTCACCTTCACCTTTTCCAGCTCTGACCCTCCAGGCAGTGATTTCTGGGGGATGTGGAAGGCCTAACATTCATCAAAAGATAGTTATTCAAATAATGTTTGGGAAATGCATTGCATAATGGTCCTATGCATGCATTCAGCACTTTGGTGTTAATAATCCTCAGTACTTTCCACAAACACACACAAATTAAATTCTGCTGAAGGAAAGTATATGCATTTATATTGATACAACTATCAATTAACCTTTTTAGCTTGCTGGACTTCCTCTGTAGACTTCGACCTGCTTTTCACTGCATGTCTCTGGGGTGAAGTGGACTGCAAAGATACATCACCCACACAGAGCAATTCAGCACAGTAAAATGAGCACTCAGCAAAAGAGACATTTTCTGTCAGCTCAGCAGGTTTTACTCACCTTCTGATCCATAATTTAGTCGTGAGCTCAGACTGAGTGTCTCAAACAGAATCTGATCTAGCCGCGCAGCCGCCTGTCAGACAGAGAAGAGAATGGAACGATTATTAAACACAAGAAGATTGGTTATTATACACAGTATATAGAGCTGAAATGTCTCACTACCACTAGAAGGCACTACAGCCCACTGACCAGTGTCTAAAGAGAAACAATCAGCGCTCAAAGTTAACCCACTAATGCCTGAAATAGTCTATTTAAAAAAAAAAAGTCTATTAAGCCATAGGCCTATATATAGAAAAGTGTGCATGTGTTTTTTGTTGAGTTTGATATTGACAAAATATCAGGCTTTTATGGCTCATAAAATATGACATAGGGAGAATAGAGTTCATGAGAAAACAAAATCCCCCTTTTATTTTCATTCATTTATTTTTATTCAATATGTATTCTCCCAAACGGAGAAAAAGTATGCAATTTGGCGCAGATGCTGATATGAAAATGAAATTCTGACGTTTGTAATGCAAATCAGACTTGTATAAAATGATAAATATCAGTTGTCACCCTATATCTCGAATAACATGTCTTACTAAAATTATATTTAAATGCTTGTTTTTATGATAAAAACATAATGCAGTGTAATACAATGATAATTGAGAGATGAACAAATGAACATTCCTCAAAAGCAACGTTTATGTTATACATTTGAGCATGATTTTTCCACAAAATAATGTCTGGAAAATCAAGTAAAGCAAAGTTGCTTCTGTCCAGTAAGTGTTTATCTTGAAATATTACCAACAATAAAATTATTTGTATGTTTCAGTAAAGAAAATAATAGGTTTTTAAGCAAAGCTTTGATCATATATTTATCATTTAGATGCCTTTTGCACATCAAATATGATACTGTACAGTTTTTTTCTGGCATAATGTCAGTGACAGCAAAAATAATTTTGACTTGTTCTTCAATTGTTTTTAAAACTGCAAAAAAAAAAAAAAAGTAATGCGATTCAAATGGATGCAAACAGGGCATTAGAAGGAGTTCACTTTAGAAGTTTTGATACTAAAAAACAAAAATGCTTTGCTCACACCAGCCTTGTGTTAACATCTATTGTTGATGCATAAAGACTTTACTTTTATGCTACTTTTACATGACAGTATAAATTACTGCATGGAAAAAAAGCAGCTCTGACATGCAACCTAATATCTACTTTTTACATCATTATCAAGTCAGCTGTTCATTAAACCCTCACAATCCGCCGCCTGTTGATCCTCTGTGGACAGTGTGTGTGTGTGAGAAGTTCAAGTGGAAGTGATGAGCGTGAGTGTGAGAGGTTAAACTCTCGATGTTCTGATGTCACTGTGAAGAGCTCTGTGGCTCGAGAGGAGGAAGACACACTTCCTATCGATTCATCCACACCAGTGAGTCAACAACACTAAAGGTGACGTTTCTGAGCCAGTGAGACCAAGATACAGTGACACACACACAAGCGCACTCAGACGAGCGGATAAATGAATGATAACTCAATAATCTTCATGATTCTGACATTGTTCTGTGAGCCGTACACAACATTGTCCTTTTAGCTCTCTAGGACAGAAAAACATGGTGGGAAAGCTTTTCAAGAAGCCGCTGTGGTTTCTAGGCTGCTCAAGGTGGTTACCAAAGTGTTGTTATTTTAACCCTCTTGGGTCTGAGGGGGTTTTTGGGCCCTGACAGTTTAGACATGCCCTGACATTTGTGCTTTTTTCAGTTTCTTAAAAACATCTTAACTCCTGTAGTCTGATTACACTGTATTCAGCACAAACTGGGCAACAATACTATGTTAAGCAACATGTATGTACGTTTATGTTTTTGAGAATTTTTTCGGTTCAAGCTTAAAGTTTTGAAGGCAATAGAGTCTGTCAGAGAGAGAGAGAGAGAGAGAGAGAGAGATAGATAGATAGATAGATAGATAGATAGATAGATAGATAGATAGATAGATAGATAGATAGATAGATAGATAGATAGATAGATAGATAGATAGATAGATAGATAGATAGATAGATAGATAGATAGATAGATAGATGGATGCTAGGGTGTTGCTATGTGGTTGCTAAGGTACTATGGATGGTTGCTAGGGTGTTGCTAAGGCAGTTGCTAGGGTACCTGGGGCAGTTGCTAGGGTGTTGATATGCGGCTGCTAAGGTACCTGGGTTGGTTGATAGGGTGTTGCCATGCGGTTACTAAGGAACTCAGATTGGTTGCTAGGGTGCCCTGGTTGGTTGCTAGGGTGTTGCTATAGAGTTGCTAGGGTACTTTGTTTGGTTGCTATGGAGTTGCTTGGCAGCTGCCAATGATGAAACTGCAAAGGCTTCTTGTCACTATGAATGATATAAACCAACTCCCATGCCTCTGTGACATTCAGAATGGAAGATATCCCTCTTTGGATTTTGGTTAATAGGGTACTCTGTTTGGTTGCTAGGGAGTGGCTTGGCAGCTGCCAATCATGAAACTCCAAAGGCTGCTTGTCAGTATGAATGATATAAACCAACTCCCATGCCTTTGTGACATTCAGAATTGAAGATATCCCTCTTTGGATTTTGGTGGCTAGGGTACTCTGTTTGGTTGCTAGGGAGTGGCTTGGCAGCTGCCAATGATGAAATTCCAAAGGCTTCTTGTCAGTATGAATGATATAAACCAACTCCCGTGCCTCTGTGACATTCAGGAAGATATCCCTCTTTGGATTTTGTTTGCTAAGGTGCTCGACAATGGTTGGTAGGGAGGGGCTAGGAAGTGTTGAGGTGATTCATGATTGGTTGTTTGCTGCCCCGAGTCAAATGAGACCACCCTCATGTTTCTATGACAATTCAGTCCGGAGATATCCCTTTAATCAATTTCAATGGATGTCTATGGAACTTGTTGCTAAGGTGCTCTAAATGGTTGCTAGGGCGTGGCTTGATAGCTTCACAATGATCCTGAGAGATTGATTGGTCGTCTGAGTAAAATGAGCCCGCCCCCTTGTCTCTATGACACTGTGATCCAGAGCTATGTTCAATACAAAATCCCTATGCAATTTACCATAGTAGGTTAAACGCAAGCATTTCATGGGCCGTCCTGCTCCATAGTAAGTCAATGGGAAATTTTGGGCAGCTCCTGCCCCCCAGGGGTGCAACTTTTACCCCATTGTGAGGTATGTTCTTACAGAGCCTGCCAGCCTCTTCAAATGTGGCAAATCACAAGTTTCTGTGAAATCCTCGCTCTGAGCTATGACTCGTCAAAGTTTGTCGCAATGTTAAATCTATGGGATTTTTTGGCCGCTTTTTCGCCCGTGGGGCGAACACCGTACCCCCGATCGCTTATAAAAGTCATAGCACACCATTCCCGAATAATCCGCACGATTTGACGCCTCATTCGTGGGTCTGTGACAAAAGCTGCGGGAGGAGTTACGCGCCAACCTTTCGGCGGAATAAAGAAAATAATAAGTATGAGCAATAACAATAGTGAGTGCCTTGCCTTTGGCAAGCACCCACTAATAATAAATCAAATACATTTTATAACATTAATAATTCATAATTATTATAAATGTCTACACTAAAACTTTATGTATACACTATATACTCTATACTACAATAACATTATATTATATTATTAACTTTAAATTGCTTAAGTCATAACTTGAAATAAATATATTAAGTGCATAAACCATAGATATAAATCTATAGATATTTATATAAAAATATTTATATAATTGTATTATGATCATTTATGAATGTATGCAATTATATAGATTAAATACATTATATAATAATATAATATCACTAACATAAAAAAACAGTCAATTAAAATTGAAACGCATTTCTCATATTGCATAATTGAGATATGTAAATGTATATGTAATTTATTCAATATGATAAATACATTTCAATTTTGTCTTAGTATATTAGAGTTATTTATATAACAATTGCAGTACGACTAATAATAACAAAAAGGTAAAATGGTAAAAATAAAATCCAAATGAAAATTGAAATTATATATACAGATCTTACATAATAAATATGTACAGTACATACACAGTTTTTAAGTGAACACAGCTCTTGAAACTTCTGAAATTGTGAATTGTGGTTAAATCAACCAATTATTATTGTTTGTTAATAATAAAAAACAACAACAAGCAGCATAGTCATAAATACAACAAAAATACCAGAAACAGTCTTTGAATATTGAGTTGAGAACCACTGATCTAATGGAGGATTTTTCCCGTTTTACTGTGGGGTTTGGAACAATCCCTAACTCAAACCTCAGAAATGAGCAATTATAACAATTACACTTGACTTTAGATCCAGTTGTTCAGTTCTGTGCAAAACACAAGACAGAGGCTGAAAAAAAGGCTTAAAACCAATGAAGTGATTTAGATGTGAAAGAGGGTGAGGTGAGATGTGACCTAGCACTTCGCTTCAATTAATAGGACTAATGTAAATCCTATCAGCCCGTTCTGTAATTCAAATGAGGATTTAATCATGCTGAGAGAGACTATCATCTTTCTGAAGGTCGAGAAACTTATTCAAATCAGTGTTAAATCTTTAAAGACTCATTTGAACAGCAATGCAAATTTGTGTCTCTGTACTTTTGATCAGTTCAAGGTTTGCTAATATTTAGACAAACGCATTAAAGTTGGTATTATGTTAGAAAAGAGCTAAAATGTACTACCATAGTAAAGCACCTTGCAGTAGCATTTAAGTAACCTTGTATATAACAAACATCTGATACAACTTTATATACTCAAAAACAAGCTATTTTGAAGAACGGTTGATGATACCCATTGACTTCCATAGTAAAAAAAAAAAAAAAAAAAATTACTCTTTTTTGAGTAAATGACAATTTCTTTCAAATCAGTTCCAGTCATGTCAGTCATATTCTCACGCTGTGATGATATTTCTGTGAGTGAGACCTGCAGTTCATATTTAATAACACACCAACACCTTCATTTGTTGTTTATAATAAATTATTAAAAGAAAACATTGAGTGAGGAGGACAGAAACAGACACATTATCCTCTTCCATGGACACTAAAGAGCAAGATTTGCTGTCTAACAACATTACATCAGAACCAGGGCTCTGAATGTCAGGAAACAAACACCATTTTATTCCATGTTACTGAACACAAATCATCAGAATAGGAAGCAGTTTGAGTCAATTCACCCTTCAGTGATTCTGGAACAACTGCTGCATACAAATACACCAGTATAAGACACATCCTGGTGTTCAAAACAGGAGCACATTACACAATACTTACACAAATACAATAAAAGCATACTATTAATCGTCTGATTACAATGGAAGGATGATAAAACGGAAATAGATGAAGGCTTACCCTTTTCCTGTCTGTCTGTGAAGGTGAGCAGCCAGTGAGTGAATCCTTCTCGTTTCACGATGCAGTGTCTCTCCATCCCTCCCTTCTCTCTCTCTCTCTCTCTCTCTCTCACACACACACACACACACGTCCCATTCATAATTTCACAGACAAGCGTTCACACCCACCAGCCCAGTCACGAACACACACTACTGATGATTGTAAGAGAATGATGAAGGTGAGACAGAGAGATGAAGGACTGGAAACAGTTGAACACTAAAATGCATACAAAAGGTGACCATGTTTTTGGCAATATTTAAATGACAAAGCATGTTTTACTGTTCAAATCAATGTGTCCGATTAAAATGTCAAAATTAAGTCTCAGGATTATTGAAAATGTGTAATGATAAAAAATTAATTTTGACATTTAAATATTTTCAGTTAGCGAGTAATCAAGAGCAATTGAGTGACATTGATGCTGCTATTAAAGTAAATGGGGGACACAGGATGGATGGATGGATGGATGGATGGATGGATGGATGGATGGATGGATGGATGGATGGATGGATGGATGGATGGATGGATGGATGGATGGATGGATGGATGGATGGATGGATGGATGGATGGATGGATGGATGGATGGATGGATGGATGGATGGATGGATGGATGGATGGATGGATGGATGGATGGATGGATGGATGGATGGATGGATGGATGGATGGATGGATGGATGGATGGATGGATGGATGGATGGATGGATGGATGGATGGATGGATGGATGGATGGATGGATGGATGGATGGATGGATGGATGGATGGATGGATGGATGGATGGATGGATGGATGGATGGATGGATGGATGGACATTTTTCTCAGTGGTTTACTGACTTTTCTTAGGGATAAAAAAAAAATCTACCTCTGCTTACTTACATTACTAAGGTTATAATTAACAACAGAGCCCAAACTTAACTGCACATAATGCATTTTTTTAAATTAGCTTCTAAATTACAACACAATTTTTACTTGTTTTTGAAATATATTCTTTTACACTGTGGCTGTCATAACGCATTTCATAGTGCATTCAAACGATTAATCACATACAAAAAAGTTTTTGTTTGCATAATATGTGTGTGTTCTGTGTATTATGTACAGTGGGGAAAATAATTACTTTTGTAATTTCGCCCCCTTAAACTTTTTTATAATTTTTATGGTAGGTTTATTTTAACTGACAAAAAAAAATCCAGAAAAAAGCAGCACACAAACGTTAAAAAACATCTCGGGAGGGATTTTGGTTCACTCCTCTTTACAGATCCTTTCTAAATCATTAAGGTTTCTTGGCTGTCTCTTGGAAACTCAGTTTCAGCTCCCTCCACAGATTTTCTATAGTATTAAGGTCTGGAGGCTGGCTAGGCCACTCCAAGACCTTAACATGCTTCTTCTTGAGGTATGGTTTGGGTCATTGTCATGCTGGAAGACCCATCCATGATCCATCTTCAGTGTTCTGGCTGAGGGAAGGAGGTTCTCATCTAATATGTTACGGTACATGGCCCTTCCACTGGCCTGTCAGTGCGGTAAAGTCGTCCTGTACCCTTAGCAGAGAAACAGCCCCATAATGTTTCCACCTCCGTGCGTGACTGTAGGAATGGTGTTCTTGGGGTGATAGTCAGCATTTCTCTTCCTCCAAACACGATGAGTCGAGCTGAGGCCAAAGAGCTCATTTTTGGTCTCATCTGACCACAGCACTCCCAAGTGTTACGTTTCCATTTTTATAATGAATCTAGGGGAATTAAGGAATACGTAACAGAATAAGGAAAGTCCACATGGAGCCTCTCAACCCAGTCCCAGCCCTAAGGAACACTGCCAACCACTAAAAGATCCACTGCAAATTTGATTCATTACAAAGGAATAGCAAAAACAAAAGCAAAAAGGCTTCAGGAGGGGGCATGGCCAAAAAAAACAGTATCTTATTCAATTTTGAATCTGAGTTGCCTAACACAGGGAAAAATAAAAATAACAAAAAGGCAATAGCACTTCCCTAACTTACCCAAAAACAGAAGAAAAAGAATTAACAAAAGAAAAATGACACCCTCCTCCCTACAAATAATAAAATAGTCAATTTAACAAATATTAAGAAAAGAACTATCAAAAAGTCAGCATTATTGGTAGCTAAATTTAACGGTCTAGGCAGGAGCACAGCAACAGTATGCTAACTGGAACTCTAGCACAGGCTGACATTAAGTATCAGTTAGCAAACCCCAAAAAACAACCACTAGCAACACTTGTTTGGGGCTGCAGAGACGGTCCGTGTGGAGAGAGCGAGATGGCTCAAGCCTCCTTCTTTCCTCTCTCTCCTCAACTGTGCTTTCTTGGTGGTTTTTATAGCTGGTTTCCTCTCTGGAGGAGTTAGTTGGTCATCAGCTAACGAGTATCAGGTGTCAGTAATCAGCTCCTATTAGAGCAGCACAAAAGAAGAAAACAGAAAATACAAAACTCTTGACTGACCCCCAGAACAGTACAAATTACGTCGCAGGACGTAACAAGCCTTCTCTGAATCATTTAGATCAGGGATGGGCAACTTCGGTCCTGGAGGGCCGTTGTCCTGCAGAGTTTAGCTCCAACCCTAATCAAACACACCTGAAGAAGCTAATCAATGTCTTCAAGATCACTAGAAAGCTACAGGCAGGTGTGTTTGATTAGGGTTGGAGCTAAACTCTGCAGGACACCGGCCCTCCAGGACCGAAGTTGCCCATCCCTGATTTAGATGTTCATTGGCAAACTTCAGACAGGCCTGCCTTCTTGAGCAGGGGGACCTTGCGGGCGCTGCAGGATGTCAGTCCATTGCGGCGTAGTGCGTTACCAATGGTTTGCTTGGTGACTGTGGTCCCAACTGCCTTGAGATCATTAACAAGCTCCTTCCATGTAGCTCTGGGCTGATCCCTCACCCTTCTCATGATGACCATCCCTACCCCATGAAGGTGAGATCTTGCATGGAGCTCCAGACCGAGGGCGATTGATGGTTATTTTGTATTTCTTCCATTTCTGAATAATCGCACAAATAGTTGTCTCCTTCTCACCAAGCTTCTTGCTGATGGTCTTGTAGCCCATTCCAGCCTTGTACAGATCTACAGTCTTGTCCCTGATGTCCTTTGACAGATCTTTGGTTTTGCCCATGGTAGTGGAGAGGTTCAAATGGAAGATACAGATTCTATGGACAGGTGTCTTTTATACACACTACGAGCTGAAATTAGGAGTATCTTCTTAAAGTGACAGGACTAATCTGTATTCCACGTGCACATAACCAATCTGTGGGAGCCAAAATTCCTCCTGGTTGGTAGGGGATCAAATACTTATTTGACTTACTAAAAATTAGTTTTAACATTTGTATGCTGCTTTTTTTCAGGATTATTTGTTTAATATTCTGTCTCTAGCGGTTACAATAAACCTACTATAAAAATGATAAACCCTAAATACAAAATCAGCAGGGGATCAAATTATTATTTTCCCCACTGTATAAATCACACACATACTGTGTATATTTTGAAAATATTTACATGTATTCGCATGTCTACATTTATAGTCATATAATTTATATTACAAATAAATATATTTAATATATAAACACATCTTTCTGAAATATATGTGTGTGTATTTCTATAAATATACATGGCACACATAACATCAATTTATGTAAACAAAAACTTTTATTTTGGATGCAATTAATCGTTTGACAGCACTATTCATAACATTTATTTAAACATACATTAAATAATGAAGACCTCACTAACAGGTAAAATAAAATGAGTGCATAGTCTAATATCTCACAAATTTTCTTAATTTCTCTAGCAAACTAACAAAGCTGTGGACACTAATGACGATTACATGAGGAATGATATGTTCATTCATGTTTATTTCACATTAAAACTAGTGGTAAAGAGGAGATCGCTTACGCGCTCCGTGCTGCCATTTGATCTGAGGCATTTATACAGCTATCTGTCACGCCACATCAGAGCGTCAAAACGGCATTTATTGTTTGAATTCCCTGAATAAAAAAAGGACATAATTTGAAAGATGAGGCTTTGTTCCTTATCAAAAGTAACAATATATAAAACAAAGTTTCCAATGAAGTTCCACTCCTGCAGTGGTTAAAACAATGCTGTATTTGTTCGATACATGTGTACCGAACTGAAAGACTTGTACCAAAACATTTCTGTACAAATATATACGTACACACACATTGTTGTTGTTTTTTTCAATCAGCTTTATATTTTCAGTTTTAATAATTTTAGTGCAAGTTGTCTATTTTTGTTTAACTTTAATCTATTTATATTTTTAGTTATTTTTAATTACCAATTTTTTTTTTATAGTTTTAGTTAATGACAACACAGTAATGCTGCCCTGATCAACTGTATTTCAGACAAAAAGAATCTGAGACAACCATATCAGAGAGGAAGTGACATTTTACACACACTAGATGAAAAACAGCAAAAAAAGACTGATACAGTGACTTCATTGCTGTAGTTGTTTACTCCTGTTTTAGGTAACTGGACTCTTACAATTGACTTTTCTCACAACTGCAAGATATAGTCATATTTGCAAGATATAAACTCGCAATTCTGAGAAGTCCAAACTGTGAAATATAAACTCGCAATAGAGTTGAATTGTGAGATTACAATTACCTTTATTTTTTTATCAAGCAAATGTGTTATATAAAAACAGAATAGCAAGATGTAAATTTAGAATTGTCTTGTAGAATTATGAGTTAGAATTCTGAGTTTGTTTCATAATTCCTACATTTGTCTGAGAATTCCAGAGAAAATAACTTTATAAATTTAAACTAAATGTTGCCCAATATATTCTTTCATTTTACAGAAAAGAGCAGCGCTAGCCAAATAATACATAATTTAAATGAATGACCTGGAGGAAAGAGGAAAAAAAAAAAAAAAAGTCGATTTTGGAACGACATGGAGAATGACATGGAAATGACATTTAATTTAGGAAATTTGAAATAAATTACTATTTAAAGCTAAATATGACCTTGCTTGTCTCATTTCATATCAGATTGCATCACCACATGAAACAAAGTGCCTAAAATCGCACGCAACACAGTGCAGTTTCCCACAATAGCTAACAAAACATTTTTAATCAGACGCTAAAACAAACTGAACAAAAAAAAACTCAATATAAAGTCATACTTATGTGTTCCCATAGCAAATATGTTCTGATAAATAAGAGCACACTTGATATTGCACACAATACAATCTGATATGAAAATAAATAGAATTGTTTTAGCAGGCAAATGTAGTTGGATTTGTTTTTTAAGGGAACCTCCCATAATTTTGCATTATTTGACAGGCGGCGTTTCTAAGAACTATACATGGCAGTGTCTGTGATATACAAAATATACACCTTTATCACTCTCAAGGTTAAGAAACCTCAACTCACTCACTCTCCCTCACATACACACACTTGCAAAACCTTATCAGAGTTTCTCTCCTCCAGTCTGCCATACAGCTAACTGATTTGAGTCTTAAGTTGCTTGAATAGTGCTTGAATGGTTCTCGGGTCAAAGGGCACAATCCTCTTCCTGTGTCTGGTCACAGGAAGTCTGCTTTTTGTTCCCTGCTGCCAGCTGCAGGAACTGTGGTAATTCCAGCTGCTCTTTGGTGAGTAAACCACGCTGGTCATCCACACGACTGCACTGTGCGCGGGACAGCAGCTCAACAAGACCTGAAAGAAAACAGTCCGACAGATTGGATGTGTCAGACAAATAGAGTCATATTCATAATAGAATACAAGCTATGGCTTAGTGCATATACTTGTAGTACACTGACTAGTATGCAATATACCTAATATGTTATAATAATAAATAAATCTAATTAAATCATTTAAAAATAAATGTAATAAATTCTATAAATAACGTAAAATAATTAATAAGAAACAAAAACAAATGATTAATAAAAATAAAATTTTATATAAATGTATTATGTCCTCACAATGGAGGGACAAATTGGGAGCACTGCATTGTGGGATACATTATCCTATGCAGTGTGCTCTTGTTGCCTGTAAATGCACAGTCTGTATATTTTCTTTCGAAAACCCAGGGTAGTTTGCACAGGAGATCACACAATGTGCATTTCCTGTCTTTGACATTCGATTGAAGGTTGCATAACTAGCATGTTGATATACACCATAATGTAAGACTTCTGCATTACCGTCCATCTCCTGGTTTTTTCTGGATCTGGGATTTGCTTTGGGTGTTGGTGAAGCGTCTTGTGTCTCCAAATCAACTAGAACACAGAGATACAAATCATTAAACAGTCTGATGAGTGAGGAAATGAGATCACTGGAAAGAGAGAAGCTGTATCTCATGTCAGTTAACACCTCCCCCATAATCCTATTTTTAAGGTTTGGTGTAATGTGGTGGTCCCTCCAGCCCTCTCCGCTCTATCTGAAGAGCTACAGCGAGAAAATGAGCTTTAAAACACTGCTTTAAAGCCTACGATGACCCCTGAGGTGGAGGTTTCATTTGTGTGGGGCAAAAATACTGTGACGGGAAAGTACAATAAGCCTAACGCAAACTGACAGGAGAGAGACAGAAAGAGAGAATATCACGAGCGGTTTGCATAACTAAACTCAGTGACATTGATTTAAATCCTGCAGGAAGATACTAGAAGTGGAAAAGAAACAGTGTTCATTGTGTTACCTTGACTGACTTTAAAATGTTAAAAAATATAGCTCTTAAGTTCATGTATTCAACAGTTTGTTTTACCTTCACCATCTGGTCCAACTTATCTACTTATTTTTTTACTTCAATTTTAGTTTTGTAGAGATTTTCAAAATTAGACAATTTATATCAGTCTACAAAATAAATTTATTTTGAACCATTTGAGCAGATCAAAAGATATTCAAGATAACATTTACTGGGTCTAAACTTTTGCCTGGTAAAGCACACACACAAATATACATAAACTAAAATGACAGATAAGTAATTATATAATTATTTAAATAAAATTAGTAAAAACATTTAACACTTATTGAAATTTTTAATAAATTATATACATCTAAAGATGTTTTTTTTTTTTTTATAAAAAAAAAAAAAAGTTTATTTATATTTAAGTACAATTGTATTACTAAATACATTTTTGTAGATCTATATAATTTTGAATTTCTCTCCAAAACAATTGATCAATTTAAAAAGGAAAACAGAACGCACCTTTAACTTTGTCCAAACACACTGTTTTGCTGGCTAGACGAAACACATTTGTGTTCATGTTTAGAGGTTCACTTGAGCCACTCTGAAATGAGGGGAAAAAAAATAAAAAAGGGTTTCATTTCATATACTCTGTATGTTCACAAAACTCCTATTGTTCACCATGTCTCACATCAGTTTCTGACATGTGGGATAAAGCGTTTACACACCAGAGTAGCCTGCACATCCTGAGGTCGCAGTTGGTATTTCTGTAGGACAGAGGAAAGCGCATCGCCCAAATTCTTGCTTGACTTTGCGATGATTCCTATCGTTCTTCCTGCAAACGCAATGTCCAGCCTGCACACAAACAAACCTGTCAACATATGAGCAGGCTCTAACAGGTAACTAAAACTAGAACCATTAAAAAACAAACAGTCATTGGGTATTTTTATTAGCTAATGCTATTATAATCAAAATAGCTAAATATTAGCCAATTTATTGGCCTAGATAAGATATTGGTGTATCCTTAAAATGTTAATGAGGTACTATTTTAGTGATTTAAGGTTTTTTTTAACTACTGTGTTTATGAGATTATCTATGGTCTGTGCGCGCACAGCATGTGTGACTCACATAAATGTAACTTTGAGCTCCAAAGTGAGCTGTTGATCTCCAAACACAGAGCTGTCCTGATCCAGAGAAAGAGGCTGCCGAGAAGCAAACACATTCATTATCCTCATAAATATGATGGTAAAAAAAAACAGACCAGTAATACACTCTTAAAATTGGTGCATTAAAAAGCTCAGAAGACAAATATATGTAATGTATATAATAATCTGACAAGATGGCACCGCGCATGGCAGCCATTGTGCTTGGCTCTCCAGTTTTAGTGTTTTTGTTAGTTTTTCCTGTTTTTTGTTTGTCAAACACTATCGGTTTCACCAGGGAAGAACTGCTGAGCATTCGGCAAAACACACCACAAAATCTCCAACCGGTTTTCGATTATTCGGATGTTTTGCTGAACATAGTAGTCGGTGGAGCTGCGGCGCCGTTTAGACGCTGCACTATTATTGAACAAACTAAAACCCTGAACTGACTTGAGCTGAATAATGACACTATTGGCTTTTCGTAGCTGATTTAAAGCTGAAATTGTATTAATTTCATAATTGAAGAACTTTTATTGCTGCTTTAAAACAATCTGTATTGTATAAATCGCTATATAAATAAAATGCAACTTGACAATGCTTGCCATTGTTAAAGATCTTGTAGAGTCATAATGCTGAAGTCACTGGTTAGATAAATGACTGAAGGCAGATAGTTTGCCCTCATTTAGGTTGCAGGACTGACCTTATCTTTGCCGTGTAGGTAGATGATGACATCTTTCAGAGGAAAGCCTCTCTTCTCACACAGGCTGCTCAGCATGTCTCTAAGGCTCACGCTGGGTCTGGCAGGGGCCAGGCTGGCGGTCCCGTCCGGCAGGTAGACGCAGCAGTACTTATCTGCTGTAGGAGAAGCAGAACTCAAGGCTTCTGGATCCGAGATAGCCACATTGCAGCGTCCGTTCTGACAGAGATTAAGAACGAAAAACTATTAAAAACTTAATGCTTTCCATTTTTCAATCTAACATTTTCTTGCAACTGCTGAAATGAAATCAACTACAGTTATGGGACTTTTAGTCCATGTCTATTATCTTGTTCGCAAGCTTATGTCCACAAAAACAAATTGACTCCACTCTTAGCTATTATGCCAGTTGGAAGCAGTTCCAGAAGAGATCAGATCAATTTTCAGCCAATATTTAAGCGCTAATTGAATGCAAAGTATATTATTTACATACTAAATACTCTTGTATGCTAAAGTCTACTTTTTCCCCAAAAGGGCAGCTAGCAAAAGTAGTAAATCATACGTTTGTTAGGCTGTGATGGCCATTAGCTTTTTTTAAAAAAGGGCATTTGGAGGAATATTTAGATTGATACCTCAGCTCGCCCAAATCCAGAGACCAACTCCAGACTGCTGGTAGACTTCACTGAGATCTGAGACTCTTTACGAGACACCGCCACATGATGATATGATTGGTCAGCTGAGAAACATAAATACTGTTAGTGTAATTACGAACAATTCATGTTCAACGGTTGAAAACAAAAGAAATGCATGCAAACAAAGAGACATTAAAGGGGTCATGAAATGGAGAATCAAAAGGTTCTTGATATTTAAACAAAAGTTACTCTGCAATGAAAACATATATACTCTTAAAAATAAAGACTCCATAAGGGTGTTTTTGCAGTTATGCCATAACTATTTTTGGTTCCACAAAGAACCTTTCAGTGAACAGTTCTTAAATGAACCATTTTAAAGAAAATGTAAAAAATCTAAAACATTTTTCCTCTATAAAGAACTTTTTCTGCATTTGAAAGGTTTCATGGCTGTCCAAGGTTCTACATGGAGCCATTGATGCCAATAAAGAACCTTTATTTTTAAAAGTGTACAGAAAGTTTCAGAACTCAAAACACCCTTGTTTAAAACATGAATTATTATTTTCTACCCTTGTGAAACACCTGGATTTGTATTCGGGAGAATCATGATGATTCATGATTTCCCCACAAGATCCTTTTGGTGCAAAAACCTTTGCTAACTTTATAAATCAAACTCGAGTAACAATATAAAAATCTGAAACTATATTTCACGAGCATCAAGAGCTGTGATTGGTGTAATATGTATATATTTACAGATATATTTAAGCCAGCGACTAAACAACTAACTTCACACTGTTCCTGTTAGTAGCATGGAAACCATCTACTATCTATATTGCGATTATGTTCATATACAGAAAGCAACTAAAAATTGTTCTCTTTATAATTTCTGGAGCAGCGCGAGTCTATCAGTGATTTAATTTCTGCATTTTCGCAAAGACTCCTGTTATAATCAATGCTACAAATTACACGCTGCTCTTATTTACATTGTGTTGTTGTCACTATATTAATTATTATTAAAGTAGTTGTGCAGTAATTATGTTGCAGTAAGGAGATTATCGATTATCATATAGACATGACCGTGTTCGGCTATAATGCATCGCAGCAACCTCTGATGCGACACGAGTAAATCAAAATACAATGCTATAATCAAACTGTTACAGTATGCGGCTGTTACAGTAAAGGTTTACGTGAGCGTTCTACATGTATAGTAATGTTCCTTTCGTATGCAAATATATCAGCCAATCACAGTAGTGGGCGTTATCATTGAAGTCTCACTATAGACACGCCCCTTCAAAGGAAGTATTCAAATTTGCAATGCATTGCATGAACCTTTAACTATGAGTATCTTCAAACCATTAGTCACATGACATCCGCATGTTCATGAGAGCGACTTTTTTGAGATGATGACATGCACTGCAGACACGTTCACAAAGATGCCACACACAGATAGAGAAGCACTGAGTCAGATGGTACCTCCCCATGAGCCTCTCTTCTCTAACCTCTTCTTCCTGTTGGTTTTGCTGTCGGATGAGGGCCCTTTCAACTCAACGCTCTGTTCCAAAACACAGAGTTATACACGTATAAGGACTTTTCTCACTGTGGTACACAGACTAATAGCTCACTGACAGCATCATATTCCCACGGTGGAGTGACAACACTCACACAATTAGGCCATTTTAAACAGCTCACACTTTATGCTATGCAGATTCATTTCAGAGCCCATATTAACAGCATTCACACTACACATGCAAGTAGTGTCAGAATAGAGTACTTCTACTGCACACTAAACTCAACTGAAGATATATAGAAAAAGCACTACAGATATTTTGCAATTTAGACATTATGAAGCAACAAACCAGTGGAGCAAAACTACTCACTAGTTATTCAAAGGTGACAAAAAAAAAAGACAGTCACCCTGATTCAGGATCAGCATGCAGACAAATTCAACATTTTTTTAGCTCATGTTTGGGGTTTAGTCTCTGTTCCATGTAGATTAATTGGCATATAGATCCAAATGTGAATAAACCTGTAAAGTAGATTTCATGATAATGAAGTGTATACTAGTTTGCAATAGCTCACTCCTAATAACCATTTTAATTGAGTGTTTCCAACTAATGTAATAACTTTAAGCATTACACATTTGTGTGATTCATGTTGTTAATCACTATTATTTTACTGGCAAGATATTTAAAACCGGCTGTACCAATCAAAAAAAAGATTAAGTGGTTTTCAATATTGATAAGAAACCCTTCTTGAGCAGAGTCTATCAGTGATTTAATTTCTGCATTTTCGCCAAGAATCAATGCTACAAATTACACGCTGTTCTTATTTACATTGTGTTGTTGTCACTATATTAGTTATCATTAAAGTAGTTGTGCAGTAATTTTGTCACCTTTGAATAACTAGTGAGTAGTTTTGCTCCACTGGTTTGTTGCTTCATAATGTCTAAATTGCTAAATATCTGTAGTGCTTTTTCTATATATCTTCAGTTGAGTTTAGTGTGCAGCAGAAATACTCTATTCTGACACTACTTGCATGTGTAGTGTGAATGCTGTTAATATGGGCTCTGAAATGAATCTGCATAGCATACAGTGCAAGCGTGAGCAGTTTAAAATGGCCTGACTGTGTGAGAAAGTGTTGTCAAAAAAATTTACTGATTCCAAAGTAATTTCTCAAGTAACTCCATGATTGTAAAAGCATTACCTTTCTGTTACTAGGTGGCGTTGCACTCTTTTTGGACATTTTGCTTTTGGGCTCCGGGGTTCCAATGTTGGGAAGAGGACAACCCTCCACACAAGACAGCATGCAGTTCTGGTACAGCTGAGAGCGGACAAACCTCGCGTAGCTGTCCATTTTCATTAGCTTGAAGATCTACAGCAGGGGAAAAGAATAAACCACAGTTACAATAAATAATTTGAGAGTTTATTTGGGTATTTATAGTCAGAACTCATGTAAAGCAATTGCAATGCCAGCATCATTTGTTATGAATAATCTGATCTTTTGGTTTAAATTTAGATTTTTTTGGTCCAAATCGCAAAATTAAGGGGCGGGGGGAAGGGTTTTTTTTTTTTTAGTATTTATCATATTATCCCAAAAATGCTTGACAGCATAGTTTCTACATACACAATCACTTTTGATCATTAAATATTCAGCTAAAATAATATTTATGATATTTTATGGCATATCACAATGAGTAATTTATGACAGTATTGGCATGTGATTTTTATCATGCCACCCACCCATATCTCATACCTGTCCTTGTGCTTTATTGAACATGTCGGGTGTAGGCGTCTCTAATGCACTCTCTTCCATCTGGGCCGTATCGTCGATATTAACCGCATGCAGAGAGCTTTCAGAAAGAAAATTGTTGTAGATGGAACGTGCCTCTTTCTTCAGCTGATGGGGGACATTTGAGAGTTTTAGGGTGATAATTGCCTTTGATTTCTAGTTATGACTAAAAATTCAGATTGTACAGAGAAGAAACAAAACTCAAACACACAAAAACGGCATTTCTTGTGAATATATCTCTGGGATGCTGTTATGGTAATCTAAGTGTTTAGCAGGGCTACTAAAATGACAAAAAGAAATGCTCAGCTCAGGTTAAAAACCATAAAATGAGGCACAAGATCCTAGTTTTATTACATTTCATTAATTGCTTACAATGTCGATGGAGTCACATGGTCTGCTATTGTGTCCTTGAGAAAGGCATTAAACCCCAAATAGCTTTAAGACTATTGTTCTGCCCAGGATGCCCTATTAGTAGTGTACTATAAGTCTTTTAAAATAAAAGTGAATAAAAGTGTCTGCATAAAATGCTAAAATGCAATTAAGATGACATGAATTATACATGAACGCATATTCATATATTAAACATCAATATAACAAATCCAATATCTGTACATTCAGTTTTACTTAAAAAAATAATAATAATGTATACAAATTTCCTGATAATTTTAAGTTATAATGTATCTTCAGAAATCCAAAATTCTCTTTTAAATAGGATTTTAAGTTTAAATGGGTTTAAATAAGATTTTCTTCTTTTTGAAATTTGATTTTCATTTACATTAAACATTTTCATCTTGAAAGTAAAAAAAAAATAAAAAAAAAAATTTTGCATACCTCTTCCAGTTTAGTGGGTGGGATTTTCTTGAACTTTTCACAGGCTTGGTAGAACAGGATATTCTCAGCACTCACCTCTGATTTGAGAAACTCCTGTGAGACACGTTTGGAGTCAGACCGAAAGAAAGAGAAAAACCAAAACACGTCAATGATTCACACATTTAATTCACAAAGTTCTAGGTGTAAATTATGTGTTTTTACGAATGAATGCTTCCTTTTTATCATAACCAGTAACATTTGTGCATCAACTTGCTACATGCTGACACACAAAAAATAGTTTGTAATGTAAATCAACGAGATCTTTACAATAGTATAAAAGACACTTACATAAAATGATATAAAAATCAGTGGTCACTCTATATCTTAAATAATATGTCTTAGTAAGATGACATTTAGACGTTTAGTTTCATGATCAAAACAATGCAATGTCATACAATGATGATTGAGAGATGAACAAATAAACATTCCGCAAAAGCCTGATGATAATATTTGATATTCAATTTTTCAAGTTGCCTGGATAATCAAGTAAAGCTAAGCTGCTTCATTCTGGTAAGTGTTCATCTTGAAATATTACTAATAATATCAAAGTTTTTCCTACATTTGCTTCATAAAAATCAGCATTAAATCTTACAGTGAAGTATCGCACACCGACATGGTCTTCAAGCAGGCGTTCAAAACACACTGCCCAGGTGTCCACCCGACTGGCTGGACCACCTGCACCTTGAGGACCACCTGACCTGCTCGAGCTCTCTGATAGGCTGGAGCTGCTGCCATGACTGGACAACTTGAAGTTGAGCTCTGTATGGAAACAACAGTTAGTGATGAGTAGGATCGAATCGCAAGACTGACAAGAACAGAAGGTTTAGTGTAAAGAAATAACACTCACCCCCATCAGAAACCGCCTGGGTCTGCAAGAGCAAACAAACACAATCAGTCTACCATGAACTCAATGGAGGCCTGTATCATAGTCATGAATTAATGCATCACAGGAAATCACATTTTAACAGCTGCATGTTTTCTGAGCTGTACACTCACACAGGAAATGGGTGTGTTTGATGTTAGAAAAAGTTCATTAAGAGACATGACACGATTCATCAAACAGCATGTCACATTAGTGAGGTTGGCTTTCAGCTGACCCACTGGGCAAACAAACGTCTGTGTGATAGAAAGTGTCATTGCCATGGAAACAATATGGTAACCTGATTGTGAAATGCTTATTTTCTCAGCGGCTCATCATGCATTTGCTTTTCTTCTTCAACACACAATTTGGCAAGCCATCTAAATATTACACCATGGATTTTTTTTATATACCAGCTAATTGCAATAAATGCAAACTTTGCAATTTTTTGATCACAAACAAAAAGGAATTGAAAGCTTGTGCCCAAAGTGATTTTTGTAAGACTCACCACACTTCTATGGAGAATTTGATATAATATTATATAAAGCTAATTATTACCCTTACATACTTAAAATAATAGTTCTCTCAGAAATTAAAATTTTAGAAGACAAGATTTTTTTTTGACTGGAGAAAGTGTTATTTTGAATTATGGTTTAGTTCAAAACATTAAAAAAAGAAGTCATAAACATCTTGATGGATTTGTTTCTTACAAACACATAGCTTTTTGCTTTACAACACAATAATTGATAGACCGGAGTGGTGTGGATTACTGTGATGTTTTTATCAGCTGTTTGGACTCTCATTCTGGCGGCACCCATTCACTGCAGAGGATCCATTGGTGAGCAAGTGATGCAATATTAGATTTCTCCAAATCTGTTCCCATGAAGAAACAAACTCATCTACATCTTAGATGGCCTGAGGACGAGTACATTATCAGCATGTTTTATTGTTTGGATGAACTACTGCTTTAAGCTACATTTTAAGTAGTATATTTACTTTTATGCATTAGGCAGTCACTTGTCCTGAGCATTGTACATTGCATTCAAGCTACGCATCTTATCAGTTCACAGATTTCCCCACATTGATCCAGTGACTTAGTTCCAATTACGAATCATCTTTGCCTCTCAAGACATCCCTAGACTTCTGCAAAGCTGCTTTGTCGGATTCAACTGAATTTATGGGGACGATTTTGTCCTCAAATCAAACACACACAGACCAATTTGTAAATGCAAAGTCCCCTCTGACTGACGGTGGATGGAAAAACGGGCCAAGACTAGTTAAACAAGCCAACCAGAAGAAGACACCTGTAATGAAACAGCAGCAACACATTTGCGACTCCTCAAATCAAACAGCTTACTTATATCCCTGTGACACAAACAGAATTTCTCAGTTGCAATGCTCAGCTAAACACCACAAACCAAAATTCATCACCTTCTGGATTGCAAATATTCATCAAATCTTGTTTGGATTGCTGAAAATGGAAGATTAAACACATGATCATGAACCTACAATGAAACAACTCTGAACATATGCACACAGCCACGCACCATTAAACTGAACCGATCAGTGAAGCTGCATCTCTGAGCTGGAGAAAAACCACCAGCAGGCCTGAACCAGACTTACCATCTGACCCGCTGGCACTGCCAGAGTGTTCATTTTCTTGGACATGGCCACATCAGGGTTGGGTCGACCGTGCCCACACCCGAGGACGTCGCTCCAAACTGTTTCCCTCTACAGCTACGCTGCCAGCCAGCCCTCTTTCTTACAGCTCTGTCACTTCCTGTTTCAAAGGGAAGTCTTACCATAGCAACACACCGCAAGAGGAACTGCGGTTCCTCTGACAAAACCTCTCTTTCAACTGTAAGCAGCCCTTTGTGTGGTATGAGACCTATGCTACGGCCCACCTACCCCTGTGCTTATCCACTCGAACCTGATGAATGAGAGAATCAAAGAACCAACCACAGTGGATAACCACAACTCAGTAGAGGCCACAAATGTACTTAAACAGTCAGTAGAGTAACCTGTTTCTTGGTTATTAAAGTATAGTACGGAAACATGCACAACAGGCCTGAGAACGTCCACGTCCTTTCATGTGGAGAGAAATTAAGCAACATTTTTCACAGCATTTGTCATACTGTGATGTCACATGTGCAGTGAATCAGAGCAGAGAGATTACTGTGGAAAATAATAATAAACTACAAACATAATGGATTACATATGATTTCTGTCAGATCAGGGGAAGTTGTCAGAAATCTATAGTTTTATATTAATTTTAACAGTTTTGCATAGCTTATGTAACAGCTTTCTAAATTTAGTGTGTCAGCATGTTCTTGTGTCAATCATCAGTGGATTAACAGTTTCAATTAAAACCCAACAGTCTCTAGTAAGAAACAAAAAGCAATAACCATTTGAGAAAATTGAGGCTAAAATAATAATGCATGGACAATAAATAAATGAGAATAAAAGCAATATAATATGTAAAAATATAATAATAAACAGAGAAATATATATGTATATTATATTGAGGATAAATGTAACCAAATGCCTTTGTATTCATACAGATTTTCATCATTCTGTAAAATAAAATATTTTTATCCACCTGTCCGCTCACCTGGTACGAACTCGAGCACATCTTGAACACACGACTCTTGCTGAATTTTATCTGTAAAGATGCTCCTCTGGCCAGCCGAGAGAAGCTTTGGCTAAAACATCTAATCGCCACCATAATACCAGCAGTCGAGAACACTAGAGACAGCGTGCGTTAACCTGCGCGACACGCGTTCGTGTGCGTTTGACGCGCTTCAACTTCAAACAGGTGAAAGGAGAATCAGCTGACGCGCATGCGCGGACCACTCAAAGTACTTTTATATTGCACAGAACAAAAAATTAAAAAAAAATTTAATTTAATTTAAATTAAATTAAATTAAATTAAATTAAATTAAATTAAATTAAATTAAATTAAATTAAATTAAATTAAATTAAATTAAATTAAATTAAATTAAATTAAACAGAAAGTGCATATTTCACCCTGCTGGCTTCAGAAAGCTAGTTGAGGTTCTTTGACTTGACCTGACCCGTTGCTAAGTCAGAATAAATGTGATTTACTATTCTTTATTTCTTTATTTTTATGTATGTTTATATAGGCGTATATTTACAGTGCTTGCTAAATAAAATTTTAAAAGCTTTTCTTTTTCTTTTTTTAATTTAGCTGCTCAGAGCATGGTAGGCTCTATGACATTTTTACTTGGTAACACACATTTCCTCTATGAGGTGCCCTTTTGTCCTTAACATATTAAAACCCTCTGATTGTTTACGGGGTCTTTTTGACCCCAAATGACTTTTGCTCAATTGTTAAAAAATGTTCCCTTTGTCCAAATGGTATGAAACCTTCTACGGCTCTCAACACTTTCTAGATCTACAAAAAAAAAAAAAAAAATTGGAATGATATCTGTTTTTATGTTAGCGTGACAAAATTTGTGACACTCGTGGCTTTCGGGGTCTCTGGAGACCCCGCAATCAAAATAGACAAAATTTATCATCAAAATCAGAAACAACGCAGAACACATCGACAGAAATGGCACAAATAAAGTGGCACACTTCCACCAATGCAAAAAACATCCACAATGCTAAATTATATTGCTCACAACACACACACACACACACATATAGAGGAACACATTTTTGAGACTATAAAAACTGTTCTCTTATCATTTGTAAAATAAAATCATCCAAAATGCAGTACCACCACAAAAATAAATTGGTGACACTGACACATTGAAAATGTGCACACACACACACACACATTTGTAAGGCTATAATTTGTCAAATAAAATCATCCAAAATGCAGAACCAACACAAATATAAAGTGGTGACACTGACACCGACAATGTGTACTCACACACTCTCTCACACACACTTATTGTTCCTCGTTGTTTGATTTCTTTTACTAAATTTTATCTTTTTACTGCTTTATTTGCTCACTTGTTATTGCTGTTCAGTTCATGTGTTCATATGTAATATAACTGTTCATTTCTGTTCATTTTTGTTCTGTTACAGTTAGTAACTGAAATGTTGATTAAAATTGTAGAATTATATTAAAAATAGATAATTGAAATAAATGATAAAATCTTAAGACTCCAACATTTCTCTTTGTAACATTTTGTTCAGGTTTGATTCTAATCATAATGCAACATTATTGAAAAACTGGGGGTTTTTCAGTACAAAAAATACTAAACTTTGACAAAAAAATTTTTATTTTTGTTATAATTGTGATTTTATAATATTTAGATATGAATCCAACTGAATCCAACTTGTGAAAAGATATCTTTCAGGTCTCTCAAATAGCAAATAGCATATAGTGGAGCTCTATGGCCATCTAGTGGTTAAAGTGATATTTTTTATTTTAAAACTGCATTTTCCAAAAAATGGGTATAAATGTTACATTAAATCATTTAAAATGATCCATGTTATCCCCATGAATGAAAGTTGGAAATCTGGGCCTTTTATAAAGTGAATTTTACATCAAATGCTGTTTTTTTGTAAATTTGTAATTTAAATAAATATTTATTTATTTATTTATAGAAATTTAAAAGATATCATAAATCCTCCAAAAACTGCACAAATGTTGAGTAAAAACATTAACAAACAGAGCAAAATTACATTTGTAAAAAAAAAAAAAACTATTATCTTGTTACAAAATTAAATGTTATTGTCTGGGGTCTCTGGAGACCCCAAAACAACTATAGGGTACAGAGATTTAAACCATCAGAATGGTATATTGTAGAGATTAAAATGTGTTCTTTGGCCTGGTTGATTTCCATGCTGTACACAGCATATGCATAAAGATAAAACAGAAAAACAAACATACAAACAGAAATTATTTATTTGAGTTCATAGCATGGCTGTGTTTAATGTTTTTAGTGTGTATAGGGCATTTGATGGTTTATGTATGCCATCTTTGTATCAGTTTTTTTATTATTATTATTATTTCTTTACACAGTTGTAAAAGTTTAAGTATACAAGAGGTTTTATGTACAGTATTTCAAGAAAATATGCATGTTGATACTGAATACAATTCCCTAGTTTTTTTATTATAATATAATACGTGCTAGATTACACAATACACCTTCCATGGAGTAAATAAGATATAGAAATGCTATTATAGCTTTAATTTGATTACAAATGTTTTTGAAATAAACTAAATGTACATGTCAAATGAAACACAGATATAAAAACAATTCAACAGCTCGTCACGTTTGCTAGAATCCTCCGTGCATCACTGTAAGCAAAGTAGTCAGCTGTATATAGAAATATATTCCTGTGCCCACAGGTTCCTGAGGCGATCTGCATGATTATCTGTGTCTAAATATGTGTCTATGAACAGAGCTCTGCTGTCCGAGACACTCACTCCTGACACTATCACATCTGAAACATAAGGCCTTATAATAGCAGGTAAAATACTTTCTAAATAAATTGTATGTGCATTTTAGTCATCTTTCTATGTAAGAGAGAATGTATGTGTCATTTAGGATTCTGTTTCAATAGTTTAGAACTAAATTAACAGCATTCTTAATTTCAGAAATTCCTGTCTTGTTAAAATAAAAAATATTCTTTGTTAAATGCTTGCAATAGTCATGAAGATCGCACTCAAGAGAGGACAAGGTACATTTATAACCTTCTGCAATTAAACAGATGCATGTTGTCCTACTGTATTTCATACCATCTCTCTCTTTCTCTCTCTCTCTCAGCTCAGAGTCAGGCCAGGAAGAGACAAAGACAGCAGGACCTGGAGAACATCCACAGCACAGTGAACACTGTCACCAGCTACTACTGAGATGCGGTGCGTTTCCACCGCTGAAGCTCCTGATCCAGAGACGTTTCAGTTCTACACTCAAAAATATTTAGACTTATATTTAGGATTTATGTTTTTGAATTGCATATTAAATTTCCATCCATTTGGAGTACGCAATTTTAACATAAACTAATAATTGAGCTTTTAAAATGAACTCTATGAACTTCAAATGCAATTCAAATCAATTTTATTTACATAATATTATTGAATGATTTGGTGTGAAGTTGACTCGCTGGATATATGGTTATGGAATGGAATGGCATGTTTTTTTTAAAACAGGTTTAACTTGTTAGGTCATTCTAAAAACATGCAGAAATGGACAATGGGAAATACAGTGATCATCCACAGTAATCAGTGAAAACAGCAAACGAATGAAGTTTTGGGTGCAAACACTTTATAATAAGGTTCCAATTGTTCATTTTAGTTAACTGCATTAGTTGGCACTGAAAAATACTTCGAAAGCATTTATTAATTTTTGATAATGTTGATTCCAACATTTTCAAATACATAATTAACATTAACAAAAGTTATATATTAATGTTATTGAATTGACCTGAGCTAACATGGACTAACAATGGACATTATGTTTATTAACTAATGTTAACAAAGATGAATAAATACTGTAACATTGTATTGCACATTGTTAGTTAATGTTAGTTTATGCATTATAGCTAACAAATGAAACCTTATTGTAAATTTTTAGAAAGATAGGAGCCATTTTTTTCTGTTGAACAGGAGAGAAATCACAAATGGGATTTCTTTAACCTCTTAATTGTTTTCCTAAAGCAAATTGAGACTCTTGATTACAATTATTGCTTGTGCTCAGATTTGTCAAGATACTAAAATCTGCATTTTAAAAGTCAAAAATCTCAAAATCAACTAAAAAAAATTTCATCAAACTCTCTCAAGATCAAGCAATCTAATCTGCTATTGTCTTGCATGTCACTAATTTAACATTTTTGTTTCTTCGAGGAAACAGTTGGAGAAGTGTAGTATTACATCACTTGCTCACCAATGGATGCTCTGCAGTGAATGGGTGCCATCAGAACGAGAGTTCAAACAGCTGATAATAACATCACAATAAATCACAAGTAATCCACACAACTCCAGGGGCCTCATTTATAAAATGTTGCACAGAAACCATCTTAAATTAGATTTTACGATCATCTCTTAACTATGCGTACGTGTGATTCATAGAATGAACCTATGAACAGAAAACACGCGTATGCCTCTCTTTCAGATGTGAAATCTATGAATCACAAATGATCTTGAACCTGCATGCAACTGAATGCTTTCAGCTCTCTGCCTTGTAAACGACTCATAATTAATGTCATTAACATATAAAAGATCACCAATCATCATAATTTAGAACAGCGAGCTGCAAGAACAGCTTAGATTTTCAAAAACCTGCAATACTCCGACAAGAAAAAGTGCGTTCGTCTGCTCAGACCCTGACATGACGCTAAGCACTTTTCCACATCAAAAACAGTTTTTACAAATATGAGCGTTGGTGTGGGTTTAAGCGTACGCACACTCTACGATCAAAACATCTTTATAAATGAGGCCCCAGTTCATCAGTTAATGTCTTGTGAAGCAAAAAGCTGTGTGTTTGTAAGAAACAAATCCAGCATTCAAACATTTCAACTTTAATCTGTCACTTCTGGCTAAAATATAAATCCATATCCAAATGAATGCTTCCTCCAGTGAAAAAGTTCAAACCCTGGTGTCCACTGACATCACAATCCACCAACATATTTGTTTAGAACAGTTTTAGACTGTTTTCTAGTAAACAGTGCTTGATCTGTGCATATTTCTCTCCTGATTCAGACAAGATGACTTTATCACTGGAGAAAACGATTTTATGGATAGAGGACTATTTTAGCTGGAAGCAACAGTTTGAAGTTAAAAACGTCATAATTTTGGATTTGTCTCTTTGAAACACGCAACTTTTCACATCACAAGATGTTAATTGATAGACTCGTGTGGATTACTTGTGGATTATTGTGATGTTTTTATCAGCTGTTTGGACTCTCATTCTGACGGCACCCATTCACTGCAGAGGATCCATTGGTGAGCAAGTTATGTAATGCTAAATTTCTAATTTCTCAAAACTCGTCTACTTTAACCCTGTAGTAACAGAACTGGTTAGCAGGGTTAGTAAGTCACTGTGATTCCCCTCAGCACCTACAGCTAGAGATAATTCTGGTAAAGTCTCAGTGGGGGTGGGAAGGAGAGAGACACTAATTCCGTCTTTCCTAATCCTCCATTCTGCAAGTCTTCTATGCTCATTGACAGAGTCCAGAACAACACAAGCTAACAATTTTATCTCTCTATCACACTCACAAACCCTTGAATATGAGAGAGGGATTGTCAGCAGAATGGTAATCGTGATTTAAATTCACATCCATAAACCTGCGGAGACAACGGGAGAATGTAAGACAACCAGGACGGGACAGAAGTCAAGATGGGTGAAGCTCCAAAGGTACGTTTGTCACTTTTTCTGTGTTAGTATCACCACCCAGTACATTTGTGATCAGAAAGCCCAGAATAAACTATTCAATAACTGTCAATAAAGGGCTAGATACAATCATTTACACATTAATTTAATGGACATGGAATTATATATTTGGAATGTAAGTTCATTTGGATTCAGCGCCTGACAAATACATAAACATAAACATAGTATGTTCAGTAATCTGGATAAATTCTGTATGTTTTAGGTGTGAGTTCAATCTAGTCTATGTTCTGGGATGATTAGTATTGTCTTATAGAAAGAAAGTGGCCTAAGCAATCAGAGATAGGTCATGTGGCCCAGATAAATCTCATAACTATAAGCCTCAACCGCATGAATGGAGCCTGGCAGACTGATCTGTGCATTACCCTGAGAAACTGCATAATAACGGTGCAATAGTCAACTATTTGACTGCTAATTTAAACTGCAGCTTTCTTAAATAAATGTGCTAGAGGAAATTTACCAAGGCAAAGCACCATTAGCTTAATCTGTTCACCTCAGAATGAGGCTTAATCTGTGCTTGAGAAAATACCCCTGCATGCTAGTTTCCTTACTGCTTAAAGAAGTAGAACATTAGTGTTATTGCATTATTATTAGGCAACTTTGCATTTGATTTAAAAATTTTATTAAACAAGAATTACTACTATTACTCATGCTCGGGATTTAAATAAACCAGTGTTATGTTTTTTTTATATAATTTTATTATTATATAGTTTAATTCAGATTTTTAATTCAGATTTTTGTTCAGGTTTTAGTAAATTTGTTGCGTTTTATCATTTTTATTAATTTATTTAAAAAAATATATTTATGTCTACATAGCATTTATCAATTTTATCTGTCAATTTTTACAATTTGTGAAATAACACATAAGCTGAAATAAAACAACTTGATTTTAACAAGTCTAATTTTTAAATATGTTATTTCAGTTAAATGTCAACATTTGAGGAATAATCCTTTACCTCTAAATAAATAAATCATCAAACCACACTTTTATAAGCAATGGATTTACATTTTTGGCTGGCAAATGCTGACACATTGACCCAGCTAACAATGTTTGGTTCCCAGAATGTTCCGGAAATGTTAGTTTGTGGCTATAAATAATGAAATCTATTAAGAAATGTTCCTAAAAAGCATAGCAAGTATCTTTACTAAACTACGGTGCAAGCAATGCAAATATATCTGAAATGTAAACCTCGAATGCAATGTAATTTGCTTTGAATAAAAGTCAAATGCATAAATGTGAACGTAAGAATGTTCCTAAAACATTAGAAACTGTTAATGGCAAAAACTAATAAAAATAACAAAATTTAATCAGGTTCAAAATATTTCCTGTTCTTGTTGGCAAAAAGTAAACATTTTAACAATATAAACTCAGTATGCTTGAATAATGTGAGCGTTTGTGCTTTTTAGGGTTTGCTCTCTGTGATGCAGAAGCTGAAGGGATCCACGGAACGGGAACTCAGGATAGTTCTGTTGGGTCTGGACAACGCTGGTAAAACCACACTGCTGAAGTGTCTCGCCTCGGAGGACGTGAACACCATCACACCAACACAGGTGAGTCTAAATGCACAAAACCAGCCCTGCTGTCTGCTGAAAAGCCCAGCAGAAACCAGCAGGTTTAGTCTTGTGGAGACCTTCTGGTCCAGTTTGCAGCTTATCCTGACCAAGAACTGCTCACTTAGACAAGAAGAAACCATCTGACTGGCATGAAGTTTTAAATGTTACATGTACTTACTATTATAATAATAATAAATTATGCATAATTACATGCAAGTAAAACTAAGCCAAAACCTAATCCTAACCCTAACCATATAGAAAGTGCATGTAGTTAATTAATATTACTCAGTACTTAATTGCATTGTAGCAAGGACACCTTAAAATGAAACGTAAGCCAATATTTAAGTGTTACCAATACTCTTGTATCAAATTACATATTGTTTGATTTGCAAATTATACAAGTAATTTTGTGCGATGTTGACCAGTAAGATGTTTCCAGGGCTTTAACATCAAAAGCGTGGCCTCTCACGGGATGAAACTGAACGTATGGGACATTGGAGGACAAAGAAAGATCCGTCCTTTTTGGAAAAAATACCTAGAAAACACAGATTTATTGGTAAGAATTGACTATACACACGATATAAATTTTCTGTGTCAATTGTCACAATTTGCTAACAAACAAAAGATGTGTGTTGGTTCGTCTGTAGGTTTATGTCATAGACAGCGCTGACAAGAAGCGGTTTGAGGAAACAGGATTGGTAAGGCGGGAAATCATATGTAAATACAATTCCTAGAATTGTCCCACAGTATAAAGGTTGTTTGTTATATATTAGTGGTGAACTGTGTTAAATTACACCGTAAAACCTGGTACAACATAGCCTACAGTGGGGTCCAAAAGTCTAAAACCTTATTGAAAAGCTGCAAATTCTGTCTTTTAAACCTATAAATAAACATACAGTTTACAGTGTACATTTTAAAGCAAAACAAGTTTAATCTAGGCTATCTATCTATCTATCATTCTATCTATCTACAGTTTAGCAACAACACATCACCTAATGTTACATTTACCTCAGGAAAGTTAATATATTCAAATTAGAAGACAGAATGGCAGCATTTGACTACAGACTGGAGGCCACTGGATATTGTGACCTAAATTTGAATGCTGGTGTTGCATGCATGCTGTAGGAGCTGTCAGAGCTGATAGATGAAGAAAACCTTGCAGGCGTTCCCATCCTCATCTTTGCGAATAAGCAGGATCTGGGTACGGCGTCTCCGGCCAGCGAGATCGCAGAGGGTTTGAACCTGCACACATATAGAGACCGAGTCTGGCAGATCCAGGCCTGCTCGGCGGTCACGGGAGAGGGTGTCCAGGTGAGGGACAGCAGGAGCGCTGACGGCTCAAATAACTACTAGAAAATAACTAGTGTTACAGTGGTGGCCAAAATGATTAGAATGATTAGAAATACTAGTGTTCTAATAATTTTGGCCACCACTGTATC